>NW_019154133.1:11724455-12139509 GCF_002288905.1 Enhydra lutris kenyoni | reverse complement strand
GTTTATTTGACAGACAGAGATCACAAGTAGGCAGAGAGGCAGGCAGAGAGAGAGGAAGGGAAGCAGGCTCCCCGCTGAGCAGAGAGCCAGATGGGGGCTTGATCCCAGGACCCTGGGATCATGACCTGAGCCGAAGACAGAGGCTTTAACCCACTGAGCCACCCATGCACCACCCCTTCTCTTTTCTTTAAAATTTTTTTTTTCTATTTATGTAAGAGAGCGTGCATGTGAGAGAGAGCTAGAGAGAGCATGAGCAGGGGAAGGGGCAGAAGGAGAAGCAGACTCCCCACCAAGCAGGGAGCCCTATGTGGAGCTTGATCCCAGGATCTTGGGACCATGACCTGAGCTGAAGGCAGACATTTAACCGACTGAGCCCCCCAGGCACTGCATGACTGCTCTGTTCTGAGGCTTCTGAATCTTCTGTGCATTTGAACTCTGCTTGATTTCCTGGGCCCTTGGCAAAAGTAGTCACTGCAGGAGTAGTTCTGGACATTCCCAGATTTTTAAGCCTGTCAGGGACTTATAGTGAAACTGGGGAGTAAGGAAAATTGTATACAAAGATAAATACAAGTAGAAGGTAGCAGGTACTGAGCATACATGAATGACACAGATAAGCATGCTATATACTTCTGAAGATGGAGTGACTGTGGAGGGCTGGTTTGGTGAGAAAGTGTTGGTAGAGGATATAAAATGTGACTTGGTTTTTGAAGGAATAGTAGGGCTTTAGTGGAAATGACCACTGATGTAATTCCAGAACAAAAGGACTAATACAGATTTAGGCATAGGCATAAGTGTGTTTGAAGAACAAATATTTTGGCTGGCACAAAACTCTCATAAGGACCTATCCCTGGAGGGACACCAGCAGGTCTTCCTGCAGGCAAAAAAAGTCCTTAAAGACGTTTGACCAAGAGATGTATGTTCAAGGCTGGGTTTTGGAAGATGAAGATGAGGGTGGTATACATGGCAGATCGCCCCGAGAGAATAAGTGAAAGTGAGAGTTAGTCCAGATATATTTGGGACTATAAATAATTGTCAATTAAAAAAATAAACATAGGGGAAATCCACTGTTAAGTACAGTGGTGGTTGTAGTAAGAGTGATCAAGGAGTTTTGCATTAATATTTATTTCTTAATATCTAAGAGTGGACTGGGCAGGGGTACAATAGTGTGGGGAAGGCCATCATGAAAATGGGAACAATCTCCCTTCATAGATTCTTATGCCTGAACTGCGTCTTCTCTTGGTTACTTATGATTTCTCCATCTACTTTTTTCTCCCTTCCATCTACTTTTGATCTTTGTATTGTGGAAGAGATTTCTCTTATTATGTCACCTGGCTGTAATTTTTACAAGAAGAAAGGACAGAAAAACCTTTTTTGCTACTATCTTGAAAAACACAATCTCTAAAATAGGCAGTTTAAATATTACCTCAGTAAATATTTACATGCAACCTCTGGAGCAAGGATTAACCGTTTCTGTAGATGAGAAAATTGAACACGAATTAGGTAGCTGGTAAGCATTAGAGCAAAAATACAAACTCAACTCTATTTGACTCTAAAGCTCATGTCCCTAAACTCTAAGCTGCACTGCTTTAGGGTCATAGGACTAGCTATATGCGTAGTGACAGGGCGCCTAGGTGGCTCAGTCAGTTAAGTGACTGACTCTTGATTTCAGCTCAGGTCATGATCTCAGTGTTGTGAGATTAAGCCTTGTTTGAAGTTCTCTGCTGAGTGGGATGTCTGCTTGGGATTCTCTCTCACCCTCTGCTCTGCCCCTGCTCATCCGTGCGCGCGCGCGCGCGCGCGCGTGTGTGTGTGCGTGTGTGTGTGTGTGAGCAGACACATGTGTGTTCTCCCTCTCTGTCTCAAAAAAAAAAACAAAACCTCTTCAGTGGCTTCCCATCTTTCTCATAGGATAAACCAAGTCTTTGAAATGAACTGCAAGGATCTACATGGCCTGCCACTCCCTCCTTGTGACTCTTCTGTCTAATATCCTTCCATTCCTCCTTAGCTCCTGACACTTCTGCATTGACCTCTCTGTGTTCCTTGTACCAACTAGACTTTCTTGCTGTGTGGAGCACTCTTTCCCATAAATGTCTGTTTTCTAAGGACCTCACCTCCTTCAAGTCTGTGCTCAAACCTTTACCTTCTTATTTGGGACTATCCTGATAATCTTATTTACACTGTGACCTGTCTCCCCACCCTCTCATTCCCAAACCCTATTGCTCTGCTCTATTTTTTTCCACAGCACTAATCACAGTCTTATATACTGCATAATTCACTTTTTAAATTATTTTTATTCTTTTTTCCGAGTAGCATGGAGGCACAATTTTTGTCTCTTTTTGCTGTTCACTGAAGTATGTCAAGCATGTAGAAAACACCATCTAGAAACATAGTAGTCATTTTAAAAAAATCACTGAATGAATTATTTTTCTTGCTTTTGTATATTCTATAGCTCATCCTAAAACTACTGGGAGTGTTATAAAAATCACGTTATAGTTAGAATATGTCTTTATGTATTCTCCTGGGAAGACATTAAAGAATATTTGTATAAGTTGTAGCAATAGGCTGGATTCCTTCCTTTCAGACGTGAAATTAAGATATTGAGGTATATGGTCTATCTGTTACTCAGGTATTCTTTGTTGCAAGTTCAAGAAAAATTATTAGGACCTGAAAGTTTGATAGCTGTTTTTTGATTATTTGAGCAAATTTTAATTGCCTGAGAGTTTTTATCACTCAATATTGTGCACTGCTACTATAGCCAATGATTTAAATGAGAAGACAAAATAGAGTTGTCTCCCCCATCAGAAACAAGCACAATATAATGTCACAGCTTTCCAGAACTGGTCCCTTTGAATGTGTGCATTGCAGGATGGGGGGTTGGTTGGGGTTATTGCTCTAAATGGCATTTCTGAAATATGTCTTTATTCATTTGGTAAGCAACAATCCCACCTCTTCCACCACCATTAAATCCATGTTAAGAGCCTATGTTATTTGTAACTAAGTTATTTTTATTTAAAAAAAATGCTAGATTAAACAATAGTTACCAAATCCCAGATGCTACCTCCATTAAAGTAGCATTAAAGATGCACTCTAGGGGTGCCTGGGTTGCTCAGTGGGTTCAGCCTCTGCCTTTGGCTCCTCAGGTCATGATCTCAGGGTCCTGGGATGGAGCCCTGCATCAGGCTCTCTGCTCGGCAGGGAGCCTGCTTCCCCCGCCTCCTCTCTGCCTGCCTCTCTGCCTATTTGTGATCTCTCTCTGTCAAATAAATAAATAAAATCTTAAAAAAAAAAAAGATGCACTCTAGACTTCAGACTTCAAAAGAGTTCTTTTTTTCATACTTAGCAATAACAAATGTTTCTGCACACAGCCTTTTAGCACTCTGTATATTTCTTAATACCTCATAGATCTCCAAATTTAATTGAACATGCACTCTCTAATTATCCATTTCTACATGAAGCATGTCTCTACTGAGGGGCTCCTACAGACCTGCAGGCATTTCTCCGTGCTCTTTGGTGCACGTGCTTCCCCTCCAAGTGATTACCACTGAGTGGTTAGCAATCATGACTTTAACCATCTCGAGGAGCACAGGGACTCTGCTTTTAAGTCCTCCAATGGTCCTGATGGTTTGTCACCCTGCCCCCACCTCATCATGCTTTCTATCTGAAATGGAAAATGAATACTTTCCTATCAAGCTTAAGATGTACATCAACATTTAGTTCCTGGGTTCGGAGTCGGAAGCAAGCATCTTGTTCTCCTTTATGGACTAGAGACAGTATGAATGACTTTGGGTTCATTTTGAGTCCACTCGCTCTCAGATTTTCCTGTGAAAAGTTGCATGAAGAGTGTGTTAAGTGTAGATTTCTGGACTCCATCTACAGAGATTGTGATTCCTTCAGGGTGGAGAAGAATTTGTGTGTTTAACAAGCGCCTGAGGGATTCACATGCAGGTGTGTTTTGAGCAGTGGGACAGCTTTCTTGTGGGACAAGCATCACTTGTGTGGCATTTGTTCCCGTGTGTAATACCATGGGTGTAGCTGTTGGTGAATCTTTCCCCCTGACTGCTCTCTTTTTCTGTATTGGGAGTGCCTGATGGTTAGTGCGCACACATGACAATGACTAATATTGATACAACAATATCACTGTGATAAAATAGATTACATCCAATAGTGTCAGAGTGAGAAACTTATTTTTTTTCTAAATTTTAAGGATTTCCTCCAAAGAGCACTTTTTCTTTTATTTCTTTATTCACAGATACCACAGCCTAGTTGTTTGCAACTTGCTGTAGCTCATACAGAAATGAGCCTGCTCCTAGTCCTTTTCTTGTTTCTGCCATGCCATTAAATCTGTATGTCACTCTTAATTTAAAATTTTTATTATGACCAAAGTCACTGAGCTCTTCTAGCCTACTGCTGGCATTTTAGACAGGAGGATAAAAAAAGTAATATAATCATGAACCTAGAAAAAAGTAAAATAGCAGTATTCCACCAAGTAGATTAGTAATTATACTAGCAGAAATAAAGGACAGACATGGCTTCAGGGAGTCCTTTTGATCTGTTTTTCATGGTGGAAAACAACTTAATGTGTTCATACATGATTCTCAGTGACTTCTAGAAAATGCCTTTGTCACTGAAAGACAGAACCACCACAAAGTAACAGGAATCAGACAATTTTGTTCTTGTAGTAGCTGTTTCATGTCATTTACAAATTCGGTCCATTGAAACTGTCAAAGTAATTTAGTGACAAAGTGGTCAGTTTCAAACTCCAGTGCTCCTTTTTTTTAGGAAATAACACTCTAACCCCCCCAAAACACCTTTTTAAAAATAACCACTGCATTCATTTCCTACTATATATTTTTACAAAATATACATGTCACTGCAGTAGCTCATATTGGTAACTGCTAAGAAGCATTTCAGTTTCCCTCGAACATGGCATCTTTTCTCCAATTAAAAATAATCATCTATTAAACCAATTGCTCTCTCTTTTTTCACTAACTTCCTTCCAAGAAAAAAAGATGATGTTATTGTTATTTTTAGTGTTCACTGAATTTTGTGCACAGTTTATTAACCTCAGAAGTTGTGGGGAAATTTCAGGTTATTTCACATTAAATTAGAAATTCTCTACAGACAGTTGTTAATTGACTCTAGATAGGGAAAATGGAAATGCTTTAATTCACTATAAGAAAGCTATAGAGATAACATCATTATCATTATTAAATGAAATAAACCCAGCTGTCTCATTCTGCTGAGAAAAAAAAATGGGCAGAGTTTTTAATCTAACTGATCTGGGCAGGGACAAGTCTAAGGTGATTTTTTTTTAAAAGGCATATGGTAAATGGTCACATTGCCTCTGAACAAGATGAGGGTTCTGTTAATGAGGGTTAGATGAAGTGGTTTGTGTTACAAGGACACAGGTCTGACTAAAAGTCAGAAAATAATTTTTTTAATTGAGGTTTAATTGACATATGACATTACATTAGTTTCAGGCATACCAAATAATGATTTGGTATTTGTAAATATGGTAAAATGATCATAACAAAAATCTAAGTAACATCTGATCAGAAATTAAATAGCTTTTAATTTATTTAAATTTAAGCTGGAAAGGATAGAGTCTAAATTAAAAAAGACTGGATTAAATAAAGTTCACCCTCCTGTTTGTTTTTTTCCCCTTTTTTATAGGCTCAGAAATCAAAAGTAGGTGTTTTAGTCATGATTAAAACGTAAATTGGAGTCAGAATCAGTATTGTACTTTGTGTCCCTATGCAAAAGTCCCCTCCTTAGTTTCTTGTTGGACTGACAGAACTCTCTGCCTCCTTTGTGTCCCATTTTTGTCTTTGTCAAGATTGGGTTTATCATATGGTCAGCGGTGCACATATCTGAGCCTGTCACAGGAAGATGAGCCCTTGGAAGCGAGAGGCAGTACCTTAAATGCAGAAATGAGAGGGCTGCCTCTTGGAAGCCTGGCAAGAGGAATGAGACATCGCAGAGAGAAGGACCCTGGACATAGACTCCGAAGATCTCAGCTGCAGATCCACCTCTCTGCTTAGGAGTGGGGTGACTGGGACCCTACTGAGTTTCACTTTTCACATCAGCAAAATGGGAAAGCTATTCAGCCCATACACTTTTCACTTGGGTCCAGTGGCACCATTTAAAAAAAAAACCTAACAGTGTGTGGATTAACAATTACTGAAAAAATATGCTTGATGACATAGTGTTGTCAAGGGCAATGGAAATGGGCCTGGGACCAAAAGGCCTGGTCCCAATACCAGCTTGACCACTATTTTACTTCTGTGTATGTATCATTTAACTCCTCTCATCTCTAGAATGAGGATATTTATAGCTGGTATGCCTACTTGAATGAAATTATTCATATAAACATAGTTAGCGTTCAACTGCCCCAGGCAGGAGGGATAAAGCCCCAAATAAGACAACTGGGCCCTGCTTTGCTGGAACTTACAGCCTCGTGGAAAATAGGATGTATGTAAAACTACTTTATGAATTGTAAAGTGGCAAGCAAATGTGTGGTGTTACGGTTATTGTTCATGTTACAAGAGAAGAAGGGCATTCTAGATAAACTCAAAGTAGTAACCACATATGTTGTTCTATGCTTCCGAATGTTCCAAATAGAAGCGAACTCTGAGCAGTTTTTGAATTGGTGTTCAGAGCTACCTGAGATCGGTTTTTTAAAAGCTGGGTTAGTTTGGGTTTCCATGTTCAACTGTTAAAGGTAAAAATATGTAGCAGAACACTTCAAATGCTTAAGGAAACATGGATATGGTGACACTAGATCAGATTCTCTAATTGAATACTGGATATCATGAGATCCTAAGAATTCTGTTACCTTTTTTTTTTTTTTTTCCAGCTCTATGGGCTACCACATAAGGAATTCCCTGTCTTTTCAGTAAATTTGGTCCTGATAGGCTTTGTGTCAGTGCTTATACTGCCTCGTTCATGCCAGGGAGGTCATGGCTGACCATCGTTTACAGGTCATGAGGAATAGGCTGATTGGACTTGGTGAGAGTTTGTTTGAAATGATTTTAATTCAATTCAATGTCTAGGATAAGGGTTAACAGGGAGCTTGATCCCAGCACCCTGGGATCATGAATTGAGCTGAAGGCAGACACTTGACGACTGAGCCACCCAGGCACCCCATATTTTGGCTTTTTAAAAAATAGTTCACATTGTATTTATTTTTGTTTTCAGTATATTCCGTCCCTCTACTGAAAGTGTACAAAATTAGCTCTCTGATTCTGTTTATTGTATCTTTCGAGTGAATGTAGGTGAAAAGAACTAAAATAAAAGACAAAGCATTTTCACTGAATAGGCAATATAGTTTTATATAGTTTCCCTTTTTATTCTTTCTTTTTGATGACTGTAACTGCAGTAAAACAAAACAAAACAAAACAACATACTTGCCTTTACATGAGCAGCTGGATGGAGTGCCATCGTCCTGGAGAGCACGGGTAAGTGAGAAGGCTGAAGCTCACGCTTTCAGGGCTGACTGTGGACAACGAGCAGCTCCACGACCCGAGCACCTAGGCCAGGAGACACGCAGGCACAGAAGTGGGAACTAGAGGAGAGCCCGGGCTGAGCAGTCTGATTGGACTGCCACATGGCTCAGATGCCTTTTCCCATGGAAACATCTTTGCATTTGGTCCAGTGAAGCTCCTTCTGCCTGGGTGGCAGGAGATGAATTCTCCATTTAGGACTGTGGCAGGCTGTCCAAAGTGGAGGGTCTTGTGGGGTGAGGGTTTCCCTTTGGCACCAGTTCTGTCGGCTGTGAGGGGATGGTGTTTGGCATCCATGGGCTGTTCTCAGCCGCGTACTTCAAACCTTTTCAGCCATTTCCAAGTTAGGGAGCACATCACACTCAAGTCCTGTCCAGTGCTTTGCAAAGTGTTGCTGTGTTTTGCATGTGACTTCTTTCACACAAGGTTGATTTTCAGGTCATCAAGGGAATCAAGTCTCAGAAACTCCATAAAATGCTGGGCGTTTGCATCCCGGCTTCAGAAGTCAATTGGCCTGATCCTCTCCTACACAGCAAAAAGGTGTCGCAGCAGAAGGCTTCAAAGGCAAAGTCTCCCAAAGGAAATAGAGTGCAGTATTTTTCTGGTTAAAATTGGTTTGGGTTCTTTTTTTCAACCCAAAGCTTATTCGTGGGTCACTTTTCTACAAATTCTCTGGTAAAATAATGGGGCTAAGGTCTAACTAGCTCCCGCTAGTGTTTTGCTGAGGGGACTCTCCTGTAAAGGCTCTTTGTTATTTTCTCTCTCAGGCCATGAGCCCCTGGCTTTCGGCTCTATCCCCAGCAAATGGAGCCGTGGGTAGCACGCATTAGGGGCTTGATACCTACCTACCGGCTGAATAAATAAATACGTATGTCCCTCTGTCTCCATTGAAGTTTATAGCTAGGGAGGATAAAGGTATCAACTTTACCTAAAGTTGGTGGTTTGCATTTCTGGGAACCCACAGACTTGGTACAATAGCTTATTAAGCCTCTGACCTTTCAAGGAATGAATACCCTTATTTAAAAGAGAGATGAATACCCTCAGAGGTGCTTCTTCAGAGACAAAACTTGTAAACAAATAATAATATTACCAAACCGTATGGGAACTCAGAGAAAGGAACATGAAGTATGTATGGAGGAGAAGTTATTTAACATGATATTGACTCTGATGAGTTTACTAGATGAAGATGAGGAAGGTCATCATGGGTAGAGAAAACAGTGCATTGCAAAGGAAACACAGCATCAGTGAACTTGGCCCTGGGGGCAGGGGGAGGGGCAGGAAAGGCTGAGGAGGAAGTCAGGCCAGTGGTGTTGGCTTGGGAAGGACCATGCTATCACATCTGAGCTTCCTTAAAGTACTAGGAAGGAGGTTGTAGAACAGTTGTTGGTGGTGAGGAGATGGAATCAGATACTGAGTGATTTCTGTGTAATTGCTAAGAAGCCTGGGAATGTGCTGCTGCTCTGAGAGGCAGACAGCTAGTGGACTTCTGTTTCCCACTTAACAAGAACCAATAACATGGCCCCACACAAGGAACTTATGAGCAGCTCCTTTGCCTCCATAGAGAGAAAGAATGTGACATAAAGGACATTATTTTAATAATGTGTGAGGCGATGTTGGGTTTGGGGCATATAAAGATGACTAAAATGGAAAGACAAATAATTATGAATGAAGACAGAAGGGCTGCCTTTGAAAGGCTTATGGTTTAATTGGGAGATGGACTTGTAAGCAGCTCCTTACGAGATACTGGGGGAGAAATAAGTGCAGCAGTACCAGAGAATCTTATTTCTGTGTTGTCTCCTTCCTTTAATAGGATGTGGGTGGCTATTTCTAAAATATTAAACTTACAAAGCAGTCATTTTGTGGGCTCTAGACCCTGGAAGGGACATTCATGCCCACATTAACTTATCTTTGGTTTTCTTAATAAAGAGGTAGAGTTGGGGAGACTCAGATACTAAAGGGTTCTCTGGGAACTGTGCTTAAATAAATGATGTTCATATTGTTGATAGTAGTTTGGAGACAAGTGGATGTAGGATTCCAAAATCTTGGTTGAGGAGCCAGTCACAATGACTCTGTTCATGGAGTATCATTGGAAAGTTCAATATCATCAGGGTCCTTGTTCAAACCAGAGACGTTTTACCTGAGACTCTTCCCTGAGTAGAGCCTCCTTCTCTCCTCTACACTGTGTTGTGAAGCAACCCATTCTTTCCGAATGTCTGTGATTGTATGTGCCGTATACATTATAAATGTTGGGTCATGTCACTCCCATTCGTGGGGTTGGAGGAGATGTGGACAGAAGTCCCATTCTTTATGGCCCAACTGTGCTGCCTGCTTGAGTAAAATTATTATAATCCTGGGTTTCCTTACTTGCTTCAAACAAATGTTAATGATTTATAGTGATTCAGCTTTGAGAGGGGATATGACCTGTATTATGAGGAGCTTGAAGGACTGTTGCCTTGTGAGTCGTCAACAGTTCTATGTGGGGAATTTTTCTGTGGGTCATTCATAGACACAGAATGAAAAAATTTGAAAAAATAAAACCTCCTAAGTAAAAACAAGCAAAGCCAATGAAAAACTCAATTAAAGTAATAATAAGGACTATACTTAAAATCTGGAGTGAACATAAATAGTATGAGAAAACTATTAAAAAGCTAACCGCGTGTCAGGCTAAGAAAAACCAAAATATGACGTAGACAGTAAAACCAAGAGGTTGAAGGTGAGAAAGCTAAGCCAGAGAATTAGAAAAATGACAAAATAAAAACATACATAGTTAAAAAGGACAAAAATAGGCAAACTAAGGAAATTTAGGCTATTTTGCCAGGACAATAGTATGGAAATATATACATAGGTGTCATGTGTGATTATCTTTGGGTGAATGGGAGTATGATTTTTTAAAATTATTCATTTTGCTTGTTTGTAATATGTGCTTTCTCTGATACTGTCTTATATTGTATATGTAATAAAAAATTATAAGACAAACTGCCCATGAGATACGCGAAATTAAAATAAGCAGACAATGAAGAAGCAAAAGGTAGTTGGATGAATCTGGCAAAAACTAAAACAAAGAAAGCAGAGAAAATAAATATTCCACAAAAGAGTACAAACCAGAAATTAATTAAAAGAATTAAAAAATGTACTAACACATATACACATTTGCAAGATTTCAGAGGCTAAGGGATTTTTAAAAATTAAAACGCCTAAGGAATGTTCTTTTTTAGGGGCTAAACCAGGGCACCCCCTCAGGTTGAGGTCCCTACACGTATTCAAGGAGGAGGGCCAAGGACAAAGAGTGAATCTCTGACCTCTCCAGCTCACCTCACATTAAGGGTCCTGCCTCCTGAGTCCCTCTTTAAGTGTCTAGCAAGTGTGTGGCAGAATTGAAATTCCCTCACTCCGTACCCAAGTGGTGAAGTGATCAGGAGGGAAGGCACAGGGATCGTTTCTGAAACACGCCTTGAACATGGCCGTTAGGAGATTGCCATCTTTCTTCATCATCTCGGCAACTGCGCACACTCCCAGAGAAGAAAGAAGAGGATGAATTTGTACTGGGCATCTACCCTGGGTTGGGAATCATCTGTTCTGCAGGAAGCATATTACTGGGCTCTTTCTTTTGGTCTTGACCATGTCTTATAAGGTAAATATTTTAATGCCAGTTTTGAGACTGAGGAATCAGAGGTATATAATTTGCTCAAAGCTATATCCAGCAGTGGAAGCCAAACTCTAAGATCCTTGGAGCATCTACCGTGCCATGCTGAGAAAATACTCTTAAGCAGAGCTATTCCAAGCTCCCTTCTAGAGTAAAGAGGAAGCCTGTGACATTGGAGGCTTTTCAAGGAAACCAAGCCAGGACATATGGGGTCAGAACACACCTGCCTGGCGGTCCTCGTGAGCACGAGGGCCAGGCTGACAGGGACCGTGACCCAGCTCTTTGCCTGCAAGAGAGGAGCAGGGCCTCTGGTAAGTGAGTAGCAAAGAGCCTACAAGTCCGGTTGGCAGTGGTTCTGAAAGGGTGGCCTCCAGACCAGCAGCACTGGCATCACCTGTGAGCCTGTCAGAGAAGAGCAGAGCCTCAAGTCCCACCCTGACCTATTGAACCGAGTCTCTGGGGATGGGCAGAGGAGACTGAGCAAGCTCTTCAGGTGATTTTCAAGCACAATAAGGTTTGCCAACCCTTGCTGTAGGGGGACCAAGGAGTTGGACGGGAGATTTGGGGGCAGAATAAGGGAGCTCTGATAT
The DNA here is from genome assembly GCF_002288905.1 of Enhydra lutris kenyoni. Lineage (NCBI taxonomy): Eukaryota > Metazoa > Chordata > Mammalia > Carnivora > Mustelidae > Enhydra > Enhydra lutris. The sequence goes on along the minus strand of NW_019154133.1, from coordinate 12,127,774 downwards.
AATGGGGGAGGGGATGGTAGGTAGATGAGACTCTGAGCTCATCAACTGTATCAGAAATGAGGTTGTGATGGGCAAAATAAGAAACAGGTGCAGGGGTGATGGGGGCAGGTGTGGGGGTGGGAAATAGCCTGTGGTCAACCCATGTTTGACCCTAACTCAGTCGCCAACAGCAATCCCTGTCCTGAACTTCACTTCAGGCCTAGGTGATGGTAGGGCTGTTGCCACCCTTCCCATGGGATAGTTGGAAGGTTGCAAAGCAAATTAATATAAGTGTTTATGCCCGACATATAGTCAGCGCTCAAAAAACAGTACTTGAATTTGGATTTAAAAGGGGCACTGAGTGGATGGGGAAAGAGTTGGGGGGGGGGAGCAGTCGCTTTCACTCTCGTGGTGACCCTGTCCCGCTCAGGCATCTCTTGCAGTGGAAACGTTCCCCCCTGGCATCCAGACAGCCTGAAGTTACCTGGAAAGGTAAGTTCTCAACTTGAACGTATTTGAACAGTGAAGCAAATATTTTGCCTGTCTTCTGTGGAAGCAAAGGCTAAGTACATTCTTCAAAAGACAAAAGGGATAGGTTTTCTCCAAGTTATAAATTTTGTGCAGGGCGGGGGAGCCGTGTGGCCTGAAGAAGGGCATCAGGCACTCAGAGGGGAAGACCCGGAGCGGAATCAGTCCTGGTCTGCAACCCAGCTGGGCAGCCTCAGCGGGCGAATTGTAGGCTCTTCATTTCCAAAGCAGGGTAACTCTCCACCTCGGGGTATTGCGAGGATTGGAGAAAACAGCCCGGATGGTGCCGGGCACATGCCAGCCGGTAAAAACTGCTTTCTGAATCTCAATTCTATACCTCGCCTTTGCGCTGACGAGAGCCCGGGAAGCTCCTCCGCGGCTGCCCTTGCGCAATCCGACCTTGGCAGGGTTTGCTAACCTGGACTCTTTGGGGGAAACCGTGTCTGTAATGCCGCCGACTGATCAGCTTCCGTGGGCACCGTAAGCTGTTGTGGGCACCGTCTCTTTCTCCTGCCTCTTCCGCAGTCAGGGCAGCCCTGCCGCTTTGTACTCTGTGTTTGGAGACCTTCCAGCTGGGAATGGGGTGTCTTTCTGGCCGAAGTGAACGAGACTAAGACAAGAAGCAGTTGGGAAACAGCATCATTTCATGGGCACTGATTTTATGGTAAGGCCGGGGGGTTGCGGGGGACGACTGCAAATAAGGGACATTTTTAGTTTCATTAATAGTCTCCTCTAGAGGCACGGGGAGAAAGAAAGAAAAATCAAACACTCCGTCTGCTCTCTTGCCCCGGGCTCCATAATTTGCCTTTTACTTTCTGCATTTTCATATTGGAGTTTGAAAAGCAGAGGACCCAAACAATCAGCAACAGATGTCCTCATGTAATCTGCACGGTACATGACTTCAGTTAGCATGCAAATTGTCATCCTAGGGTGGTTCCAGGGGACTGCTGAAAAGACAGCGGGCCTGCTTTGCAAAGATAGAGAGGGGGCATGATGAAAATGTCTGGCTCCAATCATATGTTTAATTACGATCCCTTTTTTATCTCAACTGCAATGACTGGTAGCTATTATGACACAATATTGAAAATGTGTATGACGCATGGAGGCTGAGAGGTGGTCTGTGTCTGATCAAAATGATCAAAGCTCCTTGCCATGGAGAGCCCCCTCTCCTTCTGCCTCGTCTGATCCACTTAGACGAGCAAAATATGATTTGTAGGAGGCAGTTTATGTGATTTTCATTACCCAAGAGCAGGGGCATCATTTTTGCACCACGGTTTCCCCTAGAAACGATGGGAGCTTGGCAATTGCTTATAAACGCACAGTAACACACCCTGCTCTATGGCGGTCTACAAGGCCTCTCTCAGGCTTCAGCTCTAATTTACTCTATGTTCAAACACAGTTGGGGCACCTGGGTGGCTCAATGGGTTAAGCCTCTGCCTTGGGCTCAGGTCATGATCTCAGGGTCCTGGGATTGAGCCCCGCATCAGGCTCTCTGCTCATCGGGGAGCCTGCTCCCCATCCCCCCACCGCCCCTGCCTCTCTGCCTACTTGTGATCTCTCTTTTTCTGTCAAATAAATAAATAAAATCTTTAAAAACAAAACAAAACAAAACACTGTTGAATTGTATTATTGGTGTAATCGGAAAAAGACCAAAAACCAAAAACCGATCTTAAGAGCTCAGACAGGAGAAAGTCTTCATTATTTCAGTCTATTCATCCATCCAGTTTGTCCTTTGTCCCCCAAAGTTAGTTTTGGTAAAACTAAAAGTGATTTTTTTTCACAAGATGATAGGAAGTTTTACTACTTGGTTGAGATAAAGACTGAGTTTCACTACGTAAACTCGTGGAAGGGGTATCAGTAGAGAAAGCTGCTGTGTCCCTTCTAAGAACGATCTTTATTGTTTGTTTTGCTTTGGTGGTTTTGTCCTTTAGCCGAAACTCTGGAAGGCAGAGAAAGAGCTAAGACTAACTTGATCAGCGTGCCTCATCATGGGTATTTTATTTTATTTTATTACTTTAGTTTATTTTTTTCTTTCGGGTCTCCATTGAGCAGGGAGCCTGATGTGGGGCCCAATTCCAGGAGCCCGAGACCAGGACCTGAGCTGCCCAGGTGCCCCTCATCGTGGGTATTTTAAACACGTAACCAGCATTAGGGGGAGAGCTAAGTTTGCTAATGCCTGGACGAATAAAATCTCATTCAGGCTCAATTTTATCAGACAAAATTCTTGCACACATTTCATAGCTGGATAGAAGTATATTTTTCACATCTCAAAGACTTTTGGTGAGGACTTCATACAAAATTTGGGTTGTGGTTTCACATATACTTCTCTCTTTTGGAGGTGTCCTGCCTACCTTGTTTTTTAACCTTGATTATTGTATATAGAAAACAAAAATATTCTTAACTAGCAATAAGAAATTGAATCAAGTATTTATTTATTGTGTGGCTGTCCGCCACTCAGCACTACGCTGGGGGTTGCGTGGGGGCTCCAGCTGAAGTGTTAAGGCTTGAATCCCATCCTAAAGGACTTGATAGCTTAGTGCAAGTTCTACAGTGAGTCCTATCTAAGAAGCTAAGATGAAGGGATGGATGGAAAGACAGAGAGATTGGGTGTTGGAGACAGAGGGAGGAAAAAATGTGAGCAGAGAAAATGAAATGGCTAGAGTCCTCTAATCCTTTATCAGCTATGTCCTGCTAATACAGGTTCCCAAGGAAAGGGAGGGAAGGAACATTCCATGGAAGAGCACACAGTTTTTTGCCATAAGGGCTTGGCTGCAGACGGTTTTATTGAAATCCCAGCCATGATTGGCTGAGATGCACCCTGGGTGAATCACAAACACGGCTTTTGGATCTGTGACCTAACGTTTACCCTAAAAACAGGCTGAATGACCTATTGAGCTCTTCCCTTAGTGCAGTCCTTTGGATCCTATACCAACAACTAACTTTTATTGAGTTCTTGTGGTATGCAGTGCATTGTAGGGTTGCCATAATGGGTGTTTTCTCAGTTAATCCTCACAGAACTCTTCTTTGAGGTAAATACCATTTCTCCCCCCAGTGGTTTAGGGGAAGCAAGTGAAACACAGAGAAACTAAGTGACTTACCCATGGTAAGGGCTCAAGTAGTCAACATTCAGAACCTGTTTGTTTAACTAGCAATAAGAAATATTGAATTATCAAAGTGTAGACATGGTGAAAAGATAAACTCACAGAGAGATGGAAAAACTTCACAGGAGAAAAAGATGATGTTTACCCAATACAGTCTTACCATATTCCTGCCCCTGAAACTCCATGCATTACTCCAATGAACAAGGGTGCCTGACTGGCTTAATTGGAAAAGCATAAGACTCTTGATCTTGGGGTCTTGAGTCCAAGCCCCACATTGGGTGTTGTGCTTACTTAAAAAAAATGGCAACGAACCAGTTTTATTCTAGTCTCTGCTTGCACCCAATCTCACTCTCCTCTTTGGGAGAAGGATAGAGGTGGGGGGTGTGTGTGTGTGAGAGAGATGCCCTTTGCTGCCAAGTGTGAACTGTTAGGATAGGATAAAAGGTTGAAGTTTGACAATCTGGAGCTGAGCTTAAGCTGGTCTTTGAAGAATGAGGAGAAACTGAATAGGCAGTCAGGAAAGGGAGGACACACTCAATTTGTGGAGGCAGGCATCTAGAAGAAAGGATGGAGCAGTGTGAATGAAATGGAGGAGCTCTCAGGTAACTCCACAGTGGGACAGATACCGGGATTGCCAAGGCGACAGAAGGGAGTCTTCAGAATTTCTACAGGTTGTTCCCAAGCTTGTCCTGGTGTCCCAAGAAGCCTCCAGGATTGCTGCTGGGCAGAAGTTGGTCATAAGGAAGCCTTAAAAAAAGACAATCAGCAAAAATAGTTGGAAGGAGCTAGTGGGAATGTCTGGATCACCACAGCTGCATCAACGTGTTAAAAAATACCAGCCACTTGTATTTCCTAAGAAATATCTTTGTGTTTCATCCCTTGCTCCTCCTGGTGCAGTGGTGGGAATGGCCACTAAATGTCACTGCTGTAGGAGGGTCAGAGCCCCTTGTGCATTCGGAAGGACGAGATCCAGACCCCCAGAGCCGGCTACATGTATGCAGTGACTCTGATGCGCTCTCCAAACTCAGCTACCTCATGATTAAGAGAAAGACTTGAATTTCCTGGTGTTTTATACTTTATTAGTGTGCTGCCCGTGTGTGTGGTCGGTATGAGGAGATTACCCCACCATGAGTCGGACTGAATTTTGCATTGTTTTGTAGAGCTGAAGATCTGCTCTTCTCCTCCCCAGCCCTCCCCCATGCGCCCATTCTCTCTCCTGCCCATCGACCTTGGCTGTGAATTTAGGCTCTGGGCGATTCTGTGACTCTGGACTTTTCACAAGTCCATTAGCAACACAACCCATGTGACTCTTCCAGGCATAACGAGAAACACACCTTTTCACATCAAGGTTCATCTAGAACCTTTTCCAAAAGGAAGTCTGAATATTTTCTTGGGTGAAGTAACTCACAAAGCATTTAATTTAGTGCACATTTTTAAAATGCTAACATACTGAAAAGTCAAACTGGGTAATAAAAGAAATTTATTCTCTCCCTGTTCTGGAGGACAGAAGTCTGAAATCAAAATGTTTCCAGGGCCATGCTCCCTCCAATGGCTCCAGGAAGAATTCTTCCTTGCCTCTTACAGTTTCTGGTGGCTCCAGGCAATCCTGGCTTGTGGCCACATGACTCTGATCTCTGCCTTGTCTTCACATGGGCTTGTGTGTGTGTCTGTGAGTTTCTATCTCTCATAAGGACACTTGTCATTGGATTTAAGGCCCACTTGGATAACCCAGGATGATCTCATCTCAAGGTCCTTAATATAATTATAGCTGCAAAGACCCTTTTCCCAAATAAGGTCACATTCACAGTTTCTAAGGGTACAACATGAACATATCTTTTTGGGGGTCACCATTCAATCCATTACAAACATTTTCCCTAAATAGGCTACCTTGAAGAAAGACTAAGTTAGCAACTGTAAGATATAGCAAATTTTTAAATACACTAGTAATTTTTAAGACTTTAAATGGTTTAAGAATATTCCTGGTCAGAGACTAGGAAAGATGTTGGCATTTCCCTACATTAAAAAACCCTGGGTTTGAGACCTGGTCCACTATTTATAAGTTGCAGGCTGGTCTGTCCTCTGGCCCAGCCTCAGCTTCTTCCTCTGCCATAGGAGCTGATCACTTTGGATGTTAGGAGGATAAAATGCCATGTAACTCACTGTGCAGACTGAGGAGTAGTTGGCAGACAAAGACAGGGGAGTTTGATGCTGTTAAAGGGATGTGAAAACTTGCAAAGTAGATCACTTTTGGGGGGCATTCTACCAAGAGGCTTCTTTTTTTAAGATTTTATTTATTTATTTGAGAGAGAGAGAGAGAGAGAGCACGAGCAGGGGGAGTGGCAAAAGGAGAGGGAGCAGCAGACTCCCCCAGGGAGCACAACATGGGCCTTGATCCCAGGACCCTGAGATCATGACCTGAGCCAAAGGCAGATGCTTAGCCGACTGAGTCACCTAGGTGCCCCCCCAACATGCTTCCAAGTTCATGAAGCCATCCAGGTTTGTATTATACCACTTGAATTAAACACTTTTGGTACAAAGTAAATAACTTTGAATTAGGAAGATTTCTTCAAAATGTATATGGACATGTACTCTATCAAAGAACATCTAACGGTAAGAGGTTAGATAACCAAGACTTCCTTTTGCAATCCTCCGCACATCCTTTGACCTCAGAAAATCATTCTACATCAAGAAAACTGTAGTAACAAAAGAGGAATCAGCAGGAAATGAAGGCAACAGACTTAAGGGAGGGCAGCTTTGTTGGGTGAAGACCTTTAACTGCAAGGTTTTTAATTACTGCAAAATCATACGCGAGAGAAATTTTCACTCACAGAGGTCCTCTTTAAAGTGTAAGAGCAGATTTTCAAAGCCATTTGTTTTCATGGTGCCTCATCAGCTCTTAAAAAACCCTTTTGAGTCACTATTTTATCTTACAAATGTTAAGTATTCTTTGTAGACAGGAACTGTCTGTTAAAGTAATATTTGACATCTAGTGAATCAAAAATACTTTACAATGAAAGGCTGACATCTGTTTACTATATAAAAAAGAGTGCTGTGTATTTTTACTAGAAGAATTTTCCTTTAATAAGGCAGCCAAAAGTCATCTACACATACCAAAACCATTTACAGCCAAAACCTGTTGAATACCAACACAGCATCATGGGTGCTTAGCAATTCATTTCTTACCCCCTCCCCCACCCAACCCAACCCCAGTATTTCCCTGGTTTGGGATTGGATTTATATAGGAAATATTTTATATATATATATATATTTTTTTTTTTTTTTTGAGGAAAGGGTATAATAATTAAAAGGTCTGGGTTAATTATTGACTTGGTGAGCTCCCATCTTTTCAGTGCTCTCAACTTTCACTCCATTACACCGGAAGTAGATCTTCTTTATTTAAGGAAAGCAAAGGCAGCTGAGCTCTTTTTATATTTTTCAATGTATGTAGTAGCAAACAAAGTCTGTATGTTTGACCAATTGCATCTGAGATCTGTCTAAGTCACTACAATTAGGAAGAGATCAGACAGAAGGCAGTCAACTGGGTAAAGAGTTTAAATCTGTGTGTAATCTCATACAGGTGCTGCTTCCTGTGCTCTGGAAAATCCCTCATCACAAAACAGGCCAACTGAGCCACACCTGGGTTTAAGCAGAACATCTGGACCTACTCTTTCCGACTCACTCATGTTCTTCAAATCTTCCCTAAACAAATGGCGCTTTAGCACAAGTCTGACACCAGAGATTTGTAAGCCCGATGTGCACTGCCAAATCCAGTTTGATACAAAACACAGCTATCCTTCTTGAATCAAATACATTACAGATATGATACCCCAGTCATATATTTCAATTAGTCAAGCCTCAAGTAATTTATGGAGGTCATTTCCACCAGTAGTAATAAATTTCATAACAGCATTAACAATTAAACAGGGAATTTGGGGGAAGGTTAGAATCCAATATCTATTAAATGCTCTAGCATTCATTGATCATGTGCTCTTTGTTTGCTAGTCATACAACCACTGGCTGGGAAAGTCCTGAAAAGTAAAAGTGGGTGTGGGTATAATTAATGGAATGCCAGCGGGTCTCAGTTTCCTTAAGAAAAGCACACATACCTATTGAGCTCCTAAATGTCTGACTTTTACATACTGAAGCCTCTTAATTTTTAGATACACAATTCTGGGAGAGTTTTGTGACTGATTAATAACTATGTGTTCTGGGTATGCACCAGGGTTAGCGTCACGCTGGAATAACGGAATTTAAAAGTGATCCAATGAACTATCAGGACACTATCAATGTAATTTGTGTGGCCTTACATGTGGCCTTTTAGTAAGTGTTTTATGTGGAATTTTGGCATTTCAGTTTAGGTGGATGCCAGGGAATAGGGGAATGGTTAGCATGAAGAATGAACAGTACGGAGTAGGTATGCCTTCCATGGCTCCTGTAAAATATGCAGGAATGATGGGGATTGTGTGATGCAGATCATGATTATTTGTGTACATTTGAGGGAACACATCAAAATATATCTTCCAGTATTAACATTTTGAATTGCTAACCAGTTCCCAATAGAAAATTTATTATACTTGCGAAGCTGTCCTGTTTTTTGTTTGAATTATTTGGATTCACTTGGTACCTGTCAAGCTCATCATCTCTGCGAGAACTTGGGGATTGAGAGCAAGGGGAGATGGAGTGAGTGATGGAGAAAGAGGAGCATTAAGAGCACTTTTCACTCATAACCAACAGGTAATAAACTAGAATGCAGGCTCTGGAATGTTCAGAAAACAATCTCAACTCTAAGGGGGTATTGCTAGTCTAGCAGATAGCTCTGAAACACCAAGAGATACCATCCCAAGAATCGAGAGTCTCCCCAGGGTATCCCTTGGATTTCAGGGTAACTTGGGTCTGGTCCAGATGCTCCCAAAGAAGGGGTAGTGAGAAAGGCCTCCTGGATGAGCGGGTACATCTGCCTTGACTTGGCAGTGACGTGACTTGACAATGAACTGAACTTTAGTGCTTCTTGGTAATGTGGCCTGGTCATTCAAATAATGGAAGGTCTTGATTTTATTTTCCCAAAAGTTCTCTGCAGCATGGTTTGTTTTTGGTTGGGTGGAGGCAAGGTTATGGTATTGAATGTGTGAACTAAATACCCATTCAGTTTGGAGAAATCTCAAGTTGTTTGTAAAAACTCATGTGTTTGTAAAAACTTACTTTTCTTTCAAAGTAATTGGACCCATAATAGGACCTCCCCCTCGCCCCCGCCACCCTCCACCCCCCCTGCCGATCCTCATATTTTGTGATGGGAATGGAAAGCACCTGTATCAAAGTTTAAGTTTTATTGTGTCAATTTCTTGTATCTAGAAGTGAAGGACAGTTAGAAACAGGAAGAATTGCAGACAGCATGGGCAGTGGGAGAGAAGAACCAAAGATTTTATAAAGAAAAAAACAGAGCATGAGTTCTCACAAATGAAACCTGAAGTGTTCTGAAACATTGGCATAAAGATGGCCTTTATTGGGGCAACTGGGTGGCTCAGTGGGTTAAGCCTTTGCCTTTGGCTCAGGTCATGATCTCAGGGTCCTGGGATCAAGCCCCACATTGGGCTCTCTGCTCAGCGGGGAGCCTGCTTCCCCCTCTCTCTCTGCTACTGCTCTGCCTACTTGTGATCCCTCTCTCTGTCAAATAACTAAATAAAATTTTTAAAAAACCTTAAAAAAAAAGATGGCCTTTATAAAATTCCCAAGAAATGTAAAGGGTTGGAAAATGAAACTGATGCCCAAATGCTGCCCATTTTGGGGGAGAAATGGCTCTCCAAGAGGAAGATGTGAGACACCAGATACCTGTCCTAAAATTGTATGAGGGTCAAACCATTTTTGGCAGGGAGGAACAAAATCCAAACTGGATACCTAATGGAGAATCTGTGGGAACTTCCAGAGGTGTAAAGAAAGTCAGTGGAGTAACCAGGTAATAAATAATGGGGACCCTGCATTGTCTGAGTAGGAGGAAATGAGTTTTATGGAGGCAGAGATCATGGCAGGAAATATTTGATTTCCTGGCTCTGGCATAAGGCTTGGCACAGAGTAGATAATCAGTGTTTAAAAATGAGCACAGCTGAAAAGGTGTAAAAATCAGCCAAAATGAGTAAGGATGAGAAAGTATTTGTTAGGCGATAAGATAAGAACAGGAGATAGGGGATGATTTTCTGAATTAAAAAAAAAACCTGCAAAAGATAACACAAATTAGTCATTTTATGAATGAAATCTAGGTAGAAGATGTTAATCCTAAAAATCTTTCTTGGAAAAATATCCAAGTTTCAGATCCATGTTTTCCAAACAAAACATACCCACATAAACCCAAGATAAAACTGGATGGCCCTGTCAAATAGTTCATGAACAAAAAGGCAGAGAAAAAGTGGAATGTCATTCAGATCTGTGATTGACAGCCACATTCCACAGAGTTCTGCTATCTCCAGAGTGGAGGGAGCCCAGCACACCTGCTGTCTCGCTGCTCAGTAGTATCTGGTTGATTTCCAGTTGGCTGAATACCTAAATTATTTTGGTAAAGCTACCCAATGTTTCTTCCTGCACCTACTTTCTAAAAATGAGAAAAAAATGATCTGAGATATATATACACACACATATATAGCATATATATATATGTTATATAATCCCATTTCATATATATATATATATATATATATATATATATATATATCCCATTTCATATATATATATGAAATGGGATTATATGTGTATACACATATATATGATTTTTTTTCTTACATGAGATCCAAGTGAGAAATGCCTTCTTCTTTTTTTAATGACTGTCTATACCTCCAGGTGCTGTCAATAAAGAATTTAATAGATGGAAGAATCTGATTGGTTAAGAGACCTGAGGTTTGTGGAATTTTAGTGAAATAATTGGAAATATTTCACCATGGTCTTTGTTCAGGAGTCAAGGCAGGAAAAAGAGCCTGAATGGGAACACTAAGGAAATCTAGCGTTTACTGAAAGGACCAATCTAGAGGTGTTAGGACGACCACAACATTCAGGATTTCAGTCTTTATTCCTTCACAAGCTGTACAAAGGCTGCCTGGGAAACTTTTCCTCTCTGGCGGGGCTGGGGGAGGCTCACACCTGCAGGTCGGTTGAGGTGCTGCCTCTCAGTGCTGGAGCCAATAAGGAGATCAACCTCTTCACTTTCCCTTAGAGTCTTTAGAAGAGCACAGTTTGGTCTCAGAGCTATTTTTTTTTTTTAATGCTTTTGTTAAATCTCTAAGGTTGAGGTTGATTAACTTTTAAATTAAGCCACACTCTGAAATGAAGTTTAAAATGTCTTAACCTTGAGATAGGAGTGGAATTCTCACCAGTCATTATTAGAGCTCACTGATGTTACAAATTTGTGGACGGATGTTATCGATTAAGGTGAAGGCAGAAAGGGGCTATAAAGTTGACTCAGAAGGCTAAGTGCTTTACCTTCAGGGAAGCATATATAAAAACATGTCCTGAACTGTATATAGAGTAATAGTTAAAGCTTTGAGCACCTGGTTCTTAAACTGGCCAGGCAAAGTCATATGAAATACTGACATACCTTCTACTTACTGTTATTTTGATCTTTAGGCAGGTTACTCTTTTTATTATACATGCTTAGGAATTTAGCTTCAGTGATCAGTCAACCCAGAGGGCTTTTATTGAATACCAACCATGTGCCAGTATAAACCTGAGATAACGTTTTAAGTCAGGACTAGATTTCTCGGTACCTGCCCTGGTCTAATTCCTGGACTAATGGAAATAATGGTTACGTTCAGTAGTTCTTAACACCCTTTCACAGTGATTTGACAAGTTGACATTTTTCAGAGAGTTCACAATCTGCAAGGTACTGTGTGCCTGGCTTAGTTAGCTGAGCTGCTTGGAAACATGGCACTAATGAGGCCAAGGTTCAATTCCCATATGGCGCAGGTTGTTTTGAAGGCTAACGCCGCCTAGCTTCTTGATTTCCCAACAATAGCCATGTTCAAGAGGAGGACCACTCAAGACAGGATGGGGCTCTGGGAAAATTCTTTAGTGCTCCTGGAAAAATTACTTAAAGTTCATGAACTGTGACGAATTAATTCAGTAGTATCACCTCTGTCAACAAACATCATTTTAGTTAAGGTGGCCAAGACAAATGGGAGAGATTAGAACCCAAGATTATTATTATGAAAACCAAATTTCTGTGTGTGCAATGAAATATCTGGAAAACAATCACCAATTTTTTTTTTTTAGCATTTCCTACCTATCCGCCAGTGTTCTAAGCTTTTTGATATGTATTAACTAATATTCCTAAGAGTCCTATGAAGTAGGTGCTTTCACTAGCCCTATTTTATTCATAAGGAAAATGAGTCAAAAAGACCCTAATTTTCCCCAAGGTCACACAGGCTGACTGATTCCAGAGTTCCTGTATTAACCACTATGGTCAATGCAGGCACTGTCTAGAGAGAAAATGCACTGAAATAGACAAGAGCTATCAAAGGGCTAACTCCCAGTTCACTGGTGAATAGTAGCCACATAACTGATTGATTATTTTGACTCTATTGCTAGACCAAGTACTTCATCAATTAGCTGAAATTAGCAAAGTTTCATCCTTTTGACACTGCTAACACCTTAAACCTAAGAAAATGTGCATGTGAATATTCCTTTGCAATTGTTCCTGAGTGTTTTTTAAAAAGTTTTCTACATCAACAGCTGTCTTTATTGTCCATTCAATGAAGCACCATATAAGTTCCCATGAAAAATTGAACTAGACATTCAAAATCAAAATGAAAGACTTGGACGTTGTTGTCTTCTTTTCATGAACCTCACAAACACATGCAAGTCTCTGTTATGGAAGGAAGCCTCCTGTTGGCCCTAGCTTGCCAGCAGATGGCTCACATCAGAATGGCCTTACTCTTCAGCTGGACTTCTGAAAATCATTCTCATTCTTTAATGCATTGCAGTGAGTCTTCTTGCTCTGTTCTATTGCAATAAGAAATTTAAACATTAGCAGTCCTCTCTTGTAAGTTAACTGTGTCTTCACTTGGTCCTTTTATGTCTCCTGCCTTTTTCACCACGTTTGATCTCACTTGCCAAGCATGCCTTCCTGTTCATTATGCTATGTCATTTCATGCTTTCGGAGTTTCTCTTACCTCTCCTGTCTGGTTGCTGATTCAGCCTGTCTCCAACACTTGCTGTGCCTTAAGTTCTTGTCCTTGGTCCTCTCCTCTTCTTACCCTCTGTTCTCATCCTGGGTGATCTCATTTCTATCCAAGCCTTCAACAGTCCTTCTACATGGCCAATGCCAAAAATCTAATCTGTATAGTCTTGACTTCTCTTCCAAGCACCAGACCCATTTTCCCATCTCTTTGCTAGTTATTTTTCTTCTGGTTGGCCTACCAATATTTCAGACTTAATTTGTCCAAACTATGTCCCCGCCTCCAAACTCTTCTCAAATTTATGCCTTACTAAACTGGAAATCTGAGTTATCTTTGGTTTTTCCCTGTCCCTTATTCCCTCCTTCCAAGGATTTGCCAAGTCTTGTTGATTCTGCTTCTAAAGACTTTTTGAAATCAATGTTTTCTAAGTCTACTTCTATGCTAATAATTGAGACTTTTCATCCAAAATTACTGAGCACCTACTAGGTGTCATGCATTGGTCAAAGGATACAAAATAGATAAGGCTGCCTTCCAACATAAGAGAGAGGACAGAAGGAAACAAGTGTGACAGGTGTTAAAATGGAAGGAAGGATGTACAATGTGGTCTGTGAATGTAAAAGGGGGAGAACAATGTGTTACTGGCACAGGGAACAGAATTGGCCAAACATGTTGGCTGTACACAGCAAACAACTCCTCTCTGAGTACTGAATAAATACAATTACATAAGCAGTGTTTCCTTAACCTGTTTTACCACACTAGCTGAGAGGTTGTTGTTTTTTTTTTCTCTTTATGATATTGTTCTGCCTCTCTTTTCTGGTAGTGGAAGTTTGAATGTTATGAAAGTCTATCTGTTTTGTGGTATGCGACCTACGTGAAATTTAAGAGTTGCCCTGTGATTTTGTGTCACTGACAGAAAAGTACAGGAAATTCTACTGAAAAAAGAACCACTCAAAATTGTCACTGTTGCTCTTACTAGAACCAGAAATGAAAGAAATGTATAACAACATGGAAAACATCTTTTTAATACTATTTCTCATTTAAAAAGTGTTTAGAAACTTACTTAGTGGTAAAAGTATAGTTTATTAGCTCAAAATTTCATGTTTAATCTGAATGTTCTTGTGTTTGGGGTTTTACATTATTAAAATTATTATTGTACATTAAAAGGTTAAAAATGGCAATTTTATATGGTTCAGCCTAAGAAGTCTATAACTGGTCTTTTGGTTTTGTTTTGTTTTGTTATTGGGATCAGTAGAATTGAGAGTGTGTATTATGGTTCTTAAGGTAATCAAGGAGAGGTCATTTTTATGGCTCAATTATCAACATTTGCATTCTTATTTGATCCTTTGATTTTCTTATTCCAGTAGAGATTTTTTTTTTTAGAGATTTTATTTATTTATTCAACAGAGAGAGATCACAAGTAGGCAGAGAAGCAGGTGGAGAGAGAGAGGAGGAAGCAGGCTCCCCACCAAGGAGAGAGCCCGATGCGGGGCTCGATCCCAGGACCCTGGGATCATGACCTGAGCCGAAGGCAGAGGCTTTAACCCCCCGAGCCACCCAGGCGCCCCCCAGTAGAGATTTTTGAATGTTTAGCACTTTACTCTCTGTGACATGAATAGATTCAGGGGGAGGATGGTCTCAAACCAAGCACCACTTAGAAGATCTCACATAGGTAGGTCTTGGATTTGGAGCACCCTAAAATAACTATGGATGTTAGGTCTCTCTATTTAAAGACAAAGCATCTGAGAATCAGGATTGTTAATATACCTAACCCTATGCAATTAAGGATTGGATAGGACTGGAATTAGAGCTCTTTCTGTTTGAAGAGACTAAGGATATATTCAAGAGTTGGAAGAGAAAGAGAGAGAGAAGAATTAGAAATATTTAAGACAGTGTTAAAGCATCAACCTTGTCTCCAGACAACCATGACTTTCAAAATTTCCATAATCCATAATCCTATAATCATAAACCTCCTTACATGATTCTTCCCGCCAGATCTATTGCTTTTGCATTGGTCTAAATATCACCAGATGAACTGTTTGGTGGCAGAAGGAATAAGTTCTTATGGTTCTGGAGTGAGGAGAAAATCTGATCTTTGGTTCTGTCGATTGGGAAATGTAAAAACATTTCTTTAAAGAAAATCAGTTTTCTAATGTAAAATGTTCAGTTACTTTGACATATGTACTATTGCTCTTATTCCTAAAGAGCCAGATAGAAGATTTAATGGAACAAACATTTCAGTTCCTTTCTGGTTCAACTTCGGAAGGGTACTCAAGGAAATTAATTTTGAGGAAATTTGCAGATTACTAATTATATTCAATGTGAGTTTTATTTACATATTAATATAATGAAACTCTCAGTTTTCTGGCTTGCCAAAGTGTGTACTCCGAAGTAGAGGGTATTATTTTTTAATGCAATACTGTGTTCTAGAGTCTCCAGACATAGATGATATTTCAGAGTTGTCTTAATTAAAAATAGAAAACTATTTTGAAAGCCTAAGACTGTCAATAGACCAAAGATATTCTAAAATTATTATTATTATTTTAAAGATTTTATTTATTTTCTTGACAGAGAGAGAGAGATCACAAGTAGGCAGAGAGGGAGGCGAGAGGTGGGGTGGGGAACAGGCTCCCCATTGAGCAGAGAGCCCGATGCGGCGCTCGATCCTAGGATGCTGGGATCATGACCCGAGCTGAAGGCAGAGGTTTAACCCACTGAGCCACCCAGGTGCTAAAATTATTATTTTATTTTCAGGGTAGGCATACTTGAAAAGTTTCATTTAAGGAAACCCAACTATTGAAAACATGACCCTATTCTTCTGTAAAACATATAAAATACTATGGAACTAAAATGTATTTTGTTGAAAAAAGTCACTAGTCATCTTGGTGCACTGACAAAGTACTCATAGTTCTCCTTGAACATTTAAAAGTCTGTTGTATCATGCTCTAGACAAGCTTTTAGATTTTGCGAAAGTTGGCTAAATGACCTCTTTTAAACTCTTCTCACTGTGCCCCGAGCCTGAGGACAAGACGACTCTTCTAAGAACTGGATTTTTTATGAGGTGTTAAATCAGCACATTGCCAAATGTGAGTTTGTGGAGCTCTCGTCAACCCTGTAGTAGTAGACTGACGCAGATGACGTGATCATTTGCAGATCTTCAATAGTCTACAATTAACCCTTCTTATAAGGAAATGTGTGGGATGTTTTGATTATATATAAATCATCATGAATAAAATACATTGTATTTATATGGGATGGAGGCCAGGAATCCCTCCACGTATCCATTTATATTTGTTCTGCAGGCTTAAAAATATTGGTCAGACAGGCTGTGCACACAGTATCTTGAGTAAGGATGCATTCTTGATAGACTGATGAAGAAAAATGGGTAAAACAGCTTGGGTTTCCTAGACGTTTTCTGGGGAACGAGAGGATTTTGTTTCCAGAGCACATGACAATCTCTTAGCTCCATAGGGCGCTCTCTAGGTCATAGTATGTATTATCTCATATCCTTTGTGTTACAGGGGCCTCACAGCTACCCTGACTGCTGAGTAGAGTGGGTGATACCCTCAATTCAAAGTTGAGGAGGCCAGCCCCCAGGAGGATTTGCTTGAAAAGGCAGTGAACGTCTTCAAGTTCAACTTCTGTTCTGGTACTTTCACCACAGGAGCCTCACGGTTTGGTCCCAGGAAGTTTGAACAGATGAAACTTTGGAAATCTTCTACCTGCAGCATTTGGTTGCTCAGGCTTTAGACTAAGCTGGTGGTTCATGTTTCCAAAATTAGGACTTCAATGATAGAATTATCAGTCTACTTGAAAATGTACTTTTAGTATGGTAAGGGAGTGCACAGTAAAGGTGAAGAGGCAATTTAGGTATCTGACCCTTGTGTAAATGGGTGGAGAAGAAGAGGAAAGAGAACTCAAGCAACTATTTTAATGATTCCCAAGTAACTTTTTAAAGAGTTTGGATCCTAAATACATTGAAGCCTCATTGTAACATTGTTTTTGAAGTTTATGCTTTTGAATGATCTTAGAGGTGAAATCTTGACCCTCTTTGGATAAAGTCCTAATTTCCCTAATTTAATGAAAAATGGTATAATCATAGTCTGATATTAAGGCTATGAATGCCTACTTTCCTTCTTTCTTTTTTCTTTATACTATAGTGTTCTTTATGTCAATTCTTTTTTTCTTAAGATTATTTATGTATTTATTTATTTGACACACAGGGAGACAGTGAGAGAGAGAGAGCACAAGCAAGGGGATCAGCAGGTATGCAGGCAGAGAGAGAAGGAGAAGCAGGCTCCCCACTGAGCAAGGAGCCTAATGTGGGGCTCCAACCCAGGACCCTGGAATCATGACCCGAGCTGCTCAACCAAATGAGCCACCCAGGTGTCCCATACTTTCTTGATAAAATATCAATTTCTTCTCTTTGATCGTGTTAGCTAAATAAAAAGGAATAGATTCTTTCCTTTCTCTTCTTGTTATTTGGGTATTTATGTGGATTTTACCCTTCCAAACTAAATCATAAATTCTAAAAAATGGGAACCAAATACTCTATATATTTGTTGTACAATAAATATTCATTGAATTAAATTACTTGTATAAAATTTGCTAGGTGCCTTTCAGACAAATACTTATTATATATTCCGTGTCTCTATGCCAATGATCTTTCATGTAATTTTTTCACCATTTTTATTGAGAAATAATTGACATATGTCACTGTATAAGTTTAAGGCATAGAACGTGGTTTGATTTACATATAGTATGAAATCACCACAATGGATTTAGCTAACATTAATCTTCCCATATAGATACAATAAAAAAAAAGAGGAAAAAGGAAAGAAATTTTTCTTTGTGATGATAACTTTTAGGATTTACTCTCTTAACAACTTCCTTGTATATAGTGTAGCAGTATTACCAATAATCATTATGTACATTACACTTCTAGTGCTTATTTTTCTTATATCTGGAAGTTTGTGTTTTTTTGACTACCTTCCTCCAATTCCCTCTCCTCCCACCTTGTGACTCTGGTAATCACAAGTCTGAATTCTTTTTCTATGTATTTTTTTTTTTTTTTTTAGATTTCACAAACAAATGAGATCATACAGGGGGTGTCAAGGTGGCCCAGTCAGTTAAGCATCGAGCTTCAACTCAGTTTATGATCTCAGGGTCATGGGATGGAGACCTGTCCTGGGTACTCTGATTAGCAGGGAGTCCGCTTCCCCTCTCTCTCTGCTCCCCTACGTGCTCGTGTTCTCTCTCTGAAATAAATAAATAAATAAATAAATATTTAAAAAAAATAAGTGAGATCATGCAGTATTTGTCTTTCTCTGTTTTACTTATTTCACTTACCTTCAGAGTTCATCCATGTTGTCATAAATGGTAGGGTTTCCTTGTTTTTTTATGGCTGAATAATACTCTGGTGTGTGTGTGTGTGTGTGTGTGTGTGTACACCACAACTTCTTTATTCATTCACCCATTGATGGACACTTAGGTTGTGTCCATGTCTTGGCTATTGTAAATAAGGCTGGTATGAGCATGGAGGTGCAGGTATCCTTTTGACTTGTGTTCATGTGTTCATTTCCTTTGGGTATATTCCCAGAAGTGGACTTGCTGGAACATATGGTATTTCTATTTCCAACTTTTGAGGAAGTTCCATACTGTTTTCCATAGTGGCTGGACCAACTTACAATCTCACCAATGGTTCATAAGTGTTCCCTTTCCTCCACCTTCTCAGTAGCATTTATCTCTTGTCTTTTTGATGATATCAGGCAATTTTTAGTAATTTTTTTATAACGACTCTGAGTCCCTTGTGCATATTTAAAATATCTACCTACTTAAATAAGGTAGATTTTGACCTCAAGTTCCATAACTATTATTATGTATATGAATATGCAGAATGTACTGACAACATGGCCTTCAGTAGTATGAAGATCACTGTAGTATCATTTCTTTTTTTAACACTGTACTCGATTGACCTTCGAGTTCTGAAATGCCTTGGCTGTGAAACTCTGAACAAATGACTATAGTGTTCTAGGTCTCAGTGCCCTTATCTGTAAGATGATGAAGAGAGCTCATATGAGTGTTATAAGGATTGAATGAGGTGATGCACAGTACTTGGCATATAGAAAATGGTCCCATATATTATTTAGATTCTATTGAATATATTTAGTGATGGATAGACAAATGCTTGTTCCAAATAACAATTTTAACATGAATGATATCCTTGAGTGGCAGTTGACTTGCTTTCCCAGTTCTTTCCAATCTGAATAAAATGTTACAGATTTTTTGGTTTATGTTTGGAAACTGAAATCACACAACCATTCACATTTCTAATTGATTATTTTTTTCATCACAACTCTGGCTATGAAGTCCTGCTTGAAGTTATCTTTTAAGTAGTAAATACATAGTAACTATTTGTTTCCTTTGACCTGTACAGTCACTAATATTTGCCTCTTGTGGCTTATTCTTACTTCTATGTTGTCTTTTCCAAAGATGACAATGCCTCCCGTCCCACAGGTCTGCTGCCTTATCTGAAAACACAGCCAAAGTTACTACAACTCTAAGATGGTAAATTATGTTTTACGGCTGCCAGAAATCCTTTTCGTTATCAAATGTTTACCAGCCTTTAAGAGGCAAGTACTTCCTTGTTACATAAAATCACTAGTTACACAGTTGAGTGGTTTCTTTTGAGTAGTTCCTGACAGCTGCAGCAAAGAGAAGGAAAAAGAAAAGCCCAACGGATTTGAGATAACTCAAACTATTAATATACCATAGAGTAGTGATTCATAATTTGGCTTTTATAAATGTTTACTAAAAACGCAATTACCTAGGCCCCCTTCCCTGGGGATTATAAGCCAGCTGGTCTGGGTGGGGATCCAAACCTTTCTTTTTAACAAGTAGGTCAGATAGTGCTTCTGATCTGGCCACTTTGGAAAACACTGCATGTAGAAACCTAGGAGAGTACCAATAAAGCCTCAAGGAAACTCTCCTTTATTCCACCCACCCCGCCCCAATTTCAGAAATATCAATAAGAAAAGAAAAACAGGAAGAAAAATTAGCCTATAATATTATTTCTTAGGATTATTGTGGTTGTTAATAACCATTATGAATGAGGGAACCAGACTGTCTGGGTTCAAACCCAGACTCCCCCATGACAAGTGCAAACTTGGGGAAGTTATATAACTTCTTTGCATGGTGATTCTTTATTTATAAGAAAGCAATGATAATATTGCCTCCTAGGGCTACTTTGAAAGTTAAGTGAGTCCATACATGTAAAAGTCTTAGAATAGTCGCTGGAACTCATAGGAAGTACTCAACAAACATTAGCCACCATTAAAAATAATTTCAGCACTATTAATCATAGCAAACTACCACATTGTAGTTCATTGTATTTTCCAAAGATAACAATACTTCCTATCTCACATATTCTCCACAGTGCGATCTTGCTATTCCTTATGTCAAGAAGAGAGTCTAATTCTTCTTTCCTTGAATATGGGTGGACCTAACTGCTTTGGCTCATAGATTGTGGTGGGACTTCCAAGGTGTGGTCATAAAAAGTGATGCCATTTGTTGGAATACTTATGCTTGGAGTCTTGGGTTGACATGTGAGAGCTCTGATTATGCTGAAGGTGCCATGCTGGGGGTGAGCGGGTTGGGGGAGCCAAATCACATGGAGAAGCTACATGTAGGTGCTCTGGTTGACCATCCTAGTCTTTGATTCATACCAATCCCGACATATGAACAAGGGAGGCTCTGGGTAATTCCAAACTTCTGTTGTGGAGTCATCTCTAGCTTTATCCTCTTCCCAGCTGAGGTCCCAGACATTGTGGAGAAGAGATATACCATTTCTTCATGCCCTGTCCAAATTTCTCACCCACGGAATCTGTAAGCATAATAACATAGTTGCTATTTTAACCTACAAAGTATTGGAGTAGTTTGTCCTGCAGCAATAGTGGCTGGAACATACGTCTTTCCAACCCCATAAATGTAATGACCATATGTCTTATTCACTACTCAGTCTTCATCACCCAGCACATAGTAGCCCTCAACTATTTGTTGAATGATATACTATATTTTAAACAATTCCTCATTTTTAGGCAACTGGATAGATTTCCATTATTCTCAGTGATTCTACTTTTCAGAATAAATATCTGGAAGTGGAACTGCTGAGTCATAGATTCTTGCAAATGGTTTTTATATGGAGATATTAAAACATTCGATTGCTATTACTCACAACGAATTGCGTAGAGAGAGCCTGCCAAAGTTAAACCAGCAATGTGCACCTTAAAGAACTAACAGGTGCTAATGAAATGCACATGACTGACTTGTAAACCAGAACAGTGACTTTTGAACAGAATGCCAATGTATTAACTTTAAAATAGCTAGCTTATGGTTTTCTACTTGATGTCTAAAAAATAGTTAAAAAGGGCCCATAAGCCGTGTCAAGTATTTCTGCAAATCTGACTTATCTTCTGTGCTCTAGAATTAAGGCCAGATGCTAACAAGCATAATGAGTTTGATTTCTTTTGGTCAGTCCTGTAAGTGAGCCTTTGTTGCTGAAGCGTTCTGATGTTGAAATCCTAAGGATTTTGAGGCATAGTTGCTAAAGCCCATACTATTAGCAGAACCACAGGTAACTTTCTGATTTGAACACGCTGCATCTGTTATCTGACCAACTTTGACAAGATACAGTGTGGTAGCCAAAATTAAGGACCCAGTCACAGTAAACAGTGCTTTGTGTCTAACCCCTTATTTAGATGAATTGCTTATTAGCATCACAGCTACCTTAATAATTTATATGCTTTCTCCATATTACTGTGAACACTCAATATTTGGGATCTTTTGGTAAAACCCAGATTTTGTAACGGAGCAGACATTACTTAATGTAACTTGTTCAGTCATCAAAAACCTTTCAGGTCATGTAATCTATGTGGACAAAACAATATATAACCATAGAGGCAGATATTTGAAAAATACAGATATATACATGGGGGTTATCATTTGCAATTGCTCTAACACCGAGGAACATGGTAAGTTGTTTATAAGCATGACCTTATAACAAAGGGATCACTTTTTTTTTTTTCAGATCTAAGGTAGTTATAAAAATCTTTCTTTTTTCTATTCATTGAAGAGTAAACATAATAGATTAAAAAACATTGGGTTTTGAGGTCAGAGGGGTCAGACTCTAGGTAGGTGACCTGGGACAGTCCCTGGAATTCCTTTTCTTTCTTTCTTTCTTTTTTTTTTTTTTTTTTAAAGATTTTATTTATTTATTTGACAGACAGAGATCACAAGTAGGCAGAGAGGCAGGCAGAG
The DNA here is from genome assembly GCF_002288905.1 of Enhydra lutris kenyoni. Lineage (NCBI taxonomy): Eukaryota > Metazoa > Chordata > Mammalia > Carnivora > Mustelidae > Enhydra > Enhydra lutris. Next base: position 12,105,699 of record NW_019154133.1, on the reverse strand, counting down.
AGAGGGGGGAAGCAGGCTCCCTGCTGAGCAGAGAGCCCAATGGGGGGTTAGATCCCAGGACCCTGGGATCATGACCTGAGCTGAAGGCAGAGGCTTTAACCCACTGAGCCACCCAGGTGCCCCAGTCCCTGGAATTCTATGCACCTCATCTGTAATATTGGGATAATATTGCCTCATAGAGTTTTGTGAGGACTAAATGAGGTAACATATGAAAGATCCAGTCACAATGGATGGCACACTGGTGTTTAATGAATGTTAGTAGAATCCAAATTTATCTTTCTACATATCTGTCACTGGCTTTCATAACTGGGGCATCCTCTTCCTTGGAAAGTACTGTAAACATAATAATTCTGATTTTTTTTGAGCCACTAGATAGTTCAACCTTATGGTGATCTGCAATTTTGTCAAACTGTCAGGTGAGATTTTATCTTGTGCTATCGATAACCCAGGGAACACCATGTTTGAAAACTACCTCGTACCAGGAGATACTAGGTAGATGAGGAATTGAGTCTGTTTTGTCTTATTTTAGTGTCAGTTCCAGAAGGTGACTTTTCTGATTCTTTTTTTTTTTCTTTTTTAAGAGACTGTAGCGGGCAGGGGTAGAGGGAGGAGAGAGAATCTTAAGTCGGCTCCATGGCCAGTGTGGAGCCTGATTCAGGGCTCAATCTCACAACACTGAGATCATGATCTCTGCTGAAATCAGGAGTCGGTGGCTTAACTGACTGAGCCACCAAGGCCCCCTCTGATTCTATTCTTAACCTCTGACATTATATCATATACTTTGGAATAGGTAGATAATTATGCATCAATATATCCTTGAGTGAATAAAAATATTATCAGAAGTCAACTTAGAATTTGGTTTTGTTATAATTTTCATTTTACTGGTTAGGAAACTGAAGTCCAAATACGTCCAATGCCTATGGAATGAAGCAGAAGCAAACTCTGTAATCATGCAACAAGATGCTTTCATTCTATGTATTTGGAGGCTAGAGAGTCACTGTGGTAAAACAAAGGGACCAGCTCTTGGGGATCATGTTTCCTATTCCAGTGCATTTCTCAACATCTTCCCTGTAATTTTATGAGGCACACATTCGATATCACCAAATTAATGATAAAATGTACATCCCTAACTGCTAATGAGAAAATACCTCTCACTAGGTTGGAACAAGGTCCCTATGAAAACATGGGGCAAGATTTAGTGAGTCCTCTTGCTATAAAACAAATTACGAAGGAAGACATTTTGATTTGGGACACAAGGCAACTTTACAATGACCGGTCTTCAGGTGACCGCAATAATCCTAGTGTCCTTTGTATACATTTTCATTTTGTCTTGAGTCTGAAATCCCAACAAAGTCACTGGAATAACAATAGAATGAAGTCAGTTCCTGGATAGGTATGAAGCTCAATTTGACTCCTTATATGGACAAAGCATAGTAATGCCCACATCTGTCTTTGGACAACAGGAGCATAAAAATGTACATTAAAGTCAATAAAAATCAGATTTTTAAATTTTCACAAGAAAGTTTTAATATTGTCTTGCTTATATAGACACTGAAAGCAAGTAGGTATTTACATATGAAGTGTTTATACATTTACTCTTTTGTCTTGAAGTGAATTATTATGTTTTTTTAAAAGATTATTCATTTGAGAGAGAGGGAGAGACAATGAGCACATGTAGGGGTAGGGCAGAGAGAGAGAGAGACAAGCAGACTTCTGGCTGAGCACGCCCAGGACCCTGAGATCGTGACCTGAGCTGAAATCAAGAGTTGGACACTTAACTAACTGAGCCACCCAGGTGCCCCTGAAAGTGAATTATTTTTAAAGATTTCTTTTTTTCCTGAGCTCCCTCAATGGAATGCTATCAGATCAGAACAACTTACCAGTTAATCTTTGTCAACTCAATAGGAAGGACAGAATGTACTGTGACCTTAGTGCTGAGCCCTCACCCTGGGCTAAAATCAACTGATTCCTTTAATCATTTTTCTCTATTTATTATTCTTTTTTGGTTATAGAAACTTATCATAAAACAGAGGAAACTTGCATTGCTTTACTCCCATAGTTCTCATGAATTGTTTTCCTAGCTTGCTTCCTATTTAAAAAAGTGAGTGAGGCAAGGACCACCTTTCTGGATACTAATTTTAAACAACTCTAACTGTGCAGAGGGCCAAGATGGAAGTGAGAATTTTACGAAGGTGATTAAACACAGTTATGTATTTATTCTTTGTAGTAAAGGGACTAAAAAAGGAAAAAGAAAAAAGATAAAGTAGATTATTTGCCAAAAAGTGTTTGTCCGATTGTTGCCAAAGAACTGCCTATAATATTGAAAATACTCTTCAACTGTTTTGAATCTGTTCCAAGCCTCCTGATGTCAATCCACACCTCCCCCCACCGCCTGCAACCCCATCCTGGTCCAGGTGACCCATGGTGTTGTGTTTGTTAATTGCTTGGGAGTAGAAAAGGGGATAGTGATGAGAAAAAGGGATAGAAATAAAAATGTTTCATTTGCAAAATAGTGAGCTTCCATTCAATATTTCCTGCATTATATATATGAAAGCAAATATATTCGAAGACTACAATAAATGATCTCAGGATATTGAAAAGGAAGGTTATTTATAATAAAACTATAGCCTTTAAATCCTCTCGTAGTTTTCTCTTTAGGTGGTCGGGTGTTGGAAGCAACTTATTATCTAGTGACTATTATTGCTAGATCTCACATAATGATATACAAACAAAGCCTACGAATCACCAGCTTCTCTGGCTGAAGCCCTGAAATATGTTTATGTGATGACAGCAACATGGGAAAAAGTTGGCTATGGGTATTTTTATTTTTTGGCAATACTGTGTCAAACATCCAGTTGGATTTTCTTTAGGCTGAGTACCTGACCACTAAGGGCTAGAAGGGAGGGAAAGTGAGAGTGAGGATGAGAGAGAAAGAGAGAGAGAGAGGGACAGTTAGAAGGTACAGATTATTTCATCCTGATCTTGAGCAATGGATGATGGTAGAGGCTCATTGGCTGTATTTGGTTGAATCCTAAGAAATTGCTGTTTTTCTTTGCCACAATTCTTAGGTATTGGCAGTTTCATATAGTGCATTGTACTAGCTAACAATGAACATGTATGCTGTCATTCTTCATTGATTTAAACAAGTACTTACTGAGTCCCACTTTATATAAGAGAGTGTGCAGGACCAAAGTCTCTTCCACAGCCCCTTGGCCTGGGACTAGTGCATTTATTTCTTGCCTTTTTGATTCAGTCCTGCCAGTCTCTAAGACTGGGCTCCAAATCACTTTCTCTGGGAGTTAGTGTTTGAAAAAAATGATTTTTTTTTTGCTCTGCAGGGTTCCTGATTTTTACGTAAGGGTGATTAACTCATATGCATGATTTCTGTCTTACTTTTCCATTTAACCTGAGAAAAATATTCCATGTCATAAAATTTTCATAACTATATTTCAAAGGCTATAAAGTATTCCTTTAAGTGGATAGTTTATTAGCCATTCCTGTATTTGGAGGATGTTTATGTAGTTAGGTTACTGTCTTTGTGCATAAAGTTTTTTCCCTGTTACTTCAGGTTATTTTCCTAGGATAGAGTCCCCAAAGTGGAATTACTTGGTCAAAGGGCATGAACATAGAAAAATCTCTTGATACATGTCAACTGGAAATAGCTGTATTTTTAATACTGCTTGATATATGAAGTTTGACTCCTCATCAGTCACAGGATATGTTAAAAAACAGCTTAAAACGACCTGCAGACATGGTGGTCCAAAACTGTATTCAATGACAATGTCATAGTCTGGATAAAGGAAAAGGTTTGGAGTTGCTGGTATCAAGAGAACCACTAGCTTTTCTCAAAGGGAATAACCTCTGAATAAGTTGATACCAAAAAGAAAGACCCAGTTCCCAATGCATGCAAGATTGCTTCAAGTTCTGTTTGTAATTATTTTGCCTTGAGGAAAGAAGAGAATGGAGACCAAGTGTCAGCCTATGTTTAGGTAATTTTCTAAAGAACAAGTTACAACTTTCACACCTTGGGAAAGAAGAAGTAAAAGACAGAATATGTTAGGTTTAGGTACTGTGCTTTGGCCTAAAACAGATGGTAAATCAGAGATAATTTAGGACTGGTCAATAATACCTATCAAGCATAATTTTAAATTCCCATGCATTTACTATAATGTGTCTCCCTAAATAAAACAATGGAACTAATGCTAATTAGGCTCTAACTTCTTTGGGTTTGAGAGAAAATGAGCCAGTGAGAAAAAGTTTCTACAGCTGATGTCATAGCATTTGGTGAGATGGGCAGTGGGCGACTTGGGGAGAGACATGAGAGCCAATAATCAAGGAGTGGGTGCTGTGTGTGTTGGCTATTGCCCAGATGATGCTCTGAGACAGCTTACACTAAAATCCAGAAATAGGGTCCCACAATAATCAAACCATGGTTTGAGGAGGGTCATTAACATCACGTGGCTCACAGCCACATCCAGCAAGGGGAAATGCCTGAGCCATGAGAATAGCCTGCCATGGGGCCAGAATAAAGCATCAGAAGACAGGTGGTGGTCAAGACTTCTCAGAGCCACTTTTGTAGCAAGAAATATAGTGGTTTGGAGCATGAACTCTAGATCTAGATAGTTTAGATTAGAAACGGGGGGCCACCCCTTGCTAACTGTGTGACCTTGGACAAGTCTACACTTAAGTTTACTCATCTGCAATATGCCGATAACCATAGTCCTTGTGCTGGGAAAATTGGACAGGTATGTATGTATAGGGGAATGAAACTCGACCATTCTCTTACACCATACGCAAAGATACACTCGAAATGGATAAAATACCTCAACATGAGGCAGGAATCTATCAAAATCCAGAGGAGAACATAGGCAGTAACCTCTTTGATATCGGCCACAGCGACTTCTTTCAAGACATGTCCCCTACGGCAAAGGAAACAAAAGTGACAATGAACTTTTGGGCCTTCATCAAGATCAAAAGCTTCTGCACAGCAAGGGAAACAGTCAACAAAACAAATAATAAATTAAATAAATGTCTTTTAAAAATTAGCTGATATTGAGAGTGTCCCAATCAACTGCACCATCTGTTGGACGAGGGAGCAACTTTGGTAAAGTGTCTCTGCCTCCCCAACTTTTCTAGCTGTTTCAGAGCAGCCATTTCAAGCAGAAATTGGAGCATATTGTTGAGGGTCTGTGCATTAGCACTCTTGAGATCTGGATGACTAAGTGGTGTAGAGCGTTGAGTTCAGAACCAGGGAGAAGAGCAGTCAAATTGGGCTCATTCATGGATAATTCAGGGTTCCTCCGGTGCCCTGACACTGTGTGGTTGAATGGAAGACCAGACCCTGTTATAGGAAATAATGCAGAACAAGAAGACAAAGGATATCTTTTGTTTCTATTTTGGTTGGAGGACACTGAAGAATCCAAGACTTATTACCAGGTACCCCATAGTTTTGGAAGGCAATCTGGAGAACTTGTGCTTGAAAATTTCCACTTCTGAGTTAAAAGTAGGAGATATTACAGGTGCTTCTTTGGAATTTATAAATTTATAAATATTTGAAATAATATTATAAAACCGCCTACCAGTTTATAAGGTCTTTACAGAGCTCTTGGTCAGATATGCAAAAATCCTTGTGTATTAAGAAGAGAAGTACCTGAAACAGGGCCCAAGAAATGCTGTGCATTTTTGATATTCCAGGGACCAGATATCAAGGGAGGGTGTGTTATTTCATCTCTGAAACACAAACACCTAGAGTTGTAACAAAGAATTGTTGTTGACTTTAGGTCATTTGTATGTGACTGTAGTAAACTTAAGCCCCTTTACGTCTCTTAACAATTCCATTTAACCATTATGTAAGCCCTTGTCATAGCTTCTTCCCCTCTTGGATAATCATTTTTCCTTGTTTTTCAGTATCAGTGTCTCACAATAAAACATCAAATTATGAGATGCCAAAAGCATCACTGGCATTCTGTTTTTCTTTAATATATACTGGTACATTAAAAAAACAAATTTATAAACAATGTTCATTTTTACTTAGTTTTTGACAGTAAAATAGACTCTAAAATAGACCTGAAAGATGTAATTACATTCAAAATGACTGAAGGTTGAGTTAAAAACTTAACTGTCTGATTCTTGTGCTATTAGCTATGTGTGAAAAGAAAAAAGTACAAAATGTGAGTTAAGAAGATTCAATTAAAATTCATGGCAAAACTCAGTGGGAGTGAGTCAAATTGGAAAATATTGTTGAAGCCTAGCAGATTGTGCATTATGCCTCTAGGCGTCATTCATTTGAAATCTTTCTCACACACACATGCCATATACATAGATGTTTATCTGTTCCGAGTATATTTGAGCTCACAGAAAGTTGTGTGAAATCTCCTCAAAAGAGAATTTCTTCATTGTTCTTGATGTTTCTACTTTGGTCTCACATGTGCTCCTGCCAGGTAGTTCTTTCAGCTGTTGAGATCACTCAGTTGGTGTGCTGCTTTGTGTCTGACAGGAGGAGTAACAAAACAGCCTCAGAGATAAGGACTAGTTGGAGCAATCATGGATGATGCAGGGAAAGATTAAAGACAACTGGAGAATTTGCTGGAAGAGCATGAAAAATAAATTGCCTGAGTGAAGTAATGATTAATGAAGCCACTCCTAGAAACCAGTTAAACTTGTTAAAGACTATTCTTAAATACTTTTAGGAGTGCTTCTTTTTTGAAATTTGTGTATGCAGGGAAATTATATTGTAATATTACTGCTACTTTAAATTTAACTTAGAAATATATTTTTTATTAGGCTTAAAAGAAATTGGAATACACTCTCTCACCGTTGCAAGATTCTGGCTTCATTCTTTGCGTCTTGCCAGCAGCCTTCTGAACTGTGAAAGTTACTTAGTAATCTGAAGAATAATTTAATGTATTGTCAAGAATTATCCTCGAAGTTAATAATTAACATACATCGGCATGCATTAATTAACTTTTCTTCATGGGCTATATTATTCCCACAAATACAACCAGGATTTTTTAACAGCTGATCAACAGAAAGTTTCATTCATGGGAACATATAAGCACAAGTTCTGTAGGCTAGAAATATTTAACTTGAGCATATCTATAGAATATTGAAATTTCTGAGATGAAGTTCTTATGTCAATATATACTTTAATTTAGGTGTGGGCAAAGGGAACAGAAGGTGGCTAAATTTAAGTATATAAGTTGATAGATGTGTAATTTCTAGATGCGAGGAGAAGGAATAAATAGAGTTTTAGGAAACTGGATACTTTTCTACTTCTAAACACTGTGTTTCATATGCAACTAATTTATCAAGAAACTATGAATTATAAATCTTTAGCTTATGGCTACAGCAAGAGCCTCAGCTAAAACCCTAACTTATACCTCTGAGATTCCAGCATATCTTATAGGCTTGTCCTGTGCCTCTCTGGGGACTATTTGAAAAAAGTCCGGGAGGCCTCCTGAGAAGAAGTGAGTCATCCTAAGGAAGAGTCATCCTAAAGGAGAGGAAAGGTTGAGGAACAAAGATCTTTATGAACAAGGGGGTAGTTTTGTGTGTGTGTTACTCATCTTTGTCTTCCACGGGTCCTTATTTTTCTTGCAGAGCGTGCCAGATCTCACGTGTAAGATTCAAAGTGAAACCAGTAAGAGAGATTTCTCACTCAAGTGTCTGAGATACTAGTGAGTGTGATGTGGCACCATTTTGTGATGCGGTAGCGAAGCGTGTGAAGAAACGAGGTCTCTGCGCTGAGAAGGTCATGTGCAGTGCACAGCTCTGGGATGGGGGTCAATCATGTCAACTCAGAGGCAAGGGCCCTCAGAGGAAGTATTCTCTCTTCTTCAGTAGGGAGACCCCCGGTGTAGAAGAGACAACATGAGCTCTTGAGACTGCCACGACTTGGGCAGGAGGCAGATTTGATTGATGCAGTACATGTGTTGTGGCGTGGAGAGCTTGAGATGTTGGGGTGGTTTTGGAAGCACAGTCTGAGGCTGTCACTTGTGTCAGTAGTGGGAGAAGCAGCAGCAGGCAGGGTGCTGTGTGGAGCAAGGAGGGGTCGGATGTGCATCCCCTGAAGATATCCAGCAGGGCCTCCAGACCGGTAGCTGGAAAATGGAACTGAGGGTGAGACGAAGAAACTAAAGAAGAAAATGTTTTGTGACTTGAACCCTTACACGTACCCTTCCAGCTCATGTGGCTTTTGGAAAAGTGGATGTTTTGCATTATAATCATTTTATATTTCAGAAATAAAAACCAAGAACTTATTATTTGGTAATAAAGAATACAATGATGACTATATATTGAATGGTCAGTAAGTGTCGGGGCATATCAACATTTCCTTCCATGCCAGTCCCTAGACTACTAGTGTAGTTTCCTCCGAAGGACTGATCGGAGTCCAAGTCCGAAAGGGTGGTGGGGCAAGGATGGCTGAGATTCTCAAAGCTGCTGTATAGACAGTTTTCAGGCAGCTGTGTCCATTTTGTGCATATATGTCCATTCTGTGTGGACACCTCATTTCTACTACAACTACTTTTTTTTTTAAGATTTTATTTATTTATTTGACAGACAGATCATAAGTAGCAGAGAGGCAGGCAGAGAGAGAGAGAAGGAAGCAGGCTCCCTGCTGAGCAGAGAGCCCGACGTGGGGCTTGATCCCAGGACCCTGAGATCACGACCCGCGCCGAAGGCAGAGGCTTTAACCCACTGAGCCACCCAGGTGCCCCTACAACTACTTTTCCAAATCAGGGACTTAACCTGTTTTCAGAATGGATGTGTGTTGTCCCTTCCCTCTAATCTGTAACCACCTGGAATGATTCCATAGGTGCCCTTTTACCCATTTGATAGATAGCAAAGTTGAGGCTCATAGGAGTCAAATTGCAACTGTGATTCAGTGAAGGAACAGCCACATGACCGAATCATCCATCTAAGATCTCTGATGTGGCAAATCTTCAAGCTGTGGTTGATTCTCTTGACTCATCCTCACATCTAGCTTTGAACAAATGCTCTGAAGATGACTTTTCAGTCCTGAGAAAGGACATGGCCTCTAATTGAGGTCTGTTTATTTATGAAGCAAGATGACATGGGATTTACCACAAACATGGAGAAATGGGAACTCGAGTTTGGTTTCTCACTATGTCCATCTATTAGGATAATTACTTTGTTCTTGTTGTTATATGTGTCTATATACAAACAAATGGAAAAACTTTATAAGAATTATACGTGGGCATTATCTCTTATGCAAACACATCATTAACAGGAAAAATTATGGGAAAGAAGATTGGTTAAGAATACAAAATGATTCATACTTGGCTTAGAGATCCTAGCACATAAACAAATACTGCTCTATTTTGTTATTTAGCGGTCACATGTGTGATTTTCATTGTCTAATTAAATTATAGACTCCCTGAAGGTAAACATCTTCACTTATTCTTTGTTTGTACTCTTTGCAATGCCTTAGTACAGGGCAAACAGTGGACAACGGTGAAATTATTTTTGTATTGAAATAAATACTTAAAAACAAATCTGAGTCTTAATTCCTGATAAGGCATATGTTCTAAAACCACTTCCTCTGCATCCATGTATTTGACCTCGAAAGTGATCACAGGCAGGACATGAAGTTGTCCCCTTGTCCTGCAATGTTTGAACCAAATGTCAGCTTTTCCAGAAAGCCTTTCCAGGCTCCTCACTTTGAGCTGGATGCATTCTCTCTGTGTTCAGTACATACTAAATTTGAGGCATTTATCTCACCATTTTAATACTGTGATCCCAGTATTTCCCCAAGTCTTTTCCCCAGTGATTTCCCCAAGTCTGCTACTCGCTACGTAGTAGGTGCTCAGTAAACTTAAATGTGAATGACTGGTCCTCACAGTCCTTTTATAAATGACAATTCATTTGTATCTGGAAATATACTCACTTCCCAGTGGAAACATTTATTTTCAAATGGCCAAACCAGCTCTGCACTAATATGGAGTTACTAAAATCCATTAACTCTGATTTAAATACAGTGTGAGACAACTCTTAAAGAGGGAACCATAGGAATTAAACCCAAGCCTTTAGTATGACCATACTGCTGGGATATTGTATATTCCCATATCCATTGGCTTCTTCCATTCTAGATGGCTTGGGGGGGCTCTCACATTCTGTGTGCATGGGAGTGACTGACGGAAAATGAGAAGTCAACAGTTCTATGATGTATAAATGTGACATTATTTATTTGAATCTCATCTAGAGCTGTTATGGAAAGGAAATGCTGCTGTTTGACTTTTGTTTTTCTACCTTATAAGTGATAAGACTGCTCAAAGATGTATTTCTTCTCTTTCTCCCTCCTGTCCAGCATCCTCAGTGTCTATGGTTTTCCATTTGTTGTCATGACATATTGATTAAGGTTGAGCTTCCCTGAGACCTTGAAATGTTGGTTCTCTCCTCTCCTTTTTCATTTCTGAGGTAATAGAAATCTATCTCTCAATAACACTTATTAATAATTACATTTTAAACAAAAGTATTTAGATAATATTTTCTATGCAGCATGTTTGCAGATGTATGAAAGTAACCTCAAATGGGTCTATTGTTTGATTCTCTTTTTAACAGTTATGAGATATTTGATAACTACATTATCATGGCTGTATTCTCAAGAATTTGGGTGTTACCTTTGAATTGCCAGAATGGTTTCCTGAATTTGTATGTGTGGTTTGACCTCAGGCCTATAAAGCACAATGTAGCCATATGATTTTGGTTCTTAGGATAAGTAAAAAAATGTGCTTCTATGTCAACATTCTATGCATCGAGACGAGGGATTTTTCTTCTTCATTTATAATAACTAATGATTATAATTGGTAGTATTTTCTTAAAGCATAGCAATAGGATGAATGCTAAAGAGTTGTGTTGGTGCAGCTTGCTGTAGCTAAGTTTATGAGTTCTAGCTCTTAATCCAAATGAAATACAATTTTATTTGAGGTAGATCTGCAAGGGGGAGAATGACTATTAATTCTGCAATTCCAAAATAACTAATGTACTTGGTTTGAAGCCAGGTACACTGTGAGTTCTGGATTTAAGTGCTCTTGTGGGAAATACAGAGAGAGATTTTAACATATGGATTCTCAGAAGAAAATGCAACTGTTCCGTACAAGAAATATTGAGTTATTCTTAGTACTTTTTAATGTGTGGTTGACTGTATATTTTTGAGTGGTGCCATTTTTAACACTTGGCAATTCAAGCCAAAGATCTTCATTTCCTCGGGTAATTTTAATAACTTACCCATTCATACAGTAAACATTTAGTAGGGATTGATGGTAATGCTCTGGCCTAATTTGATGAGAAATGCAAGGAAAGTAGAAGCAGGATCTGTCTTCATTGGATTTACAATACTGTTGCAAAATAAAACTGATACATGCTTCTGTGTGTGTGTGTGTGTGTGTGTGTGTGTACAAAATGGTACTGAATCTTCATGTATTAAAAAATTCGCAACAACTCCCTACTGTGTTGTGATATAGGCAGAGGTCTTGTAACACGTGCCTGGGAGGAGTTCACAATCTGAAGGTATATGTGTGGGGCAGGTAGCCCAGAAGGGTGATAATCGAGGGATGAGCCAACCATCTGAGTTGGCATTAGAACACTGTGCATCCAACTACACAGTCTGCCTGTGAGAACTGAGGGGAGGCTTCAGAGAAGAATGGGAGTTTGATGAGGTTCTTGAAAGACACTATAGCCAAGTTGGGTAGGTACACACATGCGCTGAGAGAGGGCAAAAAAGAAAAGAGGTTCCTGTGGGGTCAGAAAGGCTCCTTTGAGAACTGAGCTACATCTTGCAAGAAGTTTATATATCACAATGATAAATATTTATAATTTTTATTATTGAATATATGCATGACCAAGAGAGAAAAATGGCAAGGGAGCCCAGGCAAGAAAATTCTCAGCAGCAAAGGTGTAAGACGTGGATAAATATACACAGAAGGAGAGTGGTCCACTGAAATGCAGGTCCTTTTACTAGAAAGAGATCTACTTAGATGGATTTGAGAATAAACAGGATCTGACTGAAGGGTTGGGTCAAATGAACAATGAAAGGGTTGGGTCAAATGAGCAATGAGCAAAGCTGTGTAAAAAATACAAAACATTGCATGTGTGCTAGTTATTCTAGGGTGAAATATTGTGAATATTTTAACCAAACTATCAGTATACATCGATTAAATGCATACAGTGGGTTTGAATCATGACTGTTACTCCCTGGTTGTGTGACCTTGGGCAAATTACCGATCCTCTGTCTGCCTCAGTGTCCTTATCTATAAAAAAGGGTTAAGTCACAGTTCTTACCTCATAGGGTTGTTATGAGACTAAAAGAGTTGATATTTTTGAGTGCTTAAAAAAAAGCTGGCACATCAGTACATATATTAAGTAAGAAGATACTCAGTAGGCAATAGAAACTATTACGGGTTCTTAATCAGGGGATGATATAATAAAATAATGTATGAGGCAGTTCATCCTGGTAATGATAGACAGGACAGACTCAAGTTAGGGAAATTTCTGGAGGCTGGAAGATGAGATGGGACAGATTTCATGGATATCTGGATAAAGACCATGGGGGCTTGGAGCAGGGTAGAGAAAAACTAAGATCTGAACAGAGGACATATTTCAAAGAAAGAAAGAGCTGTTAGAACTTGGGGGAGGGGGTGGACACAGGGATGTGCATTGTTGTAGCCAAAGATGACTCCAGTGTTGAGGTTTTGAGAGACTGGGAAAAGCGTGGTGCCATAGACAACAAATGGGGGGAGTTATGCATGGAAGGACCTCAAAGCTTAGTAAATGCAATCTACTGCACTTAGCCTAAATTTGCTCAAATAATAATAATCATTAGCTAGAATTTCATCTTCCTTTGTGCTTTTGTGCAATTCTTTTGCCATCTGTTCTAGGAAAAATTCAGGATGTCATTGCTCTTTGAATGGAAAACAAATTCTAAAAGGAGAAATTCCTTAAAATCTGTATGTTCCAAGCATTTAACTAAATTAAAAATAAGACAAATATAAGGAAGAATTTAACTTTGCAACTGCTTGGAGTTTTACAGAATAAAATCGGAAAAATTATTATTGAAAAATTATTTTTAGTTGGGAATAAAAAAACAAATGAAACAAAATAAAACAAAATAAAAACTAGGTCAAGAAATGACCCTGAGGCAAAGTCTTAAATCTTAAAGGTCAACAGGTCACTATACTTTAAAAACTGTAATTATAGCTCTTAATTCTTCCACAGGCTTACCATGTCATGTTAAGGTTATTCACTCCCATATACCATGCCCCATAATGTCACTCGAGGTATTCTTATGGCTTCTTCAGGTATTAAAGAAGCTTGATATGTTTTTGTTTCATTAATCTTTTCTCAGAGGCCAGTGATGAGTTCATCTGACTCTTTTCCATCAAGTTGAAAATTCTTTTCAATTAAAAACTCATCTCTACAGATGGTATTAGCATTAGAAGAGGCCTATTCTGTCTAAAATAACAAATATTGGGATATTTCAAGAATAGCTCTATAAATCATTGGAAATAGAGTTGACTAAAGAGTTTCAGTTGTGTGTGTGTGTGTGTGTGTGTGTGTTTAAAATGAGTAAAGGTTGCATGGATGAGAATCTGGCCCCTATGTTTTATTGTTGCTAGAATGGATCGGTTTCATCTCAGGTCCTGGGCAATTCTGTTGCACATTAATGTGAAATATTGTGAATGTTTTAACCAAACTATCAACTATGAAACACTTTATCCAAAACATTGTGACTACAAAGGCGATAATAGAAACAGTTTAAACCAGAAGAGAATGCTCTGTTAAAGAGGACTAGAAAGACCATTTATTGAATAGTATGGATTTCTTCCAAGGCCCTGTGTGCAGAAAGCATGCAATGCGTGAATAATTCATCTAGAAATTCTATCGTGAAGTTGTATCAGTTTCCACAGTAAAACCTGGCCATGGAGGAGGAAAATACATCAACATCTGTGACAAGCTCTATGAAGAGACAGTGGCAAAGCCTTTCAGGCACCAGGAGCAAAGCAAAATATAATAAATTCACTTAAGTGTCAAATTTGTGTCGGCTGAATAATGACACCATATGTCTGGGTTGCTATGTCACCGTAGGCTGCTCTGAAAAAAACACATGGCTTTATAGAAACGGCTGTCAGCCTGGGGAAGAAACCTTGCTGGATACTGCCTTTCTGTCTAAGAAAATGGAGTCTGCCCAGTAAGTGCAGGGTCCGATGATCAGAAATGATTGAGCTTGTTTTGTTTTGTTTTAAACAGTTTGTCTGCATCTAGAGTGAACGCGCTTTTAGACTTGGTGTGTATAGTTAGAGAGGCTGTGTTAGGTGTGTTCCTTCACATCCTTCCAGTGAGTTGGAGCAAGGTTTTGAAACTCAGTTGGTCTCAGTGATACACGGTATCTTCGCATAGCTCCTGAAGCAACTGTCCTCCCAGGACTTTATAGGCATTGTTTCACTAATTGCCTCACAGTATTCCCCAGGAGGAATCAAGGACTCGGATATTAGTTTGCTCCTGGGCAACTGAGGCACAGAAATATTAAGGTCACATTCGCTCTTAGGAGACAGGATTCTGGAGACAACTCAACATTCTCGATGCCAGCTAGTCAATCAGACATGGCGGCCACTGGAAAGGGGGTTTGTCCTTCCCTTCTGGGCCTCTGCCTCCATTCTTCTGTCATACTTGGTGCTGGCCAGATGTCCACTTCATGGCTGCTTCACCAGCCCAAAGTTCCTGCTCAGCAGCTATGTGAGTGGGGACTCCACAGAGTGCACAATGGGATGCAATTACCAGAGTTTGTGTGCTTGGACACAGACGCTGGTGTCTGGTAGGTATGTTCTGGGTCACAGCTCTGACCAGCTTGGGGCTCTCCTGAGCCCACAGGGTCACTACGATGCACGCCAGCATTTGCAGCCCCATCTCAGTTGCATACAGTGGCTTTGTCAGTGCCTTGATTTTCTACCACTATTAGTCCAATGGTACTTAAAGTAGGTTGTGACAAAGAGAAAGCACTTAGAATGGGTGTTTTAATCACAAGGGCATAAGTTGAACCAATGTGTGAATGGATCTGTTATAAGGAACATTGTGTGTGTATTCGTTCTCCACGGAAGAGCCTTCCCCACCCCCAAAGAATTTAAAAACACTAAATTAACTTTTAAACAATGATGATTTTAGGAGTGGTTCTCCCCCAAATGGGGACTATCTGAATCACTTGGTAAGCTTTTGTGTGTGTGTGTGTGTGTGTGTGTGTGTGTGTGTGTGTACACTTGGAGACACTAATTTGCTGGATCTGGAGCATAGCTGGGGATTAAAAAACAAAAAGCAAGAAAACCCCTTTCCCAGGTGAATCTGATGTGAAGTTAATGATTCTTCTGAGGCTTGCACATGCCCTAGATCCTCTCGCCTTGCCCCTCAGGAGCATAAAACCTCAAGAGCAACATGAAACAGATAAAAAAAGATTTGCGGTTTCTTAACCAGACAGAGGTGTTTCCCATTCAGCAGGAAAGGTAAAGAAATGGAGAAGATCGTATAAATGCAGGGGTTTAGACCCAACTGGAAAAGCAGAGTTTCAGGTACATAAGAGGAGCCTGGGAGCCGCCGTAGCTGGGTGGGATGGTTCTGACTGGTTCCCTCCTTCCACCACCATCCCAGGTATTTGTGGTGACAACCCAGTTCCCTGTTGGCTGCTTTACCCTTTCTTGAAATCAAAGAGCAGAGCTTGTGCTGAGGCAAGATGGCCACAAGTTCAGAAGGGAAGGCCTATTTCTCTACCACCTGGAGCCAGGTTGAACCTGTGACTAGATATGTCAGAAGCAATGTGGTCTCAGGTCTTAGTCGACACGTTCAAAAAGACTGGTTGCTTACACTTCTCCTCTCTTCCAACACTAACTCTGAGTTTCTCCCTCTTCAAACCCAACTGCTCCATTGACAAGAAGCCTGAATTACAAGGAGAGGCTGTATCGACAGCGTTTTGTTCAACGGTCTTAGCCAAGCTCCTGGCCAAGAACCAGAATCGGTGGTCAGTCATGAGAGTGAAGCATCCTGGGCGTTCCAGCTCTGCTGAGCCCCAGGTAACTGCAGCCCAGTCAGCACTGCATGGAGCTGAAGTCCCACACAGGTGAGCCCGGTCAACCCCCAGGATCATAAGAATTAATGTTGTTATTGCTGTAAAGTATTGGGGCAGGTTGTCGTGCAGCCACAGACAACTGAATGAATGGTCAGTGTGTTCTCCAGTCCACAGACAACTGAAGGAAAAAAAATTGATCAAAATTCAAATTCCCACACAGTATTTCTGGTTGTACTTTCACCTACCATGTGGCAACTCCATGACCCTGGAATTCTTCCCACATAATTTCTCTAAGGGATATCTGGAACATATGATCTGTGAACCAGACCGTTTGGCCACTGTGTGGTCCTGGGTTTATGTTTTTTATTCTTGCTCTGAGGACATGTCTTCTCTCAGGTGACATCACTTTTCTTTGATGACACTCAGTGGCAGCCTGGCCCCAGTGTCCCTAAAAGCAGCATTGCTGCTGATGGCTGTGATGACTAAAGATGACCATGGGCCTGTCGACACCCAGAGGTGAAGGCCCTGGATCCATATCGAGGTGCCATCTCCATCAGTAATGTGGCCACTGGTGCCACTGTGGCTGATACTCTGGGTTCGTAAGGTCCCCTGGGGATTTCAGGAAACAGGTCATGATTGTAATTGGTGATGTAAGTGCTCATATCTTCATACTTAATAATTGTTTGTTCAATTAAAATAAAGAGTTGAGTCATTCTGTTTAGATTTTTTATTATCTAATTTTATTATCTAAATGAAGAACTCTATCAGTGTTGCTGAAGTTGGAACATTTAGCCTTCAGAGAGACTGACAAGACTGATTGCTGTAATAGGATGAGGATACTTCTCAGTCAGGTTTTCCTCAGCAGGAATGCATGCTTTATTTGGGTGAGCTAAAGTATTTGTGTCGCTTTTTATTTTTAATAACCTGAGTAAGGGAAGAAAGATTTTCCTCTTCAGACTCTACTGATAACCATAACAACATCCCAGCCTCACAAATAGGAAATATGTAAGACACGATGAGTGGAAACCCAGAGGAGAATTGATTGGAATCCCTAATGTAATTAGGTAAATGTTTGATACCACACTTACAACACCAATATCTTGGAATTATTTCTGGCAGATGGTTTTATGTACTCTCTTTTTGTCTCTTCCAAAGGGACCGTGTCTCCCTTCAGGACTGAGGTTGGAACAGATGGAAGATATTTGAAATGTAGGATCATTAATTGAAAATATGTGGATAAATACAAATTTAATGAGATAGGAAAATGGGGGAACAGGAGGGAATGAAGAAACCCTGAGTAAGAAGGTATCAAGGTGGAATTGTCTTCTAGTTTATGTTGTAGGACAGCTTGATTCTCATGCTTGTGGTTTTGGGAAATTGAAGAAAAGGAGAAAGTCCATGTTTCCTGGGCATCTAGGCATCAAGAGATTAATGGGGAAGTAAAGGGGGACCTTTACGCCTGAAATAGAACCCTCTTTTGATGTTCTCCCTTGAGATACTAAGAGAAACCAGATCAGAAAATGATTCTACTGACTGATTAGGGTACTTCCTATAGTAATGTGATGATTGGACAGTGATTAATCCCCTGTGCCACTGATGCATTTTCAGTGTCATCAAACATCTTAGAAAAGTCAAAAAGTCAGAAAGAAGTGACTTCCACACATTTTTTTAAATGAAAAAATAAAGTTTTGGGGTCCATGTTCAGAAAGTCAAACACTAATGTCGGAGAATCATTGCTAAATATTTCTGAAAGTAAATTGAGTTCCTCTGAGTTATGTTAAACTTGGTAATTTTCATAGTAGAGTATAAATAGGTCCTCATTTAGTTAACTTGGCTATTTTTCCTCATAATGAATGTCTGGTTAAATTCTTATATACAAATGTGAAAGAATTATATTTTTTGGAGATACTGTTCTAGGAATCCATTTGACACTTGGAACTCTCTTTAACCTGCCCAAGATGCTCTGATAACTCTCGAATTTTGAGACTCACTTTGTCAGACACATTGGCAAGAGGCCCATGCTTGAGGAGTAGACCTTTTAGATGTAGGACCCCTTAGCCAATTTGGAAGATTTTGAATTTTTGTTGGAACAATGAAGTCGAGTTCTAAACCCTTTCCCCACATGTTATAAATATTAACAATGAAGGTAATGTGGGTGGTGGAGACTTTTTTTTTTTTTCGAAATGTGGATTTCAGTATTGGCTGAGATGATAATAAAGTCATTCACTGAGAAACAGAAGAGGAGGTTGTTCTAATTTTACATTTGCCTTATTTCTCAAGAAGGGAAAAGGAATAAGAAACAGCTTCTGCATAGTAATCAAGTTTATAGAGTCAATACTAATGGGTATAATGGGTTAGGCCAAATTACACATGTATTTATAGTTTGAAATTTTAAGAAGGTACATTGCTTAGTCGTTAAGGAGGCAGGCTTTATGGTCAGAGTCCCTGGGCTTAAGCAATGCCTGGCCACTTCCAAGCTCTGTGAACCTGAGACATACAGAAGAGAAGCAACTTGTCCAATTTTCTCTCCTTAATGCCAGCTAGGTTAATAATAATACTTAACTCATGAAATAGTTGTGAAGATTTATTTTAGTTCTTGGTTTCATATCTTGAGCAAAATAGTAAGTGCTCAATAAATACTAGTGGTTGCTAGCATTATGCCTGAGTAGAGAAAAGTACCCATAAACAAATTTATGCAGTCATGGAGAAAAAGAAAAAAATTCCTTCTTTGTTCACATTTTCTAATCTCTCTTAGATACTAAAAAGGAGGATGAGGGAATAGGGAGAATTTCCATCATTATGCATGTAATTTTAATGAATTATTCCTTAAATGAGAATCTTATTTATAATCCTTAATATGCTGGCTAATGGTGCAACTGCTTTTATACCATTCCTTGAATAGACACTGTGCTAGAACACCTCTTTTAGTCTGTCGAACATGGAAGGTTCCCTCCCATCCCTTTCCTTTTATTAAAGAACAAACATTATTGTGATAGGGAAGATGTTCTGTGCACACTGAAAGCATTTGTGGCTACAGAGTATCTTGCCTCTGCTACTTGGCTGGGATCACAGAAGCACGGTGTGAAGCAGTCAGGCACAGCAGAATGCACTCCCAAATTTGGCAGAAAATGTGTCACTTCTCGAGGCAAAAATAAGAAGAGAAAATACCACGGATGAACCTGTTGTCTGCGCATCTGCAGACGTGAGTCCTCTGACTGGAGCCTAATTGTGCGCTGCCAGTGAAGTCCGTGTGTTTCCAAATTGCCATAGAGGAGATGCAGGAGGTCTCCCAACCTCACTCAAGCCCTGGACTGTCTTCCTGAGTCCTGGCAAAATCATCAGGATGGTTTGTTATTGTTGTTGGCCAGTGACGCTGCTATAATCTGAATATTGCTCTATCATTAAGGGATGATGGTGATTTACCTGAATTAAAAAAAAAAAAAAAAGATTGGGAGTCTCATTTATCAGAGTGCCAACACTGACCAAAAGACTGTTCCTTCCTGGTGTTTTTGAGAAGAATTCCTGGAAATGAAGTTGAGTGGCATAGGTCATCACAACTTGACGGTACCCATTAGCATCACTTTAAAAAAAAAAAAAAAAAATATATATATATATATATATATATATATATATATTTATTTATTTGACAGAATGAGAGAGAGATCACAAGTAGGTAGAAAGGCAGGCAGAGGGAGAGGGGGAAGCATGCTCCCTGCTGAGCAGAGAGCCTGATGTGGGGCTTGATCCCAGAACCCTGAGATCATGACCTGAGCCAAAGGCAGAGGCTTAACCACTGAGCCATGCAGGCGCCCCCCATTAGCATCACATTAAGACTGCACTCACTAAACCGTCTTTTCAGTGTAATTTAGATTCCCATGCAACTCTTCTTCTGGAGGCAAGAATGATCTGATCACACTCAAGAACCACTTTGACCCTTTGGAAGTTCCATTTATCACTGTGAATGAATACACTGGTGTTCTGAATCAGTCTCATAGGTATTTGGCTAATGTCGATTTTTAGAAGTTCATCGCTCTGGGTCAAGAGGAAACACACACACATGCACACACTATATAATGTTGCCCAGCTGGACCTAGCACGGGCTACACTGGACCTTTTCAAGATGCAGCCAAGCAAGGTCAACCTGGGACCTGCATCCCTCTTCAACCTTTCTCCCCTTGCTGCTAGAGACTGGATCAGGGAAATAAATCCCACCTTTCTTGTACCCTCTAACTATAGAGTCATACCCCACTCCCACTGGGCCAGGCAATGTTCTGATTCTTCATAAATTGGCAGAGAATGGGAAGAAAGTAATTCTAGGGACTGAGGAATTAGCGAGATCCTGTGAGGCTTCCTACGCTCAGCTCTAATTATGATGTCATTGGCACAACGTCATTGGAGAAGCCACTTGATTTGTGCTGTATTTTCTTGGCTCTAATCCAATTCCATTAAAAGCTGGAGATGAATTTTTATTTCTCACATCTCAGATTCTTGGCAAATATCCAGAGACATACACTATCAACACATAGTCACTATGTTTGTTTAAAGTCTGTCTTATTCAGTGTGGTGATACAGGGCTGACTGCTAAGGAAATAGGTCTGATAACTATAGAAAGGGAAAGCATATAATAAAAATACGGCTAAAATTTCAACTCCTCCTCATCTCCATGCCATTTGTTACTTAACATTTCGAATCTTAACGTGGTTATAAAAATTCTTATACTAGAAGAAATAAACCAGCTGCCAAAGTCGTTGGGGCCCAGATAATAAAAAGTCTTAATTAGACATACCTGTTTGTTTTCAAAATCTAAAGTAAATATTAACTATTTTTGACTTTCCTGTTTGGCTTAATTCATTGAGAAATATTGTCAAAGGAAGTCCATATACCTTTTGAGAACCAGTTTTAAATGAGTAATACTTTTCCATGCCTTAAAAAAAAGCGCCAACCAAAACACAACCTTGCAGGGTCAAGCTTTGCTGACAGAAGCTGCCCTCTGCTTTACCTGTGGAAAACAGCAGCAGATCCTCCGAGCCAGCCCCCAAAATGCCCTCAGGCACCAAACCTGCTGTCCCAGAAACCACTAACAAGGTGATTTCTCTTCATTGACACTCCCTTCCCCTTTGCCAGAAATGTAAAGAGGATGAGCTACCTCATAAACTCCTGGCTACCTTTGCTCCCCCTGAAGTCACAAGTTCTTTGTTTATCTTTTCTTTTTGAACCCTGGGAAAAGTATATCAAAGTGGTCTGCTCTGCCAAAAGTCTGTGCACTTAGGACCTGGCGCTGTGACAAGTGCCTGCAGAGAAGAGAAAAGATTTCAGTGTTTCTTAGTGTTATTTTCTCCCTTGAGATGTTTCCAGAGACTTGAAAGGAGGGCTGAGCTGAAGAACCGATTAAACTTGCTCCTATTAAAAGTGAAAGTCAATGGGAACGACCAGCTCTCTCCGCCTCCACCCCTGGTGCAGCGACCCAGGTGACTGGGATCACTTATCACAGAAACGAGAGCTGGGCAAGACCCGTCCAGCCCTCTCTCCGCCCTTTCACCTGGCAAGGGCAGAACTGTTTCCTGCAGTCTCTCTCATTGAGTCTGGTTGAATTTTAAAACATGCTTCAGGAAGAGAGTGCCCCAAATTTCCTCTGGGAATTCTCTCCACAGAGGAAAACTTGGCTAATATGTTAAGGATTTCTTTGAGTTAGGCTCATCCCATTATTTTGAGACAGTCCTTGCCTCCTCTGTGCTTTGTGGTCTTATGAGATGATTCAGTTCTCCACTTTCTCCACATCTGAGGAGGAGAATTGTATCATCATCAAAATACTGTTTGGAAAGACTAGAAGGCTGGGGCCAGAGAGAGTGTTTACACCACCCACTCCGTGTAGTTTCAACATTTCTTCAGAAAGCTCCACTTTTCCCAAAAATCTAGAGAAAGCATTTGCGAAACTTGAAGTTGGCTTGTTCTGTTGTGGAGATGCCGTGGCCCAGAACCTAGAGAAAAATCTGGGCTCTGTAGCCTGTGCTGGGCCCTGAGCCTAATGGGACTGTCTGACATGAATCCTTGACCAAATTGTGAAGGTCAGGAACGTTTTCCAGAACACTCATCTCCACTTCTGAGGCCGTTCTCCCACTTCCAGGCTCCCGCAGGTGGTGTCGGCATCACTCTGTGGCTCCTCTGTCCGATGTCCTTACCTTCGCTCATTCTTTCTAAAATTGTCACCTTGGGAAGCATTTGCTGGGCCACCAGAAATGCTGAGCTATTGAGGGGCTACCCCTCCTCCCTGGGGACCTCGGGGCATTTACCTTTAATAACGAATACCGCCTTTCAACCGCAGGAGTACTTTTCCAACTCCAAGATTCCAGATGCCTGGAATAGAAATGGCAGTTGTGGATAATTTTTTTTTTCCTCTGTGGAGGCATTGAGAAGAGGACTTATCAGAAATCTTCCAATGTCACGCCGTATTAACAAAATGATAGACAACATCTGAGAGCCAAGTGATATATTTATTTAACAGAATCTTTACTTCTGCCTGTTAGGTGGTTGATGTTATGGTTCATACTTTATGGGAAGCAAACTAAGTCTTGTGGAGTCTAAGACACTTGCCCCAGATAACACAGTCAGAGATGGAATTGGGTTTGAACTTACGTGGTCAGACAACAAAAGCCGTGTTTCCAAATCACCATGTAATTTTTAGTAGTGGTAATGGTAGTGAAGCTAAAGATAGTGGTGAACACTGATGGAGGGCTCATGCAACAGGCCTTGTGGCAAACGCTTCATGTGTGTTATTCTATTTCATCCCGAGAGTTATCCCATGAGGTAGGTAGTTTTAATATATCTCCTTCCTATATATAAGGACAATGGAGCACAGGGAGGCAAAGGTTATGTTCATTTGATATCCTATATCTCACTTAGGGGTGTATTCTAGGTTACATAACTATTCAGTTGCACAGCTGCGGATTTGGACCCAAGCAAAATGACTCTAGAGTCTGTGCTCTTCCCTGCCTTCCTTGATGACTCTATCTTTATCTCCACAGAGACAGAGGTAGCCCTGTCATCCCAGTAACCATTGACATGTAGGCCTTCACACATGGCTTTAGAAACTGGTCTACTCATAATTTACCGCAGAACTCCCTTACCTGATGAAGACCCAGCACCCACAGGAGGCAGCAAGAGGACAGAGTGGAGTTCCAGTCTTACCCATCAATTTTCAGTACCATCCAACCCGTCATTTCTGTGTTCTCTTATGTAATTACATATATTCCAGCTGTAGCCAAATCTCTCTCTGAAGTTTATTGTCCTCCACTCTGTGGAAAACAATGATCTGACAGTCAAGCAAATGCTGTGTTTCAAAAGGTCGTCTGAATAGACACAACATTGGTCAGTGCTAAAGAAAGAAGGTTTAGATGTTTTAAGCAGAGAGAGGCGGAGAGCAAGACAGAGAGAGCCAGGGATAGAGAGATAGAGAGATTGTGGCAGAGTGAGGGACTCTAGCTTGAAAGTCAGCTGGAATATAGATGCCAGATGTCTATTTCCCAAGGGACCGAGAAGCCACCCAGGAGAACCATTGACCGGAGGGAAGAAGGAACCAGGCAAGGTGCTCGTCCATAACAAAATCTGGTCACTAGTTGAGAAGGCGAGATGGCCATTCTGAGTATGGCCTGGTGTATTTAGAAGGCTGCAAGTAAAAAATTTAAAGAACATTCCACATAGTCTGCAACACTGTAGCATAAATAACACTGATTAGTCACGCATAGAGACAGAAAAAAAAAAAAAAAAAAAAAAAAAGCATTCTTTCTCATTTCCCCACTTCTCCAGCATTTAGCATTCCTGAGTTCATCGTGTTGCCCTTGACCAAAGTAGTCAGTTCGTGGATGATCGAACAATCCAACGGGAGCCAATACTTGGTCTTTCTGTGAAAGCAACCAGTAGGAAGGAGCGCTTATTACCTCAGGGACTGAAATCTGGGAGGAGATTCCCTCTTGCTGCTGGTGGCCGTCTTTTCATTCATTGAGAAGGATGACAGATCTGAGAGAGACAACATTTGAGCCTTTGGATTAATACCCCTTCCAGCTTCCACCAGTCTGATTTGGATTTTCTGACCTTTGCCACCCAGAGTTTTCACAGTGACGTTGCTAGTGATGAATTGGGTCATCTTTTAAGCTAGATTTGTCAGGGAAAACCTCTTTAAGCATCTGGAAGTCTATGGATCGAGGTGATAATAGTTTACCATTTCCCAGGGAGGAGGTTAGAGGTGAATACATTTTTAAAGAAACAATTATTTCTTTGTTAATAGGAAAATAGTATATATACAATGTCAACTTTTCCTAAAATTGTGAGACAGTCAGCTGATCACACTGCTTCTTTGTCTCCAGCCACTCAGTTTTTGAGGTGTAGCATTTGCTCCTCTAAACTCCCAGGGATAATTTGTGAGAGAGCTCACAGATGGGCTTTTGCACTTACACACACCTCATTTGTCTTCCTCCTATGAGGTGGGGTTTCGCATCTCTTCTAACCCAACGTATTTCCAAATTCTCTAATCTTATGGGGTCAATTGCAGAATTATTTGTCAAATAAAATAATGAATTTATTGTGGTATCTGCAAAGTGGGAGGTGATGGGGACTAATAGCTTCCAGAGGCAAGAGGGTGTTCTCCAGAGACAGGAGTGAGGAGAATCTGAGTGTGGGACCAGATCCGTTTTCCTGGCATATTTACCTCCTGCTCTCAAACACACTCACGCCATTCATGGGAGAGGGAAAACGGGAAGCTTTTCTTTGAATGAAAGCCCCTCAGGTAGGCTGGAGGCTCCCCTTCCACCCAAGTCCTCTTTGTCCACGCTCTGGCTGCTGTACTTCTGGAGAGCAGCAAGAATTGCCTTTGAGAGGGAGAGAAGGGTGTAGAACGGGGCCCTTAAAATGACTGAATTTACTAGCTACTCTGAATTGGCTTCCTGTATTTCATCCTGGGGGAAAAAAGTTCAGAGCAAGTGACAAAAAGCTACTTCTGCCTTTTTGAATACCCTCAGGGGGGAAGGTTTCTAACCTTTCAAAAACTCTCTCAAATTGAAGCTTAAAGAGAATTGTGTATGTGCTCTTGTGTGCTTTCCACACAAATTCTGCTTTTAATGTTAGTTGCATGTGGATTCAGTTCTCCTGAAGGTGCATCTTTGTGTTTATTGTGGGTCAGAAAACGAGTAATGTTGGCTATTGAAATCAAACTGTCCAGCGCATAGCACCGTGCCTGGTGTTAACAATACTGCGTTGTGTACTTAAACATTTACTAATGTTGGTTTTGGTCTTTGGTTGGGCTCTTATCGCACACACACACAAAAGCCCCAATAATAAATAAGAGTGTGGTAGGAAAGTTTGGAAGATGGTGGATAGGTTTATGGAACAGATGATGGTCATGGCTTCATGGGTGTATCCTTATCTTATCTCCCAAATAATCAAGTTGGATTCATTAATTACATACAGCTTTTTGTATGTCAAAAAAGATCAAACAGGCCTATTCTACTCAAAATGGAATTCTTGTTTTTTTAATTCTAAAAATAGTGATGGTTGCTTCAAATTTACTGATCAATGTGTACTCCTAGCAGCAGAAATTGGAAAAATGTGGTGTGTTTCTCTGAACAGATATATACGCATCTTTTCTCTGTGTTCCTCTCAGGTGGGCCATTCATGTAATACTAAATAGCCACATTCTATTAAACAATGCACTATTGGGGCGCCTGGGTGGCTCAGTGGGTTAAAGCCTCTGCCTTCGGCTCAGGTCATGATCCCAGGGTCCTGGGATCGAGCCCCGCATCGGCCTCTGCTCGGTAGGGAGCCTGCTTCCTCCTCCCTCTCTCTCTGCCTGCCTCTCTGCCTCCTTGTGATCTCTATCTGTCAAGTAAAATAAATAAAATCTTTAAAAAATAAATAAATAAATAAATAAATAATGCACTATTAATATTTTGGCCCTAAGATTTTGGTAACTTTATGTTTTTTATTCTTCTTATAAATTTTTAGACATATCTCAAAACATAAAATCTATAGAGATTAAAGAACAGAAAATAGTATAATGAACTACCATATACATAAATGAGATTTAGTATATTATTTGCTCCGTTTTTTTATCTGAAAGTTCATTACAGACCTATAACCTGTCACATTCCAAACCTCAATATTTACTTCCATTTGAATCCCTAAAATAATTCTTTTTCCATAATAATGCTAGTGTCATCACACCTATAAAAATGAACAATTCTTACCAACGAACATAAGCGATAAAAGTATTTTTAATTTTATGAAACAGTAAAAATATTTGAACATGTTCAGTTTTTATGTTCATACCCAGAATCATCTAGAAATGCCTATCTCCTTCATTAGGGAATAGTTTTGCTTTTGATATTTGGTAAGACTTCGATACCATATTATGACCTAAAACATTTCTTGTGTTTTGTCTTAGAAGTTTCATTGAAAAGCTCGTTGAATGAATCTGCATCAGGTTTTTCGCTCACATTCTTTAACATAATGTTTTCTTGTTCAAAATACATGTGTTTTGGCACTGTGAATAATCATTTATTCCTTTACGATTTTTTTTTTTTTTGGGGTAGGAATTGATGGCTTACTGTGGGAACAGCTGAATCCTCTCTCAAGCCATAGTCCCAGTGCACATGAGAACAGATGACACATTAAACTGTTTCCATTCTGTGGGGTTTAAGTCACTTATGTATTAGATGGTCAAGTATAAGAATTACAGGGTTAGACTTTCATAGGTCTCTCTAAGGACCTTGTTAGAAGCCATTTGTTTTCACAGTGTCTGTAGATGCTTTATAAGGACAATGACTAACAGGTGACCAATACAGAAAGTCATCTTGGACACGGAAAGAGCTCTAGAATCCATATAGAAGATGTGCTGACTTCTGGATTGCATTTTACTCTATGAACTTGGGCCAATCAATTGACTTCTCTGAACCTCAGTTTCTCAATTTGTTAAATGGAGCAAATCACAAAATTATAGGAATTACAAAAAATACAAAAATTATTCTGCAAATAGTACTCTTTATTGGCATAAGATGATAGCAGGTGAGCTATGGGTTGAATTATATCCTCTCAAAATTCATATGTTAAAGCCCTAACCCTCAACGTGGCTGTATCTGGAGATAAGGCTTTTAGGAAGTAATTAAGGCAAATAAGTTCATAAAGTGGGGTCATCATCTAATAAGATTGGTGACCTTAACTCTTTTTTTCTGTACAGAAACACTGAGGGAAGGCAAGTGACACCACAGCAAGATGGAGGTCTCCTGAGAGCCAAGAAGAGCACTTTTGTCAAAATCCAACAAATGCTGATGTCCTGATCTCAGACTTCTAGCTTCCAGAACCAGGAGAAAACAGATTTCTGGTGTTTAAGATACAAAGTCCAAGGTATTTTGTTATGGTAGCCTGAGCTGACTATTACAGGGTGTGAGGGAAGAATGCATCCTATGGGTGGTAGCTTCCCCTGTCTTTCAACTCAAATAAGATCAGGAGAATGGGTTTACTTTTTAGTAAGAGGAAAGTTAGATTAGACATTGCATAGCACATAGAGGAAGAACACTGATCAAGAATGATGAGCTTCTTGGGATGCCTGGGTGGCTCAGTGGGTTAAGCCTCTGCCTTTGGCTCGGGTCATGATCTCAGGGTCCTGGGATAGGGCCCTGAATCGGGCTCTCTGCTCAGCAGGGAGTCTGCTTCCCTCTCTCTCTGCCTGCCTCTCTGCCTACTTGTGATCTGTTTGTCAAATAAATAAATATACTCTTAAAAAAACCATTATTAAAGAATGATGAGCTTCTAATTGAGCTTCTAATCTTGCCTCAGTCAAGATATGTGAGGGCATGCAAATAAAGATGAAAGCCTTTGGGATCTCAGTTTCCTCATTTCTAAAACAGGGAGATTTTAACAAAATTACTTTCAATGTCTTTCTTTTTTCTCTTAGAGTTTCATTTGAGCTCCATGATCTTTATTGCCTTCCTGTGATGAAATAATGAAACGCTTGAGAGCTATTTGGGAAGACTGTGGAGGTGTGTACCTTCTAAATCACACTGAAGCTCCCTGGCTTTGTATCGTACGTGCTACATAGCTGGAGGTAAACCTTCTAATTTCTCTCTGGAGTTCTATCCCGCCATCAGGATTTTCAATTCCTGGTCTTTTTTATTTTTTTATTTTTTTATTTTTTCGGTGTCTCAAGATTCATTGTTTATGCACCACACCCAGTGCTCCATGCAATACATGCCCTCCTTAATACCCACCACCAGGCTCACCCAGTTCCCCACCCCCCTCCCCTCTAAAACCCTCAGTTTGTTTCTCAGAGTCCGAAGCATGAGAGACTATGGTCTTTATTGTAAATAACAGATAGAGTTTATAGATAAACACAATGGATTTCTAAATTCAAGACAGAAGTTGTCAGGAAACTATTGATCCAAGTAAACGTATGCTAAATTTAATTTAACACTTTGTTTTGCTTATTTTGAGCCAACCTTTGTCACAGTGATTGTGAACACACACGCACACACACAAACACACACACTGCCGTGGGTTGAGTGGTGGCCTCTCAGAAGATCTATCCACCTGAAACATGTGAATGTGACCTTATTGAGAAAAATGGCCTTTGCATATGTAATTAATTAAGGGCCTTGAGACGATAGTACTCTAGATCACTCAGGAGGGCCCTACGTCCAGAGACAAGTGTCTTATAAGATACAAAAGAGAAGACACAAAAGGACAGAAGGCCATGTGACCAGCCAGAGACTGGAATGATGTGGTCCTAAGCCAAAGAAAACTGAGAGCCACCAGAGGCCAAGGGAGCGTTTTCCTCCAGAGCCATCCGAGGGAGCATGGCCCTGCTGACACCTTGATTTCATACTTCTGGTCTCCAGAGCTGTGAGAATAAACTTCTCTTGTTTGAAGCCACTTAGTTTCTTGTAGTTTGTGGTGGCAGCTCTAGGAAACTCATACACATACTCTTTATTACCCCTAACTTCTATTATATACCATTTCCCAGTAAATACATTAACTAGATTTGAAGAATTGTTTTAAAGATTTTATTGATTTGAGACAGAGAGAGCAGAGGGTGAGGGAGAGGGAGAAGCAGACATGTTAATGAGCAGGGAGCCTACTGTGGAGCTCGATCCCAGGACCCTGAGATCATGACCCGAGCAGAAGGCAGAGGCTTAACTGACTGAGGCACCTGGGTATCTGTGGATCTAAACAATGTTTGCATCTTACAGAAGACAAGTGTATTTCTAGAGTTAAATACCTAAGCTATAGATGATTCTGGCACTGAAGGATGAAGAGCTATCAGCATGCCAATGCGCTTTTGGTTGATTATTGAGAGCAATAATTATTGAGAGCAATCCTAGGTAATCAGACTGAACTCAGTTTTGAAAGTTGGAAGGGGGGCATAAAAGTTGAGTGAAGGAACAGCTTTTAGTGTAAGCAGAATTTTTCAGTCTCCGCACTATTGGTATGTTGGGTCTGGTAAGTCCTCATTGTGTCGTGTTGTGGGGGCTGTCCTGTGCCTTGCAGTCTTCACGCATCTCTGGTTTCACGCAGGCCAGTGGTACTCCCCCACCCAGCAACTGGGATGACTAAAAATGTCTCTACACATTGCCAAGTGTCCGCTGGGGGAAAAGTCTCCCCTGTGGGACAATTATTGGCTTAGGAGATGACCAAAGTATATGCTCTGTGATAAGAATGAAAAAGTACCTGTGGAAAATACTCACCAGAATATTAAAATCCATAGGATTTTCTCTGGAAAGCCATTTTCCTAGCAATAGTAAATGACTCTCTTTAACCAAAATAAGAGCAGATCTATATGAGAAAAGACCCATCATATCTAGGATTATTACCCTCCCTGATCATTTGTAATGTCAAAGAGGATCTTCTTGCGACTGAAGAGAATTTTCTCAAGGTGCAAAATGATATATATGTACAAATATGTGTGTGTATACACACATACATTCCTATGTTTATACATATATGTGTATACAGATATAGGAATATACCTATATACACATGTGTACGCATGCATGTGTATATTAGATGCTTATTAACAGAGGGCTACAAGAGTTTCATATACTGCATTGTCTTGCTTGGGAATTCTGAAGTTTCAGAGTAGCATGAATCATTTCTAAAGATGATGAGGTAGATTAAAAGCCTTCGAGAAAGCTCTGTCAGAAAGGGCTACAAGTCACCTTGGTATAAGTGGACCAAATGGGAACAGTAGTGTTGCTATAGTTTTCAAAAAGCCCTCATTTCTCACAAATCTAAGATTCACCCAGCTAATATGAAAACAGAATTATGTTATTTTGTTCTCTACAAAGTGCTTATTACTTATTTGGAACTCTGTGATCTTTACCATGAACTTGTGTGAGTCACACAGTGAGAGTCCTCTGTTTGCTTCTACACGGTCGCCTGATGGGCTTTAGAAGTCATGCATAATTACAGTGAAGGGAGCTTTCTCAAGATACGCTTGTGGTAAGCTTGGCTTCTTCTACTTCTAGAAAAATGTTCACAATGCAGGAAGAAAGTTTCCTTTGACAATATCTGAAGTCTTCTTTAGATTAGAGAAATATTTGTCTTTACCTTTAAAATATACATTTCAAAGGATGCGGACAGACCAAAAGTTGCTAAGGGCTGTTTCCCGGCTTGGGAGTTGGACTGAACTGGCTGATCTAAGGGTTCACTGAGATCCCATTAGAATGACACCACTTCCCAGAGACAACAGGAATCATGAGGTAAGTTCTGGAAACAAATCAAAGATTTTTGTGGAGAAACTCCTGTGGTCCCACCAAGCAAGAAAAATTATAGGGAATATCTTTTTGAAACTGATTTTTTAAATGGAGGGTCATAAATCACAAGTGTTTCCATGATAGTCTACAGATTTTATGAATACTTAGATTTTAATTAACAAGAAGGCGATGAGCATAGAGATGTAGAAGAAGCACATCAGGTCAACAAACAGCTAAAAGGTTTTCTTGCCCAGGGTTATTTCCCTTTTGAGAGAAACATATTTTTTCTCAGAGAATTCTTTTTCTGCTAGTAGTACCATTCTCATTTTTGGTATTATTAGCAACTTGCCTGGAGTGGGAGAAGGGCAGTCACCTGAGACTGTGGTCCCACTTGGAGCCGCCTTTCACATACATGTAGTTTGAGAAAAACGTCTGTTGCCTGAAACAATTCTTCAGAGGCCCAGTTCTGGTTACAAAATGCAGCAGCATGCTTTTGAGGGAACCGGCACCTGCTTCTTGGCCTGTGGCCCAAGGCAACATGGCGGAGCCCCTTCAGTGCCAGTGTGGCGACCACAGAGTGTCAGTGCCAGCGTGGCGACCGCAGTGTGGATGTCGGTGGTATGGGCCGGGTTTTTCCACAGTTAAGCGGGACGGAGATCTCATTCCTTACGTATACTTTTGCTTGTACAAGTGCTGGGTTTTGCCCACATGAGCAGCTCCAAACCCAAAAATGTAAGTCTCATTTGTGGTTCCTCTGATGGAACCTGATGGAAAACTTGACCATACTTATGAAAAAGTCATGTGAAGAAAAAAAAAAAAAAAGCCTCTGGCACAGAAATCAGGAAATAATTTAAAAAATACATTGTGTAACCAACACTTGCTTCCCTAACTTTCACAACAGCTTGCCATGGTACATTCAGGGATGTGTGACTGACAACAGCAACCACCATCATCACTCTCTGACCTAAATCCCCATCCAGCAATCACTGTCCTCTCAGGCCCTCCTTGCCAGGGTGTGGGGGAGTCTCCCCCTCTCTCTGCCCACCAAGGTCTGGGGGAGTGCCCCTTTCTTTCTTTGCCCACCTTGGATCCTCTCCTGAGGCAGCCTGAAACCCTTTTCTGCCCTGGCAGCTCGTGTCACTGGCCCTTTCTACTCTGCTAACATTGGCGGAGGACCCAGCTTTCACCACAGCTGTATAAGTTCTTATATCCCCTGAAGCAGAATGGCCTTGCTCCTTCCCCATGGAAGCACCATAAAGCCTCTCAAAACTCTTCTGTTGCCCGCCAGTTATACAGGACTAAGAGTAGCAGTACATTTTTTTGGATATAGATAATTACTGTTTCTTCTATCTTATATAAGATTACTATGATGTTTATGATGATACCGTCCCTCTTCACAGTACTGAAATTGTGCATGGACTCCTCTTTAGAAAACTTAGCTATTGTTTTCAAAGTAACAAAGCCTAAAGCAAAAGGGTGTGTTTAGACTATGAATTCTATACTCCAACCAGAAGGCTCTTCTGGAAAATCTGGAGCATGTTTCTTTCAGGGTGGCTGGTGTTCAGTTTCTGTTTTCAACTTCTGGCAAGCCCTCCTTTAGGGGAAGTTGTGACTGATCTCTTGGGAAGTGGGTCACTGGACCATAAGAGTGCCTCCCACCACCTCCTCTCTCATTTAATCATAAGTCTGGAACTTAAACCCTAGTCTCTCACCCCAGAGTCTGTGCTACGTTTGCTTCCAAAGTCACCTTCTATTGAACCTGCCTGTGTCACTGGTCTCTACTTTGGGAATAAAATCAAGCTGCTTTTCACTTCCCTTTCCTACTTGCCTTCTACATTTTGAAATAGAAAGTTCGTCTATAAGAGATTCTAGGGGCATATAGGGGTTGTAGGATGAAGCTGGTGGAGCTTGGCCTCTGGAAACCAACTCACGGCTTTAAATCTCTACCGTACACTCTAACTCTTCCTACTCTAACTATCCACTTAATCTAGAGGTCTTAGAGTGAAGAGGATTATGTTACCCTGTCATTTTGGGGGTGAACATATTTTATACACAATCCAAGCTAGACTAAGAGCAAGGCACTACGTCTCACCATCATGGTCACCATTGGAGAGTGAATTTGCATTTTGTTGTCAAGACTGGTAAAGGGCTTTACAGAGTCAGTGGGGGTGGGAAGAGGAGGAGCAAGGTGGGAAGTGTGCCTCCTTCCACCCCAAGGCAGCTCTCCCTCTACATTTGGTCTTCCTTGAACTGGAAGTTCTCCCTACACCTGTCATTGACATAGTAACTGTCATAGAGTAAGTTGAGCCAGATCCAACCAGTTCGTTATTTACTTTTTGAGTCCACAAATGCTATGAGACAGTGAATTGGAGCTGCCTCCATCATCTTCCTTATTTCTAGACGTAAATGATTTTTAAAATGGGAACCTAGGGAATTAAGAAAATCATTTAATTACTTTACAATCCCTTCTCTTTTCCTTTTAATTTCTCTTATTTCGTATAAAGTCTGCATGGAAATTCATGCTTTAAATATTCCTTTAAAATGCTCCATAACACTTTAAAATCCTCCTAAAATCCCAACAAGAATTTCATCCGTTTGTCTTTTCTTCTTTCTCTTCCCATTACAGAACATGGTTCTGTGGGGTCGGGAGCTGTAATCAACTCTTCAGTTGTGTCTATCCACAGCTATTTTTTTTTTTAATTTATTTTTATTTATTTATTTATTTTTTTAATAATTTTATTTTTTTTAAACATATAATATCTTTTTATCCCCAGGGGTACAGGTCTGTGAATCGCCAGGTTTACACACTTCACAGCACTCACCATAGCACATACCCTCCCCAATGTCCATAACCCCACCCCCCCAACCCCCTCCCCCCATTAACCCTCAGTTTGTTTTGTGAGATTAAGAGTCACTTATGGTTTGTCTCCCTCCCAATCCCATCTTGTTTCATTTATTCTTCTCCTACACCCTTAACCCCCCATGTTGCATCTCCTCTCCCTCATATCAGGGAGATCATATGATAGTTGTCTTTCTCCGATTGACTTATTTCGCTAAGCATGATACCCTCTAGTTCCATCCACGTCGTCACAAATGGCAAGATTTCATTTCTTTTGATGGCTGCATAGTATTCCATTGTGTATATATACCACCTCTTCTTTATCCATTCGTCTGTTGATGGACATCTAGGTTCTTTCCATAGTTTGGCTATTGTAGACATTGCTGCTATAAACATTCGGGTGCACGTGCCCCTTTGGATCACTATGTTTGTATCTTTAGGGTAAATACCCAGCAGTGCAATTGCTGGGTCATAGGGTAGTTCTATTTTCAACATTTTGAGGAACCTCCATACTGTTTTCCAGAGTGGTTGCACCAGCTTGCATTCCCACCAACAGTGTAGGAGGGTTCCCCTTTCTCCGCATCCTCGCCAGCATCTGTCATTTCCTGACTTGTTAATTTTAGCCATTCTGACTGGTGTGAGGTGGTATCTCATTGTGGTTTTGATTTGTATTTCCCTGATGCCGAGTGATATGGAGCACTTTTTCACGTGTCTGTTGGCCATCTGGATGTCTTCTTTGCAGAAATGTCTGTTCATGTCTTCTACCCATTTCTTGATTGGATTATTTGTTCTTTGGGTGTTGAGTTTGCTAAGTTCTTTATAAATTTTGGACACTAGCCCTTTATCTGATATGTCATTTGCAAATATCTTCTCCCATTCTGTCAGTTGTCTTTTGGTTTTGTTAACTGTTTCCTTTGCTTCCACAGCTATTTTTAAATAAAAATTTTTTTTTTTCTGGATGTAATCATAAGAAAGAAATATTGGAAAGATTTAGATTCTTAACTAGTTGATTTTTCCAAAACATTGGAGAATTTTTGAGCAGAATTCATAAAAGTTAGTAGTAATTTCTGAATAGCGCCTGGCCCAGCATACGACTTCATCCCTACCTGGTCTCACTGTGGAATGCCCTCCACAGTGCTCTTAAAATTATTATTTTCATTCTTTCCATTGGATAAATGGTTAGCATTGGGAGTAAAGGGATCAGATAGTTATTTACTTCTAGGTACTTTAAGGTGATCCTGCCAGGACCTTTTTACATTTTAAACATTTGAGCTTCATAAACCAACGGAATCGCCCTCTAGCTGTGGAATGGGACAGGAAATATCTAACACACAGCCCAGTCTCTGCGCAAGTGAGGAGCGACATTGCTGTAATAGGGACCTGTACCCTTCACCCCCTTCCCCTCAAAAAGCCCCAACATTTTAGACAAATCAGGGGTCATTTTCACCTTGTGCAAGGGGAGAATGGAATCTGCTACTTTAGGGCTGGCATGGCCAATTTCATGACAAATGAAGAATTTGGGCTTCTACTTTGCTATCTTTCCGATGTGTCTCTAATCCTCATGGTCCTAAGGTGGTATCTGAGTCCAAGCCAACCCGTGCACGTATCAGGGGGAAGAAAGGAAATGGCAAAAGGAGCATGGCCCAGTTGCATCAATAGCTCTTAAAGATATTTTGAAGCCTGTCTCATCCCTTTTTTTCCTACATCACTTCCTGAACTGTAAGTTGTGAGCACCCCTAACTAAAAGAAGCCGGGAAGTGCAATAGTTTCTCTAGTTCTTGGTCAATGAGCACATTGCAACTCTGAAAAAAAAATGGGGTTCTACTGGAAGGGAAGAAGGGGAGAAGGCATCGGCATTTGGAGAGATATTAGCAGCTCTGCCCTGTCCTTATCAACATAACAAGTATACACATATCCCAATTAGAAAAACATCTTATAGAATAGAATCAATTCCTCAACTTCAGTAAGGACTTTTCTTTTTTAAATTGTGTTCAATTAACCACTGTATAGGACATCATTAGTTTTTGATGTAGTTTTTGATTCTTGTGCTCACCACAATATGTGCCTTCCTTAATACCTATCACCGTGTTGCCCCTTCCCCCCTCCCCTCTCCCCTCTGAGACCCTCAGTTCTTTTCTGGGGGGTCTATAGTCTCTCATGGTTCATCTCCCTCTCTGATTTCCCCCCCTTTCAGATTTCCCTCTCTTCCCCTGTGGTCCTCTGCTCTATTACTTATGTTCCACATATGAGTGAAGCCATGTGATAATTGTCTTTCTCTGCTTGACTTACTTCACTTAGCACAATCCCCTCCAGTTTCATCCATGTCAGTGCAAATGGTGGGTATTCATCCTTTCTGATGGCTGAATAATATCCCATTGTATATATGGACCACATCTTCTTTATCCCTTCATCTGTTGAAGAGCATCTCGGCTCCTTCCACAGTTTGGCTATTGTGGATGTTGCTGCTATGAACACTAGGCTAGGGTACATGTGCCCTTCTTTTTACTACATCTGTATCTTTGGGGTAAATACCTAGTAGCACAATTTTTGGGTTGTAGGGTAGCTCTATTTTTAACATCTTGAGGAACCTCCACACTGTTTTCCAGAGTGGCTATACCAGCCTGCATTCCCACCAACAGTGTAAGAGGGTTCCCCTTTCCCCACATCCTTGCCAACACTTGATGTTTCCTGTTTTGTTAATTTTTGCCAATCTAACTGGTGTAAGGTGGTATCTCATTGTGGTTTTGATTGGTATCTCCCTGATGGCTACTGATGTAGAGCATTTTTTCATGTGTCTGTTGGCCATATTTGTATGTCTTCCCTCAACTCTATGGTCAACTAATCTTTGACAAATCAGGAAAAAATATCTAATGGAAAAAGACAGTCTCTTCAATAAGTGGTTCTGGGAAAACTGGACAGCTATATATAGAAGAATGAAACTGGACCATTCCCTTATGCCATATACAAAGATAAACTCTTAAGGATGTAAGAACTCAATGTAAGACAGGAATCCAGCAAAATCCTAGAGGAGAACATAGGCAATAACTTCTTCGACATTAGCCACAGCAACTTCTTTCAAGACACATCTCCAAAGGCAAGGGAAACAAAAGCAAAAATGAACTTTTGGGACTTCATCAAGATGAAAAGCTTCTGCACAGCAAAGGAAAGAGTCAACAGAACTAAGAGGCAACCCATGGAATGGGAGAAGATACTTGCAAATGACATTACAGATAAAGGGCTGATGTCCAAGATCTATAAAGAACTTCTCAAAATCAACATTCAAAAAACAAATAACCCAGTCAAAAAATGGGCAGAAGACACGAACAGACACTTCTCCAAAGAAGACGTACAAACGGTAAGGACTTTTCCATTTGCCCTTTCTTCTGTCTGTCTGCACTGCAGAACACATTTCTGTGGGGTTGGCATGTCTCACAATAAACTCTTCAGTTTTGTCTATCCCCAGCTATTTCCAAAGCATTTCTCATTATTGGGGCCATTTATATTTAAACTCATTCCTACTGGTAAAATAGCTCATCTAACAATCCTGGGCATTAAACACCTCCTTAAAATTACTCGTATGGTTTACTCTTTAGCTTGCAAAATGGTTTACACCGTCCTCCCCAAGAGGCAATCAAGTTGATCATAGCCACCTGTTCCCCCACCCCCAGCCGATCCTGAGGAAGAAACACACAGCATCAGCCTCTCAACCACGCCTGCACCCACTAGAAATTCACAAATTGGTAAGCCATCCTAGTAGAAGCAGCAACAATGTGGATTTCTAAGTTACTGTATTTTGACACTGACCTGGTTTGGGGCTTTGATTTTCTTCATTTCAAACTTGTGGTCTTAGCTCCTTAGAAATTCTCTGAACTAGTTTTTCATGATAAATGGTGCTACCTTTTCATTGTAAACCCTGGACTGTTGTCTTTACTATCCTGTTGCCTGCAAAAAAATATGGTAAAGTGTTTTTCCTGCCACATCAGCTATAAAGTAAATTATTCCTTTATTCTTACCATTGCTAAATTATCTGCCCTTGGCAAGAGATCACAGGGAAACTACAAACAGGGGTATAACCACATTGCCTGCAGTCCCACAGGTTTGGCCAGAAATACTTTCTCTTCCAGAAGCTATCCCCTTTCATGTAGTTCTCTTCTCAGGGAGGTTTCAGTCTCCTATCATCTGCATTGTGAATTTCTCCCTTCTCTCCCCCTAACTAGTGTCTTTCCCTTCACTCACATCATGTCACTGGAATTATCTTAAATAATGAAGAGAATAATATGAAGAGAAGTCATGAGCAAAGTGTGAAAATGATTTTATCGAAGAAAACCATTTAATGTGTTGGATATATTTTAACCATGTAAACCTTTTTTTTTTTAAATACAGCTCTTGTATCCACAAATTTGTTATAGATCCCATAATTACATCTTTTATACCAAATACATTTAAAGTTTATTAAATTGTTCCAGCTTTGATGGAGAATTAAGCTCCGAAACATGATTGTTTTGAGTGAGGCAAAGATTAGCAAAACGATTTCCTTTTCTCTACGCATGGAAAAGATTATGCCACATTTAGTAAGTATCTACTGGAATTCTTAACTGCAGTTAAATCATGTTAGTATTTTCCTTGGGGTAGAGGCAGAGTGGTTAGGCCTGCCGAATGATTCCATGTAGGTGAAAACTTGGCGTGGAGCCTTGTAACCTCAGGCTGTGAATCTGAGCTTAGCCACACATTTCCACACATTCTCCAGCATCCTGTATAATGCATACAAGCAACAAAGTTTTAAAGAGGTAGTGGAATTATTCCTATTTACCCAAGAACTGAACAGAGCTATTAGGAAGCCATCTCCAAGTCCTCTGCGGGATAAAACTAATTCTCCCACTGCTGTGAGACAGTGATGGAAGTTTTGTGAACCAAGGGGAAAGCAGCTGAAAAGAGCTCGAAAAAGCATCATGGGTGTTTTCCCACTCTTCGAAGTCATTAAAATTGGCTTCAAATAGCGAAAGTTATTTTTTTGTTGTTGTTCCAATGGCTCCTCCTACAAAACCTGTCAACATAATGGTTCTTGTTCTTTCTTGATTTTTAAAAATATGGTAGTTTCTTCAGAAACTGTATGGTGCTGATGTTTCTGGAAGAGTTACCCTCTTGGACGTTCTTTTTCCTGGTGGTGTAGTTTAAAGGGAACCAGTTTTGAGGAAAAGTCTTGGCATTTGATTCTGTGTTTATCAACTATGACCCTGCACCAGGTGCATACCCTCTTTGAGCCTTAGTTTTCTGAAAAAAATTGGGGAAAATCATCCGAGTTGCAGGCTGGTTGAAGGGGTTATGCTAAAGCCCCAGCAAAATGCTTGGCACACGAGGGGCTTACTAAGTGTTAATTGCCTCCTCGATGCTAGTGATATTGTATTACATTGTTAATAATTGTTATATTACTACATGTATTACATTATTAGTATTACATTACATGATTACTACACTATATTTATAAAGAACTAGAAGCAAGGAAGTTAGATGAGAGCAACAGAGTTTCTTAGCAGAGAGTCTTTATTTTGGCAGTACCCATACTACTGGCCTATATTGGCAGGTGTAGGATGTCTGCAGAGTTAATGCTAAGTAGTGAAATTACTGAGTCAAAAGGAAAGTGAATTTTTTATTTGGTAATTACTAGCAAATTCTTCTCCAAAAAGCCTACTGTAATTTTCATTCCCCCTAAAAGTGTATGCAAGCATTTAATTCTCCATGCCTTAATTAGAGCTGGATGTTTTTAAAATTTTTATTGCGGGGGCACCTGGGTGGCCCAGTCGGTTAAGCATCTGCCTTTGGCCCACGTCATGGTCTTGGAGCCTCAGGATCGAGCCCTGCGTCGGGTTCCCTGCTCAGCGGGGAGTCTGCTTCTCCGTCTGTCCCTCACCCTGTTCGTGTTCTCACTCTCTCTGTCTCTCAAATAAATAAAATCTTTTAAAAAAAGTTTTTATTTGGGGCTACTATAAAATGTGGATCATCTAGCAATAATTAAATTAATAATAATTAATTATGGCAAATAATTAGTACAAGATTTAAACCTAAAAGTGCTGAGGCACTACCAGAAGCCTAAGTCATGGCGTGCTCAATGTATTTTAATACCATGACCTACCTGTTTTCTTCTATAGACCTGTGCTTCTTTTTACTGTGTAATTGCTGGGTGAAGACACCCTTCCATTTTCTTTTACCCCCACTCCCCAGCTTCTTACTTTTTTTTCCAGGCTTCTGCAGCCATATTTCTTAGACCAAAGTCACGGAAACAAGGGATAAGCAGACCCTCTATAAACACAACCCCTAATTGGTAGAGAAACGCCTCTAGGCTAGTCCCATACAAAATCATTAGAGACCACGATACTTAAATTGAGTGTGTTTAAAAATCAGAGCATTGCAAAAATAAAGATCTGTGGGTTATCCTCAAAGAGTCTGGTTCTTGAGATCTGGGATGGAGACAATGTTTTAACAACACCATAGGTGATGGGGCAGCTCCCAACCACACTGTTTTAGGAAAGAACTAGCTTTTCCCAACCAGACTCAGTCTCTATGAAGATATCCTTTATACTCATGAGTGATGATTAGGCCCAGACAGGCAACTGAATTCCCCAGTTACCACATGCTCTTGGCTTTGGGGCTGTGATGAATCTTTGGGAGTTGTGGCCAACAGACCAACACCTGGTGGTAGTGAAGAATCTACTTTACTGACCTCGTGCTCACTCCTTAGCCTGAAAGCAGCTCAACGGAAGCTCCTTGGCATGGTGACATCATAGAAGGACTGTAACTGTGATATGGAATATGGCTTGGGATAGCGGACAGGGAAATGAGGCACGAGAATTAGCTCTTGTTGGTTTAAGAGTTTTCGAGGTCTTTATTCAAGTTGGTAGATATTGCTATTAATTGATTCAGCAGGCATGGCTCTCATGGCTTCTGATTCCATTCATCTGCGTAATCAGCACTGAGCACAGCTCTCTGTGTGTGCCATGTAATCAATAAATATTTTTTGAATGCTCATACATGC
The DNA here is from genome assembly GCF_002288905.1 of Enhydra lutris kenyoni. Taxonomy (NCBI): domain Eukaryota; kingdom Metazoa; phylum Chordata; class Mammalia; order Carnivora; family Mustelidae; genus Enhydra; species Enhydra lutris. Next base: position 12,065,026 of record NW_019154133.1, on the reverse strand, counting down.
ACACGTTCCTTCGACACATTGTTTTCTTCCCCACCCCCACCCCCACCTTCGACAAATTTCTATTGAGAATCTGACTCTGGGCAGGCATTTGGGTCCTAGGGATATGACGGTGAACAAGATGGACCTGGTCCTTGCCCTCATGGGGCTTACATTCTAGGTGTCAAGTTCACTGCAAACTGAAAGTTCTATTAAGTGCTACAAAGAAGAATGTATGAGCTTAAGCAGACATGGGCACTCTAACTGGGAGGACAGACTTAGACAAATATTCTTTCAGAGCATACAAAGCCAAAAAGAAAAAAAAAAAGGTGATGAATCTTCTTGGTCAATGCGAACATCTATTTTGGCCTATTTTAAGTTGAATTGTTTTGCAGGAGATCTTCCCAGGATTGACAGGTTTACCTTCGAGAATAGTTCTGTGATGTCCAGGGCTTCTTAACCACAGCTGTTTGCTTCATTCTCACGGGCAAGCAGGTGTTCTTGCCTCTGTTCGCCCAATATCCCAGGCCCGGGGTTAAGTGCCTTCTCCAGTATCAGAGCTAATTTAGGCCCCAGCCATGGCTTCCCGCCAGAATGTTCATGTGACCATCTGTCGAATGTGCTCTGGGAAGGATAACTACTGTATGGAAAGACGATGCTATCTCTCTGAGCAGCGTGCTTCACAGACAGACGGACGGCTTGTGAACAGCTTGCACATCCGAATGTGGTTGCTTTTGCGGATCTCCCTTCCTCACCATATTTAGGGACATCTGCTGTTGGGGGTCCTGTGAAATAAATTACTTTGTGATTTGGTCAGTCTGCCCAGTGAAACCTGGATACCCTTTTTCTTTGCTCTTCCTATGCAAATGTGTAGTTGCTAATACCCATAAAGGACTCCAGTGCTGCTGACACAGTGACCTAGTTAAGAACGCTCCCCTATCCTCAGGGAAGAGGTTTATAATATGCTTATTACCTCTACCATCGTAAGGCTATGGGCTTAAGAGTGATTATGGAATTGCTAAATTAAACTTCTCTGGGCTAATCCCATTTAGAATCAGTAAAATCCGGCAATGCTCAAGTCTGAGTATGTATAAATATTAGAGTGTGTGTGTAAGGAATTGAGGCCTTCTGGCACCATAGGTGAAAATATTAAGATGCAGTGGTTTGCATGAATCTAAATCTGACACCTGTTTGGTATTTTGGAGGTGGCCTCAAGCTGCCTTAGTATTCCCGAAGTGACTCGGCAATGGTCCAGATGAACTCAACCCCTACTTTGTAAGCACCTAATCTGTTCCAGGGACCCTGTGCTGGATATGGAGAGGTACCAACAGAATGAATAAGGTGATGTTTCCATCCTCAATATTTCACTAATCTGGGGACTTTGTGGGATATAAGATGCAATGCAGGTTGACCAGTATCAAGATAGTTTAGCCTACTCTTGCCTTTCACATGCGACACGAGGGGTTATGCGTGGCTCATTCCAAAGTGGTGAATAACACAATGACACCAGCCTTGATATGATGACCAAGACCTCATCCTACCTCTTTCCTAAACCATCCATGCCTAATACAACAAAGCAGTTGGGAACGGAGGGAAATCTCTCTGCAAGTTATTTTCACTTAACATTCAGTGCAACTGTTGGCTCTCTTGTGTGGCCACCCTGCCTGACTTCTCACTTTTATTCCTTATGTCTCTCTCACACTGTGCCTTCTATTTTTCCACAGCTGAGAAGTCTAAAAAGAACTTTGTCTTCTGAGAATCAGCACTTTTTGACTATTAAAAAAAAAAAAAAGCAACAGAATGTCCCCCCGGGGTAGTCTCTGAAGAACCATTTGGGGCCAGTTAGTTATTGCACTAATCTGCTAAAAAACAGAAAGGTACCTTTTGCACCAGAGAATGTGGGTGGGGTAGGGAAGGTGGGACACAGGCCTGGCAATCTCAAATAGGCTGTCCTGGTGTCACCACTTGAGACAACTAACGTTAAGTAGACCTAGAGAGAATTATGCTGTGGTGTAACGGTGAGGTGAGGATGTATGGTGTAGGGTGACTTCCTTTTTTTTTTTTTTTAATTTTATTTATTTATTTGACAGACAGAGATCACAAGTAGGCAGAGAGGCAGGCAGAGAGAGAGAGAGGAGGAAGTAGGCCCCCTGCTGAGCAGAGAACCCGATGTGGGGCTCGATCCCAGGACCCTGAGATCATGACCTGAGCTGAGGGCAGAGGCTTTAACCCGCCGAGCCACCCAGGAGCCCCTGTAGGGTGACTTCTTATCGGCAGTGGGAAAGAACAACCTGAACCAATACTCATACGAGTGTCCAAACCATTTTCTGCCTGAAGGATAACCCTTGACAAACACACTCACAGGAGGCTGCCAATGCCTCTACTGCAGATGCTTCAACTGAGCCACTTCTGGAAGGAAGCAAAATTTGAGTTCCTTTGGCTAAGGAGTTAAGTGGATGTAGGATGTTGGGGTGGAGAAAGATAGGACGTTGTTTCAGGTAGTTTTAGTACGTTGGCAGAGTTAGTAAACGTGGCTGCTGAAGGCCAGAGATGTCATCCTGAAGGGTTTTGTTCACCTGGTCAGGGAATATGATTTTCCTGGGGATAAAAGAAGAGGCAGGGGCGCCTGGGTGGCTCAGTGGGTTAAGCCACTGCATTTGGCTCAGGTTATAATCCCAGAGTCCTGGGATCAAGACCCACATCTGGCTTTCTGCTCAGCGGGGAGCCTGCCTCCCACCACCCCCGCCCCCGCCGGCCTCTCTGCCTCCTTGTGATCTCTGTCTGAAAAATAAATCTTAAAAAAAGAAAAAAAGAAGAAACACTTGTTTGGCAGGTGGATAGAAAATAATAAAATATTAAAAACTTACTCGTGACCAAAAACCAAGCGGCTGCTCTATAGGGATTATGTCATTCATTCTTAGAGGGCTGTGAGTTGAGGAATGGACTTAACTGGTCTGTTTACATGGCACAGCTAGTAAAGGGTGGCATTGTGATTTGAGCTCAGCCTGACTCAGAATTCCAGTTCCTGCTCACTGCGTCATTATCCAGCTGGAGAGCATTTCGGGGCTTCTCTACTGCATGCGTAGTTATGATCACCCGATGTCAGGTGTTTGTGTGTGCTTACGTGTTCTAGACTTTGTTTTAATGAATGAATGTTGTATTTTCTCAAGATGACTCTTCCTGTTTTAGAATCTGTGTCTCATAAAGGAAATCTGATGAAATGTAAAGAGTAGAGGTTTTGGAGTCAGGTGGACTCCAAAGTGAGATTTGTCTTCCAATCCCAGTGAGGGCTTTTGATACAGGTGTAAATTTGGGGCAAGTTACCAAACCTTATTAAGTCTTTGTTTCTTTGTCTTTCAGGTTGAGAAGAAGATGCTTACCTTGTAGCGGTATAGTGAAGATTAACAATAGTGTGTATAAGGCACCGAATATAATGTCTAGCCAAGAGCAGGCACTGGATAAATTACTGTAATTATTACTAATTTCCTTAATCTGCTGGCAGGGCTTTGGTCTAATTCTCTATAGGTCAGTTGTTCAAACTGAGCTACAGATGCAGCAGAGAACACCTTTCCCTTATTTCCATGATCCTCTGGGTGAGGCCCCTCTCCCTGGGTGGTGGCAAGAATATAGTTCAGAAGATGCTCTTTTCATTACTGTGATAAATGCTTTAAAAAAAAAAACTATTACAAATGCCCATTTTAAAAAAAGAAGCTCCTCACACAACAACTTCCCAAGCCATCTCAGACTCTCCCAAGAAGTGCTGCAGTTGGTTGCTTTAGCAGGAAAGAATGCCTTCTCCTGGCCACACTTCTCATTGTGAAAGTTAAGTCTCTGTATTGTGACTGAAGCCTTTTAATAATGGTGCGAGCTGGTCAGATGGCTTGGCACCAGATGAATCAGGGTTTTACGTGATCTCATTTGGGCCACATAGACCAGCATTCTAGACCTGTTTCATACAGGACCTTCTGTTCTGTATTTGGAAAAATGAGCAGAGCAATTCGTGGGATACGACTGGCAGGCAGTGTACAATTATTAGCACACTACTTGATGGTGAACTCACACTGTCTACCATGACCCTGCTTTCTTTCCTATTTTCATCACTTTGGTACTGATTGATTATAAAGGGGTCAGCAGCTTCAGGGAATGCCAAGGTGACTAAGGGCTCCCCACCTCTGTGTCCAGATCTTGTAGGAGGGCGCTGAGGGGTCTGTCCCAAGGGTACAAATAGCTACTGTACAAAATATTGAGCGAGAAATGGCTTAAGAGATAATAGGCAATTGGGGCGCCTGGGTGGCTCAGCGGGTTAAGCTGCTGCCTTCGGCTCAGGTCATGATCTCAGGGTCCTGGCATCGAGCCCCGCATCGGGCTCTCTGCTCAGCAGAGAACCTGCTTCCTCCTCTCTCTCTGCCTGCCTCTCTGCCTGCTTGTGATCTCTCTCTGTCAAATAAATAAATAAAAATCTTTAAAAAAAAGAGATAATAGGCAAGTGCCATGAAGATGCCAAAAAAAAAAAGGCAATGCTAGATCCAGGGATGGTGAGTTGAAAAAGTTTCACGAGGAACAGCTCCTTCCTTGTGGTTAGAAGATAAAGTATTAGGTGTCAGTAAAATGGGTCAGAGGCAAGTAGGTCTTAAATAAAACCATGGTCTGGCATTGCAAAAATAATCCTGGACAAACCCACCCCTCAATCACATCAGCATATAACAGAACAGGAAGCAGTGAACTAGGGCTCCCCAAGAAAAACAGCACAGACTTTGTTCCAGGAGATGAAATGGGATTTCTAATGCACAAAGTTAGTTACAGCTTATTTACCAAACACATGAGATCTAAAAGCCAAACCAAATGAACAATCAAACAAACAAAAAGCAGAAATAGAGAATAGCAAACTGACGGGTGCAGGGGTGGGGGGGATGGGCAAAATGAGCAAAGGGGAATGGAAGGTATAGGCTTCCAGTTATGGAATGAGTAGGTCATGGGGACAAGAGCTCAAGCACTGGGGATACAGTCAATGGTACTGGGATAGAGTTGTATGGTGACCGATGGCAGCTACACTTGCGGGGAGTCCAGCGAAGTATAATGTAGAGACTTGCTGAATCACTACATTTTACACTTGAAACTAAGGTAATGTTATGTGTCAACTATCCTTCAAGAAACAAAACCAAAGAAGACCCCACACACAGTGGGTGCACAATTTCTGAAGACCAGTGTATTGTCTGGAGGGAGAATGGTGGTTTTCCTGGAGATGTTACTTGTGTCAATGAATCCATAAACCCACCACTCTGCGTTTAGCTCATAACAAGTTCAACTCTAAAATAAAGCAAATCGGGTTTTATGGGTACATTGACCTGGTGTTGACTGGCTTAAAAGGAACACCTTTTGTACTTTCTTTCAAGGAAAGACCTACTTTCTCCTTCTCAAATTATTTGTTGCAGAAGCATGGACATACAAATTAAACTAGGAACCACAACCCCAATTTATCCCAGTTTTATTGTTGGGCCTGGACTGGCCTTTATGATTCTCCTCGGGGCTTTGATTTCTTCTGACTTGGCTGGAATTTTATAATGGAAAAATTTTCCATCTGACTTTGGCCCTTCAAGTAAATACTGTATAAGCTTTTCATTTTAAATCATGGTGAGTTTGAAGGGAGTCAAAGCAGATGTGCAGTTCCCGTTTCGCCAGGAGCCTCACGCTGGGAAGAAATCTCAGCTGCTCCTGTTCCTGATCTGTGGCGATGGATCTAGATAAAAAGTGATTTTTGTGACTGTTCCATTCAGTGCCTTCCCATGTTACCCCAATGACCCACCATCTACCAGGACATCCCCTCAAACCATCAGAGCTTAAATAGTCTTTCAGCGTAAACACGGAATGGACCCAGCTTGGTTCTTCTTCACCTCTGCTGTTCTCCCAGGATGTCTTTCTTCCTCTTCTTCTCCTCATTCTCTCTGCCTAGAGTGCTCGTGACCCGGCTTTCCAAGGTGACTTTTCCCAATGTCTTGTATTCCCCAGCCCCATCACATTTCCTTTTTCTCTCTTGTATTTGCACTCTTTCCCTCTCCCCCTGGCTTATCCTTTACTTCTGTTTATAAACATCTTGTGTCCTCATGTCTTAAAAAGAACAAAGACTAAAACCAAACAAAATGAACAAAGAAACAGCAACAAGGAAACCCTTTTCTTGGCATGCTGGAGTCATTTCTGATTTCTTGGATGTCCAGACTCCTTATGAGATGAGGCTGTATTTCTAAGTTGTTACTTCTTCCATGAAATTCTGCTTTCTTCAACCACTCTAGAAAAACTGCTCTCCCAAAGGTTACCAGGCACTTCCTATGATCAAATGCTGTTGCAGTTTCTTTTCTCTCATGTTAATTGACTTTATATTGAACCCAACACTGTTGACCCCCTCCTTACCCCCTGGTCTCCCTGCCCTTTTGAGATTCTCCTGGCTCCTTCTCTCCTATCTGCCCCTCAAAGGCAAGGGTGTCTCCAGGTTCCATCCCTGATCTTTCTGTTAGACAATATTTTCTCCTGGGCCATCTCATTTAAATCTAAATCTTCTGATATCATATCTATGCTCATGACTCCCAAATCCAGATTTCTAGCCCAATTTCTCTACTGATTTTTGAAGGCTACTGAAAAAAAATCTGCATGTGGTTATGCATTCAGACTCCTTATTTATCCTTCCATTTTATTTTCCCAGCTAAACTTTCTTCTTTCCCTGCATTCCTCATCTTTGTTAATTACATCAATCTTACTACTAGGTAAGCTGGATCCTTTTGACATGTCGCCCACCCTCACTCTCATCCAATTGATCCAAAGTACCGTCAATGTCACTATCAAATGTTTCCTAAATTACACCTTTTCTGTTTTTACAAGATTACTGTAATGAATGTTTGGATTATTCCATTGGTTTTAGATTCTAATCTCTTGCTTCCCCAAATCATCATTTTTATTGATATTAAAATTATCTTCTTAAATCGTAATTCGAGCCATCTCTCTTCTTACTGCTTGCTGTCAACAGCTTTTTATTGCCCAAATGTCTAAATTACCGCTCTCAACCATGGCATTCAGTATCTTCCATTACGTGATATATCTTTGTAGGTTTCTCTCCCACAGTATAGCCTGTACGTACCTTATGTGCAGTTGAGGACACATAAGAAGACACAGCAAACACCTTCAGGTCCCCTGACCTTTGCTCTTGCTATTGTTCATGTCAAAATGGCCCTGTGGCCTCCCTGCTGTCCCTCTCTCAGACACCGCACCTTTCTTGAAGTCTGTCTTAATGCTCCAGACAGAACTGCCTACTCTGACCTCTACAACGTACTGTAATGGACACAGTAGGACAAGAGGGAAAGAGCCCTGATTTTTGCAGTGGACAATCTGAATTGGATTTTTTCGCCACTTAAGCTTTGCAGCTTGCCGGTGGTTGTCGGTGGCTTGCAGGTGACCTGGAGAGGCTTTGCCAGCCCCACACCCATACTCTCAGGAAATGGCGACTCCATTCTTCCAACTCAGGTTGCAATCTTGTAAGTCATTGTTGACTCCTCTTTTCCCCATGCCCTACATCTAATCATTACCAAATTATGTTGGCTCTGCTTTCTACGTAATCCAGAATCTGACCACTTCTCCCCACCACCCCTCTTCCCACCCAGGGCCAAGCTACTCCCTGCCTCCCTGGAGGTCGGGGAACCTTCTCCTCTGCTCCTCCAGCCTCCATCCTTAACCTGCTCCAGTCTCTTCTCAGCTCAGCATCCCGAGCAATCCTCCTCTACTGTGTCAGACCCTCTCACTCCTTTGCTCAAAACTCTTCAATGATTTTCTCCCTCACTCACAGGTTTACAGAGATAAAGAGAAGAAGGCCTCACCTACAGGTGCCCATAACTTGCCTGTGCATATACTTATTTTTCTCCTCATCTCATGCTACTTCTTCCTTTCCTCACTTCCCCTTGTACTTCCTCAGGCATGCCAAGGACCATCCAACCTTGGGGCCTTGAATTTACCCTTGTCTCTACTTGAAAGGCTCTTCCCCAGATATCCACTGTCCTCAGAAAAATGCTCCTAGGTCGAAACCTTTATGGAAATCTGTCAGTAATAAATACAATGGGCCACACTGTCTATTGCCCAGGATAGTTACCCCACAAGCATGCAAAGGGGGAGCTAACTCACATTTATTGGCCTCGCTAATCTAGGTGTTGCATTAGAATGATTTCATTGTGTGATTTAATTCTCACAGTAATCATGTATGCCCATTTTATAGGAAAAGAGAACAAGGCTCGGAGAAATTAAGTAATTTAGCTGTATAGAGAAGAAGAGCTGAAATTTGAAATGGTCTGACTTCAAAGCCCATATGCTGCTCCTTCCATTATATTATATCGTCACCACCATTATCATCTGTATCTACCACTGACCAGGCATCATGTAAGATGCTCCAGAGACAATAATGTATAGAAAATGGAATTTTGCTCAGCAAGCTCCGTGTAGTGCGAGAGCCATCCTCACCCGCAGTTCTGAGCAGTGGGTCATTGTGCTGGGAGGGTAAGTCGGTGTGTTGGTGGCAACCCAGAGTGCTCTGGAGGGAGCCACCTGTCCTTCCTGTGGGAGGTGCTGTTGGGAATACGTGCAGCCCGTCGCTGGAGACAATGTGGTGAGAGATGGAGAGGGCCTCCCGCACAAAGGGAGCAGGGCTGTTTGAGTCCCTGCTGAGAACAAGCAGCCACTCTGTGGTCCACTAAAACCGGTGTCTGAGAAAACAGATGTTCTAAATCGTTACCTCCGGTGTCAGGATCCTTACTAGTGACTTGGCAACAGTCAAAATGATCACCTCTCCAAGAGCCCGGTGGCGCCAGATCATCCATTCTCCCAGGCCCCCCCCTCCCCCAAAGGATATTGAAATATTTGTGTGACGTTCCCCAATAGGGTCAAATGTTGGCAATCAGGTTCTTTATATTAGAATATATATATAGAGAGAATATATTATTATATTACATTATATATTACATTATATGTAATAGAATATATATTACATACCTATATGTCTATATTATATATCTATATATTATATATCTAATATTATATTAGATATAACATAATATATATCTAGATATATTATATTTAGAATCTATATTATGTATAGAATACATGTAGATAATAATATATAGACAATATATGTATATGTTGTATGTATATATATTATGTATATGTTATATGTATATATAATGTATATGAATATATTATATCTCCATATATTATATAATATTATAGCTAGATTACATCTCTCTCTATAGATAGATTAGAATATCTGCTTGTCATACAACATAGGTCTGCTGCCAAATTTGGCCCCTGTATCCCCACTTTGTGAACCTTGAGCTGGGGCAGAATAGAAGAGTATACAGTTGAGCTAATCCCAAAGGCTTGGAGAGGGGGTGACCTAAACCTGAACAACCTAGAACCCAGCACTAGCCTAGGGAGCGAATGTTGAGGGCGGCATTGTTGTCTGCTCTGGAGCTCCTATCCCCTGGCCCAGCACACCAGCTCTTTCCCTCAGGGCCTTCCCTTTTGGAGCGTTGTGTCTGACCTAAGGAACTGGGAGGGCTCCCAGAGCCCCACCCCACGGACCAGTAGGTGGGCTGCACGAGGATCCTGGGCCACTAAAAGGGGATAGAGTGTGTGTTTGGGACACTTCGGACATTGCCCCAGAGAGACATGCCATCAGCAGAGCTTGTGGGCACAGAGATTTGCAAAGGGGCTGCGGGCAAGGGTCTCAGGCAGTTCAGGAAGTGTGTGCAGACTGCGGTTCTGCGCCTCTGCCTCTGAAGGCAGGCTTTCCCCAAACTCTCAGAAAGGCTCCATCCCCTCTTCTGTGAATGTTTCTTAAAGCGCACAGTTTTGCAAAAATACAGAGTTAAAAAATGGAGCAAAATCAACCAGAAAGATTCTTTTGACCATCAGTTGGTTCTCATCGCTCAGGAGCATGCTGATCTTTCTAAAACCCGGATCTGGGGACAAATTCACCTACTTAAAGTCCTTATGGTGGCTCCCTTTGTCCTTTAGGATGAGGTTCACTATGGCCCCAGTCTGGGTGCCTGAGGATCCACTCTTACCTCCTCTCAAGCATCTCCCATCTTCCCCCGCAGGGCCAGGTGGGCCTCAGCACGAGAAACAGCTGGAGCTCCCACACATCAGGACACTGCACACCTCAGTGCCCTCCCCGTGCTGTGCCCTGACCTCTTCCTGCTTCCCCACCCCCACCCCGACTTCTAGCAACTTGGCTGGCCTCTTAGTCCTTTGGAGCTCAGTTCAAACACCTCTTCCAGGACGTCTTCCTAGCTCTCTCTGGTCTGATTCCGCTGTGTTTCTCTGCTGCTTTTATGTGTCCTATCTGCTTCCATCTCAGCCCTTTCAAATTGACAGTATTTGTAGATTTTTTCTACCCCTCCCCCATCCCGCCCCAAACCTTAGACTCCAAACCCTTCTGTAAACAGGGGGCGTTTCTTCTTTGAGTTTGTACCCTCAGTCGTCACCAGCACACTCCGGGAATGACCACACCATTCTCCGTTTGTGACCCCTGCCTTTTTCCGTGCACCTCCCTCTGCTTTGGCTCGCTTTCTATGGAACGCAGCCGGTCGCTTCTCCGCGGCCGTCTCATCCCAGGACAGACGCGCAGAACTTCCTTGGGGGTTCTGCTCTGAGTTACCAACCCAGGCCCTGATCTTCTGCGATTCCCGAAGCTTCTTTTGCACGAAGATCCACAGAAATAGAGTCTTCACACACGGATGTGGATACGTATGCCTATTGCTGAGGAATTGTAGAACTGCCGCTTCTAGGGGCTTTAAATCTATTGCTGCTAATCCGCACGACAGCCCCGAGTGCCCGCATTTTAGATGAGGAAGGCTTATCTCAGGCTGCTGGGGATTCAAGCCCTAGTTCAGAACCAGGTGTTTGCAGATCAGTGGCTCTGGCTCTGCGGACTGCGGGGGTTATGGTTGTTCCTCCACCTGAGGTGGACCCGGAGGCGGGGAATCTGGGGACTTAAATCATCGGTGGGGGGAGGTTGTGGGGATTGGAAAGTTGGGCAGAGAGCCAAATGTCCCCACATCCAGAAACTCAGGTTGAGCAACCTGGGTCTGACTGGGGGCGAGGGAGTGTGAGGGGAGTGCGGGGGTGTGGGGGTTGGGGGGAGAGACCGGTAGCCCTGGGGTTTCCTTTCTTTCGTGCTTTTCCTGTTCAGTTTCTTCCTTCCTTCTTCCTTCCTTCCTTTCTTTTTTAAGATTTATTTATTTATTTATTTGAGAGAGAGAGTGGTGGAGAGGGGCAGAGGAAGAGGGGGAGAGTGTCTTAAGCAGATTCCCCACTGAGCTGGATCTCAGGACCCAGGCATCATGACCCTGAGCTCACACCAAGAGCTGAATGCTAACTTACTGGGCCACCCAGGTGCCCCTCACTTTAATTTTCTGCCATTGCAGACCTTTTAAATTTCAATAGAATTGTTATGAATTAGTGCAGGTTTACCTGCGGTTGTAAGAAATAAGAGATCTCATGAATACTTTGTCCCATTTCCCCCAGGGGTAACATTTTGTAAAACCCAGGCTATCCACATTGAACACTTTACCAATCTTAATTCAGATCTCCCATTTTACTTATACTCATGTGCTCATGTGCGGTGGTGGAGTGTGTGTTTAGTTCCATGTAATTTATCCCATGTAGGTTTGCATCTCCAGCACCACGTGGAGTCAAGCTGAACATTTCCATCATCAAGCATCCCCACTGTCATTCTTTTATATCCACACTGCTTCCCTGGGAAGAGGGGACAACTTTAATCACTAATCTGTTCCCTCTTAATGAAATTTTGTTATTTCAAAATGTTATATAAATGGAATGATTCAGCATTTAACTTTTCAGGATTTTTTTTTTTTCCTCAGCATAATTTCCTGAAGATTCACCTAGGTTGAACCTATTTTTGACCATGGTGTCGAGGTGGGAATCAGCAGGCTGATGCAGTATAAGCATTTGCTCCAAGAGGGAGCAAGTCTGTGGGTGGCTGGTCCAGAAGTCATTCATTAACCAGCTCGTGCCTACCTTGGGATGACCTGTACTTCCATCAGGTATCTAGTTAGCCCTGAGAAGTGATTCTGCATTTTCATTTGTTACTTATTTTCTTACAGTTGAAATTCTCAAATGCTAGGGAAGCCATAACTTTTCTGCCTTGTGGTATATTGAAAAGCATCCAAATATCTAAAGGCCCGTGGTCTTTGGGTATTTTAAAAAGATACCGAGGACATTGTAGTGATTTTAAGTTCATTTTAGACTCTGTAGCACCTGGTGGTTAAAAAAATAAGCCAAAGAAAAGAAAGTGTTTGAAAATTCATGCTATCCTTATTAAATTCCTTAAATATCCTTAGGATTGGTTTTCATGAAATATTCAATGTTTGGTAAGATTTGAAATTTTAAAAGGATGCAAATTTGAATTAGATTTATGATTTTAAAGTTTTATCTTAAAAACACTTAAAAACCTGAAAAACCTGTTTCTTACATTTTACAAATTCATATTAGTTCATACAATCTTTCCTTCTTAATTTTGTCTTAGGAAAAAAGTAATGTGTTTTTGTTTTTTAAAGGTTTATTTATTTATTAGAGAAAGAGAGCAGGTGAAGGGGGGGATGGGGGAGCAAACTCCCTGCTGAGCAGGTGGCTGACCCCAGGACGCTGGGATCACGGCCCCAGTCTAACACAGCTGCTTAACAGACTGAGCCACCCAGGTGCCCCAAAAGCAATGTGTTTTTAAAGTAAAGGACTTAAATATGGGATAATGGAAAGTATTAGTATGAACTAAGAATGGGTTAAGATTCTGACTAGACTCTATGACTAATTGAATCAAAGCAATGACTCCATCCTAAATATGGATCATAATTATATATCCATATGTAACTATGGATAGGAATTTAAGAATAATTATAACACATGTACCTTCTATAAAACCCAAATGAAAAAGTCTTTCTTTGTAAATGATATTCAAAATTATGTATCCATGATGGCATATGGCTAAGAGGTTGGGCACTGAAGTCATACTGCTGGAATTCAAATTCTAGATGTGCCACTTATTAGCTGTGTGGCTTTTGCAAGTTTCCAAACTTCTTGGCCTCAGTTTATTCATCTTTAAAATGGGGATAATCAGAACAGTTACCCATTGGGGGCATTTAGTATAAATCAGGACTCTTTAAGATGTTTTACATATATCATTGCAATTAATTTTTATGAACGCTCCTATTTTGGTGATGAGAATCACAGAATCACAGAGAAGTTAGTGACTTGCCTGAGGTTGTGTGTTAGGGCTGAACTGGATACCAGCACAGTCTCTCTCCTGCCTCCATGAGCTTCACGGTCTAACCACTTAGCTAAATTCTCCAAACAAATATCTTAGCGTATCTACCTGGTGGGTTTGTGATGATGATTAAATAGAAAATCCACGTAAATGAGATTGTCCCTTCATTTGGATGATCTATTTAAAGCCACAGTGTTTGGCCCTTAAGTGTTCAATAAATGCTAGCAGGTGAATTATTATCATCATCACCATTATCATTATTTAGCTTTTAACTTGACTGTCAGGGTGTATTTCAGATACACGGATTCCTGATTGTCTTTAGCTTTAAATCCTCAGATGGTCCATTCCAAAGGACGCAGTTGTTTCTAATTAAAAAATTTCTCTCCGGCATTCCCAAACACGAGGCTTTCCAGTAACAGGTACTTTGATGTGTGTTGTTTCTAAGCTGTGTCCCAAAAAAGTTCTCTTGGTCAATTTTTAAAATTTAATGTCTAGCACCATTTATTTTTTCATTTCCCTCCTTTATCTCCAAAGTGGATTAGGAATGAAAATATCTTAAGAACTTAAGAAATCAGTTTTAAAAGTTAACGTAGTGTTGGTAATAAGAACGTGCATAAACGTGACGGTCTAGAAAAGGAGTGCTCTCCATCAAGATTGACACATTTAAAACTTGTGTCAGGGCTGAATGCTTCTTCAGCAACAGCTGCAAGTCGCCTAGCCCAGCAGCAACACGGAACTCGGTGGGGGGTGTGGGGAGCGTGGGGGATGTGGGGGGGTATGGGGGGCGGGTGTTGGAATACTTTGCGTTGCCTCCCCCACCTGGCCTTTTTCCTGTTAGCTCCATGCTGGGTAGCAGGTCCTGTGCAGGCTATCTTAGGGGTCTCGGTAGCTTAAATCAACATCTCAGTTGTCCTAAACTTGATTTTGTCCTATAACGTGCCCTACCAAGACCTTTGCTGGTGAGATTTTTGGTTGACTGAGCTTCCCTGTGATATGAAAAACATCTTTCACGTTTGGCGATTTTCCGACTTCCAAATCCGCAGCTCCATTCTGAAATCTGAGTTTCTTCCCTAGCAAAGCTTTTATTTTTCTTCTTTATAGTTGGCTTTCTCTTTTCTAATATCACCACACCTGTGTCATATTAGCCTATAAATGCATATTGAGTGCAAATGTATTTTTCTCTTTGAGGGATATAAAGTAACATGTATTCAGAAATATGAATCCATTTCTACGGAGTATATGCAATCAATCATTTCATGAATGAATGAAACTTTGGTACTCTTCTGGTGCTTTCAAACAGCTTCTTTATAATAATTCTGGATATTGATAAATTAGTATGCCATCAAACTGTATGTATATGCCTCCCTTATGTAACAAGGATGTGTTTTATAACCGTTACCCCCGCAAAGAATTTAAATGCAATTAAGAGAATGAAATAGGTATGTGCGGATAAATAAATATCTTAGAATGAATGGCTACTATGAATAAGAATCAGAAATGAATTCTACAACTGGCGAATATAATTTCTGAAAGCTGTTAGTTCAGGGGACTTGAGTTTTTGCCTTTCAAAGATGAACCAGCTGTTCCTCACCTCTGTGAGCAACTGGGAGCATATGGTGAAACTCAATAATTTTAGTATATAGCACCTTTCACTCAGGCATGTCTAAAGACCTAATAGATGTTAAGCTCCTGCTAGACACCAACTCAATGGCACTTTTCAGAAAATGAGCCATGCTCAACCGGTTACATTGGAAGATTTTGGTGGTAATAGGTCTGCCAAGTAATCTTGGCAATCCTTCATTTCATTAGCTATTCTCTGGGGTGAAAATGAACTAACTGCTGCATAAATAGTATCTTGAAGATCTCCTGATGTTAGGGGCGTGTGTACAGCACACTCATTCCACTGCTGAGAACTGGAAGCCTCTGTCTACATCTGGGTTAAAAAAAGAAAGGCTTGGGGGAGGCTGAGACCCACACTCCAAATTCAACCTCAGGTTCCCACTTAAACATAGTTTGAGCTTTTCCTGTCTTATTCTTAACTGGTTCAACAGTGCTTCTCCCTACTATTGAAATCCTCCCTCTCCCCACTCCTGTTTTCAGACTCTGGCTCGATTACCATTGTTCATCCTCATCCTGGGAAGTGTACACTATGTAATGATAGCACACTTTTTTTCCATACTTCTCGTTTACCAAAGACTAAATCGCAATCATTACTCAAGGAGACCCTTCTTCCATTTAAGAAGTATTTGTTGCAGGTCTGCTGTGATAGCGCCAGAGAAAAGAGGGAGGTTATGCCCCCTGCTCTGGTGAGTTGGCAGTCTAGGTTGTTCACTCATCTTTATCTGTGTTCCCTTGGATTCAACTGGTTGTGACTTTCACATGGTCACCCCTGCCTGTGCACGCACAAGTGTTCCATGGTCATAAAAGACATATTTAATTTTAAAATTTTGACACTGAGTGACAGGTCTTGACTGTTTATTATATGACATGGAGTTTTGAGTCTGTAAAGGAGCACACATTTGAGAATCGGCTCCTACCTTCTGAAAGCTTTACTTGGTCGTAGATAATATGTTGTTCTGTCCCTCTTTGGGCTTTTTAAGAATTGCATTTCAGAATAAAATCGTTAGTAATGTTTTTAATAACTACAGCAATGATCTAGATGTGATAATCCTTTATTAGCCATTACGATGTGCCAAAATGATGTGTGTGTATAAAGGAAAATTCCAGGGCTCAAGGAGAATGTATGAAGCACAGCTGGCCTAGTGTGGGAGTCAGGCCCTGGTCCCCGTGTGAATGACATGGCAATATAGATTAGCTCTAGGGCAGCAGGTCAGAGGCAAGCAAAAGTGATTCTATCAGAGGGAGCAGAACATAAAAGGGGACATAGGCTGTTTTGTAAGAAGGCCCATGAGACCTGACTGCAGAGAGCAAGGGGAATGATTTTAGATGAGTCTGAAGAGGTGGGCTGAGGTTGGGTCATCAGGCCTTTGGAGCCACCTTGAGGACTCTGGCCTTTATCATACTGAGGTACCCATTGCCCAGTCTCTTTCACCTCTCACCATTATTCTCAAGGGCCCCCCAAATCCCGTTTGTTGATCATTCTCGAGCACTAACCTTATGATTCCTTAGCCTCTCTCATTATTCCTTCACAGCTGCTGGCAATAGAGCAGATAGCGCAAAAATTGTTACTCTGTTCCATATGAAATTCTGCAGAGGGTGCTAAGGAAGGGGCCAAATAGGAAAAGCCTTAAAGAGCTGACATTTGTCCATCAGAATTTTTTTTAAAAAGACTTTATTTATGGGGCACCTGGGTGGCTCAGTGGGTTAAGGCCTCTGCCTTCGGCTCAGGTCATGGTCCCAGGGTCCTGGGATTGAGCCCCGCATCGGGCTCTCTGCTCAGCGGGGAGCCTGCTTCCTCCTCTGCCTCTCTGCCTACTTGTGGCCTCTGTCTGTCAAATAAATAAATAAAATCTAAAAAAAAAAAAAAAGACTTTATTTATTTATTTTATTTAAGGGAGAGGAGGGACAGAAGGAGAAGAAGAGAATCTTCAGCAAGCTCCGCAAGTCTGATGTGGGACCTGATCTCACGACCCTGAAGATCCTGATCTAAGCCAAAGCCAAGAGTTGGATGCTTAACCCGCTGAGCCACCCAGGTGTCCCTGTCCATCAGCATTTCAATAGGCAGACATGGGCATTGTAAAGCCATACCCAGATATTAATGTCATTCTGTGCAAAGTTGGCCAGCAGAGATTTTAACATAGGGGTGGGGATGTGATCAATTTGATCTCTTAGATACTTTTCAGAGATAATTTGGAGAATGAACTAGAGCAGGGAGGTACTTAGGTCACACATAAGGAGGACCTCAAACCCATGAACTGATTGGCAAAAAGAATGCTACATGGAAGAGATTTCCAAGGAGAAGGATCTGTAAGATTTAAGGAAAAGGAAAGCTAAGGGTGACTTACAAGAGTTCTTTCTTGGCTGAGAATATAAATAACGAGGCCAGCATAAGTGGTGGCAGAAGAAGAATCCATTTGGGGGTGAAAAAGGATAATTAAATTGGTGAGGAAGAAGAAAGAAGGATCAGTGGGCTTTGGCATAGATTGAGTTCAAAGTGTCTGATTAACAGGAAATCCACTCTATCTTTAATTTCCCAACCCTCCTTTCTTCTCATATTTCTCTCTCTAATATTTCATCATTAACTCATTTCAGTCAATTGTAGGACTTTGGCTGGCATTTCTAGTTTCGATCTCTCTTCTGAACTCCAGATAATGCATTTCCAGGTTCCTGCTGCACATCTACACCAGAAAGCCCTGGGAGACCTCAAGTTCAATGTATTTTATTGAAACACTTCAGTCGTTCCCAAATCCATTTCTTCACAAAAAACCTCTCTCTCAGCTAAGGTATCCCCTTTCATCTGCTCCCTCAGACCCAAAGTCAAGGTGTTAGTTTCAGTGCCTCTTCTATCACCACATCTAAACCACAGCCAAGTTCAGACGATTATGTTTCCATGAGTGGGTTTCACTCTGGTTCCCTTCTTCCCCATTTAGGCCACTATTGTCTTAGATTGTGCCTTCATTATATCTCAGCTGTCCTCCCTACCACCACTCTCCTACTTTATTTCCTCCTGCATGTGGATGGCCAACCCATTCTCCCAATGCTCAGATCTAATCATGCTTCTGCTGGGCAAACACCCACAAGGAAACCGCACATACATACACCTTTAATTCTCCTGTGTCTCAAATTTTCCTGTTTTCATAGACTGTGTTCTTTCATGCTTTGGCTCCAGCCTACTTTTCCCTCTCTTTTTCCACCATAGTATTTCTTACACCCAGTGCTCCATGCAAAATCAACTCCTTATAGTTTTTCTCTCTGATTAAATGATCCGACCTCTGGAACTTACATGATATCTGGATCACTGCTCAGAGCACCATGGCACTCCGCAAGTACATTTGTGTTTTGAACTAAGGTGAAAATAGTTATGTCATAGTGGATAGGGGACTTAGTCTTTTTTTCTCTTAGAGGTGAAAAAGGTGTAAGATTTAGAATTTTTTTTATAGGCTCACTAACATTTAAAAATAGATTTTGAAAGATACTATTATGACATATGTCCCTCATCAGAGAGAAGGAAAAGTTTTACCTTGAGGCTCAAGTTAAAGTAGAGTAGAACCCTCAGGTTCTAATCATTTTCTTTGTTTATAAGTAACTCTGTAGATTTGAACACATTTGTTTATAGGGAAACATGGGCAGCTGAAGGAATGTATTACTCTGGAAACTATTATTTGTTATTCTAATCATTCAATTTTCTTTTCTTCTTTTTTAAACTGTAATATATAGAAATTTATTCTGTTTCTTTTATGAGGAAGTCAAAATTATTAATTAGATCATGCCTGATATGTGCTTTGATCACTTAAAAAATGCAATATGTACAAATACAATTTTATGTGTCCTCAGATAGATGAGGTAAAAATTCAGAGAAGGGGAATACTAAATCTCCACACCTCATTTTAGGACATTTAGCTTCAACTTTTCTTCCACACTAAATATTGTATTTCTGTTATAACATTTCTATTATAATAGTGGAATGATACCTTTCATTTTTTAACCTTTTTTCCTCTCAGAGTAAGGTAAATATACAACTATAAAAGAAAATTAGAAATAATGACAGCAACAAAGATCATCAGTATTATAAAGATTGGATATTCAGATACTGATCAAGTTGACTCTAAATACCAGCTTCCATTTAAACAAATATTTTGGCTCATTTTCCTCATTTCTGTTGAGGGATATTTCTTTAGAATTGGGATATTCAGGATCTTCATTTCTTGGCTGCATAAAAAGTGGAAAAGTGGAGTGACTTGTCCAATATCCCATCCAATATCTGGTAGCATTGCTGTAGTGTCACAGACAGGTACCTGGGTGAGTAGTAATTTCTAACTTAGTAGCGGGGGGACATGTGAGGTTCCCTTGAATAGTCTGGTTTGGGTCCAGGATGGGGAGGGAGTTCATTAATGATCATGATGTGTCTCATACTGCCGCCCGGTTTAGATTACCCCGAATGCCCCTCTTTTGACTTTCTTCTCTGAGCTTCTGCATTGATGATGGAGGCAGAGATGGTAGTGAGTTTGTCACCGGAGTTTGTGATCCCCCTGAAGTTCCAGAGAACAATCTTTCATCCATGATATAATTCAGATTATATTTAAAAACCAAAGTTTGGCTGAATGAATAAGTCGGAGTCTAAAGATCCTTTGTCTTTTTTAATCTCCTGAGGATGGTCAGTTCGTTATCTTAGGAATAGTCAATATTTTGCATTTTTTTTTCTTTTTTAAGGATTAGTCTAAGGAGAGTGATGAACTTCTCATATAGCTGAAGCTATATATTCGTGTAACAAGAGTCTCTTATTAAAAACTGCCTTGAAACAAGTTCTCAGTAAAAATGTATACTTGTTTAGGAAAATAAATTAATCATACACACTAACTTTAATATTGTAATTAGGTGTATAGAAGATGGATCATCGATGTGAAACTCACACTTATTGGTAATGAATACATCATTCATGATCACTGATACCGTGAGGATCTCACTCCATTCTTATTAATGCTTTATTGTGGAAAGGTGGAAAGTTCATTAGACCCTGTGTGTGTGTGTGTGTGTGTGTGTGTGTGTGTGTGTATTTTTTATAGGTTAAGTTAATGTTTCTACATTTTCTTTCTTAGTTGTTTTCTCAACATACAACCTAGTTCTTTTACAGGTTTAGAAAGGATAAGGGATGGTGCTGGAGGGAGAAACTGAATTGCAAGAGGGAGCCTTGGGGTCATGTGAGGGAAAGGGGCAGGGGACAGAGAGAAGGGAAGCTCACTGGGTATGAGGATGAGACCTGAGAGCAGCCTGAGGGGCATTTGAGGTCATTACCTTACCAGTCACCTCTCGTCACTTCTTCAGTATCATTACAAAAAATTCAAAATTTAGTAGCAAGCAAGGTCAAACAGGACTAGAGATGGATGCTGTTTTCTTTCCATCACAGGAAGATCTTCTTTCCTTCACTCAGCCCTTTATTGCTTTTCTTGCTCTTCCCCTTTTCAGCTCTGTTTCATCTTTCCATTGCTTGAAGCTATTGTTTGTGTTGTCTGTGGGGTGGAAACAATGACTCTGATTTGAGAACCGGAGCCCTGGTCATATACGAGTGAGCACAAAAGTGGCTATATCCCTGGCTTCGAGAACAATTAACCTGGCAGGCAAACACCCATGGAAGAATCTTTCAAAAGAAGAAAAAAGAAAGAAAAGAAAAACAGAATAAACACTTTGTTCCGATATATTATCTAACTTCAAGGGTGATTTACTAAATCAACAAAACCAGTCAAAATGAGACTTCTATAACATCTCATTTTGTTCTGATCAATTTGAGGAAAAAACTCACTGATTTCTACAGTACTTCTTTCTCCAACAGATTATTTGTGTGCAAAATTCACAAGTATATATTAAGTTGTTCAGGACCGTTGAGTATTTGGTAGGGGGGTGGGCAATGTGGATTCTATCTTGCCCTGCTGTTTAGTTTTAATGCCAAATTGTTTTATGGAAATCATATTGTCCCAACTCACTCATGCAGAATCTATTTGGTTGGAGGTCACATTGGTTTACATTAATATTATTTTCATTTTTGAATAAATCAGGATCTTTTCAGTGGTTTAATAGTCCATCTCAAGGAAGCATTGTTCCATATATACCTCAAAGGCTCATAGGACTATTATTTTTCATGTGTGATATGTTTATTTGTGTTGGTTTGCATGGATATAGCAATGATTTGCCTGGGGAAATGAAGAGATTTGTTAAAGCATTCATCTCTGTTTAGCATGGTAATGAATGTTTTCTCCTTAGTAAACATAAATTCCTATGAAGAAATTCAGTGGATGGTATTGGTCATATCTTCAATTTTGAATATGCTCATTTCCGGCCATATTTCTCTCAATTATGTTCTGACTGTTCAATTCCCCTCTGCCGAAATCATTCTTAAAGATGGAATCCTCTTGGCCTCCGAAAGCAAACAGAAGGTGTCTTTTCTTCAAAACATAAGAGCAAAGCAACTCAGATAAAGGATCTGTGAGAATAGAAAATGAATCTTCAAAATTAATCTAGAAGCAGGAGATAGATCAAATGTTTCCAATTTATCCTGGAATTTGACATATGGCCTATTTACAATAAAAGATAATTGGGGTCAAACCCAATGGCCTTGTGGATTCTTTTGGCCACCCACCTCACTTGGGGTCGACTTCACAGTGTCAGGTAGCAGGTGTTACAGATGGGCAACTAGAACCAAACTCATGTTTTTAACTCATTTTCTGTAGGACACATCCATGCTTTTTTTTTTTTTTAAACTTTCTGTATTGCTTAGCCTAAACACTGTAAGAGATTCATACCACTATCACTAGGATCATGAACCCCTACTTGCTTCCACCTCCTATTTGAATTTAAATATACCTCACTAGATAGAATCCTTTACCAGTTGTGTTAAGTATTAGGGGTTTTGTGAGATATTGAAGGAGAAGGAAATGTAAAATTCTGATCTCTGAAAAATTTCCTTTATTTGAAAGATGCTACTGGATGAATAAATATTTTTGCTAAGCTGTTCTTGGTGAAAGGTTGCCTCGAGTACTAAGTCCTGCATTCCCCTCTTCCATTAGGCAAAATAAAAACAACAACAAAATCTAGTGCCACCTTTATCTTATCATTAAATAGGATATTCAAAGAGCTACTGACAATGGGAAAATTGACTTTCCTTGAAACGTCTATACATCATAGAGATAGGCTGTTCATATAGCTATGGTTTAGAAGTATACAAGTCAGGGGAAATGTGTGCAGTGTGTGTGTGTGTGTGTGTGTGTGTGTGTGTGTGTGGTTGGGGGGGGTGTCGTATGTAATTACTAGAACTGCTACCAGCCACTGAGGCAAGAAGGACTCCAAAGGATATTTGGGGCTAGTAAGCATTAATCTCTCTCTCTTTTTTAAAGATTTTATTTATTTATTTATTTGTCAGAGAGAGAGACAGAGAGAGAGAGAGAGAGAGCCACATACAAGCAGGCAGAGGCGGAGACAGAAGCAGGCTCCTTGTTGAGCAAGGAGCCCGATGTGGGACTTGATCCCAGGACCCTGGGATCATGACCTGAGCTGAAAGCAGTGGCTTAACCAACTAAGCCACCCAGACATCCCAGTAAACATTAATTTCATCACAACCTCTGCCCTTTCAAAGCAGTACCATTGGGCTAGCCTTTAGTTGTGGTGATGCTACCCTGTGCCCATTTGCAGAAGTGCTTACTCCTTGATCCAGCCTCAATGTGTTCACTTCTGTGTATACATATTTAGAATCCTTGGCTTTGCCATTTCCTAATAGAGGTGTGAAGATTTTAAGTGAGTTAGCTTTAAATACAAGATCTGAAAGAAAAGATCTGATATGAATACAAAATATCTCCCATGATATTTTAAGCTAGTTGCTTTTCCTTTGAACTTCAAAGTTTATTGATTCATGCTTAATAATGAATTTACATATGGTATAATTTTTATTGAATGTGAATGAACACTTAATAGGAAAGTTTAGCTGGCATCATCCTTTTCTTCCTGTTTACATTTTAATTCATTTAACACGTTTAAAGAATGTCTACTAGTGAGTTGGAAAAATAGATAGCTTTCATGCTGCTACCTCCTTCCTTTAACCTCAGAGCAGACATTACCAATCAGTCACCTGCAGTCTCTCTTGGTGGAGTCTAATTGTGAATTCATAAACTTTCTCAGTGTGCTTCTGCAGGCAGACACTGCCGCTAATGTGGAGGTAGGAAATAAGACTTATTTGTCATTCCTAATCTGTTATTTACTCAGCACTGTGCAAGGTATTATAGAGAAACATGAGTATATAGCGTAATTCTTTAAGGAACTTATAATCTACTTAAGGAAAACCAAAAACAGATGAAACAATTAGAGAGCAGCATAAGGCTTCAAAATTAAATTTAAAATGAATTGTAATTAGAAGAGGGAAATATTTTAATCATCTGGCATATATGTAACCCAATAGCATGATAATATTTTGTTTATTCTGATCTAGTAGTTCTACATTTGATCGGTCCATTTCTTCAATTTATTGACAACACAGGACATTCAGAACATCTCTGTGTCCTAGCACACAATTTCTTACACATTTTGAAGATGATTTTGTTTTCTTGGTTTCTTTGTGTTCGTTTCATTTCAGGATTAACTTGGCTGGAGATCAGAAGATAGCCTAATCAAACATTGCAATGTGTTGATAAATCTCAAGGACTTCAAGTGTTAATGTTCAGAGATGTCTGTAAAGAGCTAGCTAATGAGAAGTTGAACTTAAAATCTCCTTAAATCAGATTAATTTGGAATTTGTAATAATTTAATCAGGCCCTGGGTGGATGGTTACCAGTATTTTAAGTATCTGAGAGGACTTAGAAAGGACTTAGTAAATAAAGTTATAAGATAAATTCCTTAATTATGTAAGAGAAATATTTCAAACAATTTTAGAAGTATCTACATTACATTTTACAGAATAATTGCACATAATCAGAGACTTTCCTTTTAAATACTCTCTTGATATGGTAATTATAAGTTTTTCTACTCGTTAGCAGACTATGTGCTTCTCCAGGCATTTTTTTCTTGGCCTCATTCAAATTCTCTTTGTACTTAGAAACAATATCACATTTCATTAAAAAATTTGTAGCTCAGAAATTATGTAAATTCATTGACTTCTTATATACTGTGAGATACTACTTTGGTGTTGGTGGAGTTTTTTCCTTTAAAAAATTAGTTTTCCCATCATACTTTAAGCTCCAAGAAGAGGCACTTAATCTTAAAGGTCCTTTGGAACCTTTTCCAGTGTTCTGGTTGACCTGTGTATATACTGATTTCACCTGGAAATCAGGTGTCTTCAAATTGGAAATCTAGCTGTGGGGGTGCCTGGGTGGCTAGGTAGGTTAGTGTCTGCCTTCAGCTCAGGTCATGATCTAGGGTCTTGGTATTGAGCCCTGATCAGACTCTTTGCTCTGTGGGGAGCCTGCTTCTCCCTCTCCCTCTGCCATGCCCCTCCCCACCAGTCATGCTCTCTAACTCTCAAATAAATAAAAAATAAATAATCTTAAAAAATCAATCAATCAATCAATCAATCAATCTAGTTGGAGTTATGGTCCTAGCTCCACTTCCTTCAGGAGTGAAGTTGTAGAAAAAGTATGAACTTTGAAGTCAATCAGACCCGAGACCAAATCTCTGATTGGCCACTTACCCTCTAGGTGTGTAAATGTAGGAACTTCATTTATTTCCTCATTTATGAAAAGAAGATGATTCCTATATCATGGGGAGTTAAGTCAAGATTTAGTGTAATTACTTTTCTAAAGAATTTCACATTGGGCTTGTATATTGGTTAATATATACTGATTTGGTTAACATATATTTGGTTAATATATATTGATTTAGTTAATATTGAATTGGTTAATAAATATAGATCTACATAGATCTATATACATATATATATATTCGTTTCCTTATTTACAAAATGAGGATAATACCTACTTCACAGCATTCCAAAACCAACACAATGCTTAGCATAAGACTCAGTAAATATTAATTCCTTTTCTCTTATTTTACCTACCACTTTATCATCAAACTAGGTCCAAGTAAGAGGAAATGTAGCACTAATGGAAACAATATTGTGAAATATTAGTACTTTTTCAATTACCAGTATTTGGGCCTTGAAATCATTTTCTTTTCTGGTCTCATATATAAAACCAGAAGAAATAGATGATTAACTACAAAATTATATTTTATATTTTAAGATGCATGTTCATATGATAGCAGTCAGGAGTCTAGAATCTAGTATAGTAGAAAGTTAGAGTCAGACAATTCTATATTTAAATCTTGAGTATGAATGACTTAAATTCTGATTCCATTCTTTGGCTTTTTCACTTGATAACTGGGTGAGCCTCCAAAGTCCCTCTGAATCTGAGTCCTCATCTATAAATGTCAGGATAATGCCCTATCTTACAAAGTTGCTATTAGGAGTAAATGAAAAAGTTATATAAAATATCTAGAGCACTACTGTTCAGTGTAGAACTCACCTCAATGAAGCCAATGTTCTCTCTGTTCTGACCAATATGGTAGACACTAGCTACATAGGGTAATTAAGCACTTGAAATGTTGCTAGGGCAACCAAGAAACTCAATTTTAAATTTTATTTAATTTTAATTAATTTAAATTTAAAGTACTAATTATTTAATAAATGCTTATGAGTCTCCCTTTTGTGGTCTTTCGTATCTTATATTTACTTATTGGTATAAAGTTTTAGAAGTCTTATACTTGAACATAAATGCTATAGATTGAAAGTCTGTGCCTCCCCTATCCACCCCCATCAATACTTATGTTGAAACCTAATCTGCAGTGTCATGGTGTTAGGAGGTAGGACCTTCATGTGGTGATGGGGTCTGAGAATGGGTCCTTCATGAATGAGATTAGTGCTCTTATAAAAGAGAATCCAGACAGATCCCTCACCCTTTCCATCAAGTGAAGACACAGTGAAGAAATCACTACCTATGAACCAGGAAGTCGGCTCCCTCTAGACACCAAATCTCATGGTTCTTTGGTCTTGGACTTGTCAGGCTCCAGAATCATGAGAAATCGATTTCTGTTTTTTATAAGCCATGCAGTATGTGGTATTCTGCTATAGAGGCCAAAGGAACAAAGACAGTAGAGAATAAATAACGCATAATCCATAGATTATTTTCTGTTTGATCCTTCTCCCATACACAAAGCAGGAGTCTAGAGGAGTTTATGTGGCTGAAAAGGCTGATTAGGTAGGCAATGCCCAGGGGAGAAAATGAAGGCAACAATGGGCAGGTCATGCAAGTACGTTAATCCAAAGAGGCAGAGTCCAATAATGAGTGGAGGAATACAAACCAGGGACAATGATGAATGTGGAGGAATTCCCTAATCACAGGGCTCTTTATGGTTGAATGTGGAATTAGGAAGGCCAGGTCTTCTCAGGTGGAGCATTCACTGATTTGGGGACTCAGGACCAGACACCAGCAAGAACTGAGAACTGGATAAATTTTGATTAACAAGAGCCTAGAAAATTGAAAATATTTCTCCAAAGTCACACAAGTAAGTGGTCACCGATAGATCAAGAGTTAGCAGTTCTTTCAAATGAACTGTTATTGGACAGACATAAAAATAGGCCCTTGGTTTTTACTGATGATCACCATGTTCACAAAAGTCATTCCAAGGAGCAATGCAAAAGCAGTGACATCAGCAAATAACAAAGGAAGTTCTTTATGGAATAATTAATTACAGAAATTGTAGCCATGCAATGGCTCAAACTTCCCTAATTCCCAAATCTAATTTTTATAATCCTATCAGCAGTATCATCTTACATTTCCAGTGAACAATCTAATAGTAAAGAATGATAGTCAGATATAAAATTATCAAGACTTGACTGCCTTTACAAAAAGCATTAGAAAGCATTTACTGGCATGTTACAAAATACCATAAATAATTAAAATACATCTACTTATTAAAATATCAGAATGGATAGTGATGTATCGCCTAGTTGTTTATTTCCTCATGGTCATTTTTAAAATTCGATAACTTCCAGAAGTTAATTGTCATTAATGCAAAGTGGAAAAACATATGTGATTAATGGGTTGAAGAAAGGAAAAACGGGGCATTGATTGTATATTTTACTGAAAGACGGGAATACCAATTAAAGTCTTCTTTAGAAAAACACCATTCAGGAATGAGTCAACATTTTGCTACCACTCCTTCTAGAGACAGTTACTTAAGTTCTACTTTTGAGTGAATTACTCTTGTCTTCAACTTTGAAATGTTAGTTGAATCTAAGTCTCTGTGAAAAACCATAAACGTGAAATTTAAACTTGGAACTTCAAATACCTTTTCACTTGTTTTAAAATTAGTAGCTTCAATCAACACAGAACATGTAATCCAACCCTGACACGCTGTGAATCAAGAAACTCTGATGGATTTGCAAATTATCTCTCCCGACTATGGATAACATGTAGCATTTGATTTTGAGCATATATGAACACGTTAAACACCTGTGTATTTGAAGTCACGAGTACATGTACATAGAATTTTAAGTTGAAAGAGACACCTAATATCACCCAGGCCAGCTTTCAAAGTTCACTGATAAGACCTAGAGCCATGTTTCTCAAAATTTAGCATGCATATAAATCACCTTGAGATCTTGTTAACATGCAGGTTATGATGCTGGGGTTCTAATAAGCTCCCAGGTGATGCAAATACTGCTCTTGGTAGAACCAGACATAGAACAGCAGAAGCCTAGAGAACTGAAGGACTTGTCCAAAGTCACAGGAGCCAGAAGAATGAGGATTAAAGTTTCTGTCCCTTTCCTTCCCTCTTAAACTCCCCGCCCTTTAAAAAAATTTTAGTACGTGTGGCACAATAATTAAGAGTACAAACTTTCAAGCAACCTAGCTTCAAATCCTACCTTCACCACTTACCTTGCTGTGATCTGGCACAAGTCATCTAACCTTTCTTTTCCCTCTGTTTCTTCTTTTGTAAAATGGAGGAAAAAATAATAAAACACAACTTATTAGGTGACATTAAGAACAAAACGATTCATGTATGGTAATTAGAATAATGCTGGTAAGTCATAGGCATTTAATAAATGTTAGCCTCTGTAATTACGATTATGATCAGTATCCCATTCTTTCTGCCATCTGGCAGTCCCTCACTCCAGTAACCTAGGAAAGAGACTGTGTAGGAATAATATTAGTTGGTTGTCTTCTTGGTGGAGAAGATCAGAAGCATGGATAACAATCTAAATTATTTTTGGCTGAGGCGACTGTTTTGATAATGCAATTATATTTGAGTGGGACAGTGTTTGAAGTATTAGGAATTCATTTCAGATGATCAGGAGCTGATTCTGGTGAATGGAAATGCTGGCCAGTATTTCTACAAAGTCACTCCATCTTTCTCCATCCTGAGAAGAGATGGCCCCTTTTGACTGATGTAAAGAACTTTTTTCCAGTCTTTTATTAAATAGAGCTAGTGATTGTGCTTTCAAGGGCATTTGACAGTATGTAAACTAGAGTCAGAGGAGCTGTCAATCAATCTCAATAACGTATTTACTGCTACTGAAGTTCAGGACACGCCACCCCAAACATGCCACTTTGGCATGTTGATTATTTTGAGCAGAAACACAGATGTTTAGGAGCCACCGATGCAGGAAGGACTCTGTGACCTACCCTTTTCTACCTAGAAACAGGCCGTAAATTTTCCCATAAGAAAGGCGTCACCCTCCCCCACCCCACCCCATCCTTACTTATCCCCAGCGACAGGGACTGGATGCTGAAATGGATCTATACATTTACTAACATAACCCTTGTCTTCACTAGTAGTCCCTACCCCACATGTCTCCTAGTCACTTCCTTGTCATTGACTATCCCCAGCCCAACCCCTTTAACTTGTCAATTCTTCACAATGGTATTGCTTTCTCCTCTAAAATGTGAATACTTCCTGCTCTGGTCACTTCTTCAGGTCTTCATTCTCTTGTGAAAGCTCTCATGTAAGTGTAAGAATTTAATAAAATGTGTATGCTTTCCTCCTGTTTTTTTTTTTAAAGATTTTATTTATTTATTTGACAGACAGAGATCACAAGTAGGCAGAGAGGCAGGCAGAGAGAGAGAGCGAGAGGGAAGCAGGCTCCCTGCTGAGCAGAGAGTCCGATGTGGGACTCAATGCCAGGACCCCGAGATCAGGCCCAAGCGGAAGGCAGAGGCTTTAACCCACTGAACCACCCAGGCGTCCCTGCTTTCCTCCTGTTAATCTGTCTTTTGTCAGTTTAATTCTTAGACCCAGCTAGAGAGGGTAGCTAAGAGGGTAGAGGAGAATTTGTCCTTCCCTGCACTGCTGTGGTATAAGTTGAAAGCAAGCTTTGGTATGGATAAACCAAAGCAGAGAAATGACTGTGAAGAGGAGTCATTGAGAAAGCCTTGGAAAATCAGTTTTGTTTTGTTTTTAGATTGATTTTGGAATTTGATTTGGAGTCAGCTCTCCTGGGTTCTTCAGAATGGGAAGAGAATTAACGGGGCACCATATTGTTTTTCATCGTTTCCTGATGGGAGTGTCTTCCAACAACTTAATTGCTCCTATTTTGCTTTCCCCCAGCCACCTAATTTTTACCCATGTCCTTAATTGCTCCTGCCACTGGCACCATATGTGTCAGCCCACAAGGAACAATGTCAGTATCACTTGCTGCAAGATGATCCTCACTCCAGGTGGTTTCACGGCAAGATGAACAAAGGCAAATGAGAAAGTCATCTATTTTTTGAAAAGCCAAATGCCAATTCACTTATGGACAATTAAAACGATAACTGTCACACCTACTCACTTACCTATCAGTCAGAATTGTGCAGATATAGACATTCTGTTCTATGTGACAGTTGCAATTGTTACTGTAACTTAGAATTTGTTAGAGAGTAGACTGATGTATAAGGAAAGCCACATCATATCCAAAGAATGCTTGGTGAGCAAAGGTTCAGAATAAGGGAAGTTTTCCATTTGAACACGAGTCATAATAGAACCTAGGGCTCCAAGTGGGGGAGCCTGTTATGATTTAGAGTAGTGTATTATTGTGGACCTGAAAATGAAGAGTGTCATTTAATCACATTAGGTCAAAGATAACCCTAACTTCGTAGGGGACTATCACAAAAATATTCTAACATATCTAGTTATTTGTTCAAGGACATAGCTCCTGAATCATAGGGACGTTAAAACTAAAATTAATACTTTCGGTCCTGGAATAGAAAACTCAGCCAAGGTAGTGTGCAAAACATTGAATCTCTACTCAAATTAATTTGATGATACATCTTTGGGATAAAGAAATTTACATTTCACTTTGTGTTAAAAGCAGATAGTAACACTTCTACATTGACAATTTCTGTGCATGCATCTCTATTTTATAATTTTAGTCAGCTCAACAAATTCTTATTGATTTTATAACATAATCCAGAATCTAAACTAATAGTATTCATTTAAATTACCGTGGTATTTACACTAACATTTTATTGTGTGCTTGAAAGACCACATGCAAACATGTATTAGTAATTTGAATCCATTTGTGAAACTGACATAGATTTGACTATATTTGAATGGCCAGGATTTTATTTATGATATTGCTAATACCTTATTTTCCTAGACTTTGAACAACATTCATAAATGCTGAGAAGTTTGATGTTGTATAATTGAACATAAATGTGATTTTTGGGGGAAGATGATAAGGAATATATGGTTTTCCAGTAAAACACACACACACAGACATACACAATTTTTCTGTTTCAGAGATACAAAGAAATGGTTGTCAGGGGAATAAGCAAGATGGCAAAGTAATTTTGAATGATACCATGTCCTTTAAAACAAATCATTAAGTCATGTCAGCAAGCAAGAAGTCTATATACTAAAAAAGCAGTGAGCCCTCCATCAGTAATTCATCTATCAGTAATTCATTCATTTGTGCCTTCAGCCACCCACCAACCTATGCACCAGGCTCTGTACTGGGCTCTACACAAGTTTCTATGAATGAAACTTGGTCCCCACTATTGACAAGTAGATTCAAGACAGGAATAGAATATTATTTAATAAGTTCAGCAATAAATATTTCCTTAGGACATTGGGCTTAGCTTATTCTTATATTATTATGTAGTTTGATCTTTCAACTTCACTTTTTGTTTACCATAGCTCTAATTCTTTGGCTAATGCTTTGCATTCCTTCACTGTATCATCACTTCTTGCCATATTTCTCTAGACACATTCCTTGATAGGAAATCAAGACTCTTCTTAGTTATACTCTAATTTTTTCTGGTTATTTTAACTCCTTAATTCAGTTATGTATTTCTACCATCTTTTTTTTTTTTTAATGAGATCCAGTTGACATAGAATTTTGTATTAGTTTTAGTTGTACAATGTAATGATTCAATATATGTATATATTGTGAAGTGATCATAGTAAGTCTCCCTAACATCCATCACCTCACATGCTATCATTAGTTTTACTTGTGATGAGAATTTTTAAGATCTCTTTCCCTTTGGGGCATCTGGGTGGCTCAGTGGGTTAAAGGCTCTGCCTTCAGCTCAGGCATGATCCCAGAGTCCTGAGATGGAGCCCCGCATCATAGGGCTCTCTGCTCAGCAGGGAGGCTTCTCCCCCCCCCCCCCCCCCCCCCGCACCCGCTCTGCCTGCCTCTGCTTGCTTGTGATCTCTGTCTCTGTCAAATAAATAAACAAAATCTTAAAAAAAAAAATCTCTTTCCCTTTGCTTTCAAATATACAGTCCGATATTGTTAACAACAGTCACCCTGCTACACCTTACATTCTCAGGTCCTGTTTATCTTATAACTGCAAGTTTGTGCCTTTTGTACTTTTGCTGTTTCTTAATTGTTCTCTTTTGGAGCTCACCCCTGCAAAAGAGCACATGGATAACTAAGTAACTAAACTGCCCACTGCTTAGTTACTTAGTTATCCACTTGCTCTTAAAAGCTTCCTGCCTCTGAAAGGCCCCTCTTTGTTTTACAGGAAGGCATACCATACAGAGTACCCAAAATGCCAAAGGGGCCTGGGTTCAGGTAAAGATGGTGAGCTGGTAGCCATAACCATCACCATAAGCTGAGGTTTCCCTCAGCAGGAGAGCTCTCAGAAGTCACAGTTTTAAAGGATTAGTGAAAAATGTCAAAAGGGAGAAAGAAGGAGGGTGGGAGAGAGAATTCAAGATTATTCTGGCAATGGTTTTGGAGTGTAACTTTAGGATAAAAATGTTAAAAAATTTTATTTTTCAAAGATTTTATTTATTTGTTTGCCAGAGAGAAATAGCGAGAGAGGGAACACAAACAGGGGAAGAGGGAAAGAGAGAAGCAGGCTTCCTGCTGAGCAGGGAGCCCAATGTGGGGCTCCATCCCAGGACTGACCTGAGCCAAAGGAAGATGCTTAATGACTGAGCCATGCAGGCGCCCTAAAAAAGTTTTTTTTTTTTTTTTTTAATCAGGTTTTGCTGTAACTTCCTTTTTCTCAGTACAACTTAATTAAGGGGCTCTACTCCTCTTTGAGGCTTTGGAGTCGGATTTATTTGGCTGGAGAAGAGTACCGTGAAGGACTTTAAAGGGAGAGAAAGAGGCTGATGGTATTCAGAAAAACTAACTGTGCTATGTGTCATCTGGGTGAACTCAGATTGGCTTTCTGACCCTACTTCTGACGTGATAAATCCTAGCTACCATTAATAGTTAATGGAATGGTGCTTACATCTTTTTCTTGGATGTTGGAATCCTTCAGGGTAAATGTTGCTGAACTCCTGATCACAACATTTGTCAGGATTCAAAACCTTTGGGGACTCACAATTATCCATCACCTCCAAAAAATATAGATTATAGACAGGGCCTCACACCAGACCTCCTGAACTCACTTCTCCCTGTGGGACCCACACGTACACATTTCCTGTAAACTCAGTAAGTATTTCTGATGTTCCAGAGAGGATAAAATCTGTAGAAACTGAAAGAATGTGAATGTGTGATTCTCAAGAAGCCCAGGAACACCTGAGAAAAGTAATGGCATGCTAGTAATTTCCATAGGTTTATGGGAAAGGTGATTAAGGGGAGTTTAAACTTCTGTAGACTTTCAGGTCTATTAACAAGTTACAAAGCTTCTATAATTCTCCACAAAGATGGCCATTGATTCCGAACAATGATTTTTCAACACACTGGAGTGCTGAGCGGCGCTTCTTTATGGTCTCAAAGAAAGTTACTTTTTCCCTCGAAAATGATTGATTTTTCATTTTAGTGGAGTTCCTTTCTCTTGCATTAAACACCAGGAAATGTGGGGTTGGGAGAGGGTGGTGTGTATTCAGCACGTGTTGCAAGTAAATCATGAAAGCCCTTGCAAACACACCTTATAGCTGTCAGCTGGCTTAGTCTCAAAGAATGACTCTTTGGCAATACATGTTTAAGCTGGTGACAATGAATACGAAAAATGGTGTTGAATTCTAACATATGTCATGCACAGGCCATAGCTTATTTTACTTGACTACTATTCGTTCTACTTTACTAGGTGCAGTAAACATAAACTTTCAAAGAAAATGATCTATCGATTAACATGTGATTTCTAATAACAGCTAGGGCAACGTGGAGTCTTGCTTACCGTGTTTATTTACTCTTTTCCACTTGGGAGCAGGCAGGTGGAGGCGATCACACCCGTCTCCCCTTTGACTGTCCCAAGAAGTTCTGTTCAGGGGCTAAGAACAGTAGGCGAGCTTATTGAAACTAATGATTTCAGAATTAGGCCTACCTGAGCAGTAAATTTTGTTCGATTCTCTTCTCCTTTTTCAATTGTTGCATTTTCTAAAATAAAATAAAAAACAATGAAGTCCTTTAAGAATATGCAAAATGGACACATAATTAATTGTACGTACTAGCTGGTGACTGCATAGTATTTTTTGTTTTTTATTTTTTTAAAGATTTTATTTAATTATTTGACAGAGAGAAAGATCATAAGTAGGCAGAGGGGCAGGCAAGCAGGCTCTCCGCTCAGCAGGGAGCCCGTTGTGGGACTTGATCCCAGGACCCTAGGATCAAGACCTGAGCCGAAGGCAGAGGCTTAACCCACTGAGCCACCCAGGTGCCCATGTTTTTTTAAACTAGGGTCCAGGAGTGTTTGGGTGGCTCGGTCCTTAAGCCGTTTGCCTTCGGCTCAGATCATGATCCTGGAGTCCAGGGACTGAGCCCCGTGTCGGGCTCCCTACTCAGCAGGAAGCCTGCTTCTCCCTCTCTCACTACCCCTGCTTCTGTTCCCTCTCTCGCTGTGTCTCCCTCTGTTATAGATAAATAAAATCTTGAAACTTGGGTCCAGAAGGGCGAACTCTCGGAATTTCTTCCTGGGGCTTATAGTCATTGGAGAGAATGAGGTCAGGCTTCTTACAGGTGCCTCCAGTGTCAAGGGCTTTCTGTTTAAATGCTGATGGATGCATTCGATTTCCAGTAACTTCCAGCGGTTCACTTATGGTTATTTTAGAAGTGACTCTTGTGAAGGGTTGCTAGCCCCCCCCCAAATTTTGAAGACTTTATTGCTATTCTAAACAATTTTTAGAAGTTTACTTATTCTACAATGATTTTGAGTGCCCTCTGCTTCTGTACCAGGTACCAAGAGAGGCAATGAACTTACAGAAAGTATCCTGACTACAAAGAAATAGCAGCCTAGTAGAGGAGGCTGGCTTACCAATGACACCAGATTAATAATTAATGATTTAGAAATATTTTTTTATATGCACGTTGGAAAGGAGACCTATACCTCCCATGCTGGTATGGCCAGTTAATATTGGCTTGGCAATCTCTGCGAATCAATCCAGAACCATAAAATACTCGTTGAAAGGGAAATGCCTTCCTCTGTGAGGTAATTAATAAGCCCCAGGTGCAGCAGCCCAAAGCGGGTGGCAACCTCCGGCCCCAAGTACAGCTCACCCTCCTTAAGAAGTTACCTGCTAGGGGCACCTGGGTGGCTCAGTGGTTAAGCCTCTGCCTTCAGCTCAGGTCATGATCTCAGGGT
Organism: Enhydra lutris kenyoni; assembly: GCF_002288905.1. Taxonomy (NCBI): domain Eukaryota; kingdom Metazoa; phylum Chordata; class Mammalia; order Carnivora; family Mustelidae; genus Enhydra; species Enhydra lutris. The sequence continues at coordinate 12,030,124 of NW_019154133.1, read as the reverse complement.
TCTGGGATCCAGCCCCACATCGGGCTCTCTGCTCAGCAGTGAGCCTGCTTCCTCCTCTCTCTGCCTGCCTCTCTGCCTACTTGTGATCTCTCTCTGTCAAATAAATAAAAAAAGAAGTTACTCTGCCTCCCTCTACCTTCTTTCAGGTATTTCCCTGTGATAAATCATTTCAGTGTGAATGAGAGACGACTTATCTTTTCAAAAGCTCCTTGTAGGAGGAGTTCCTTGCATGAAAAACAAAACAAAACTGAACCTTGTGAAGAAGAAATGTGGGAAGAGAAGAAACGTACGGGAGACTGACTTTTTTCCTTCAACAGCCAAAGTGGTGTTTAGAGATCGATATGCTCTTTGCACTGCTGCCAAAAGTGAGCAAAAGTGAGCAAATGTGCCAAATCATAAACTGTCAAAGGAATAACGACAGCAACGCCTGCCAGGGCTGAGTCGGCGTCCTGGCCAACTGGCTCCCTATTGACTGCATCAGGGCGCGGGCTGTAAATCTTCGCCTTGTCACCACCCCAGGGTGACTTGCCCTGACGTCCTCCCCAGAGGCACTCACAGGTAGGTGAGTACTATATATCTTCAGAGGTGTAAGCTAGGGAGCCTCACTGACCTGGTGACTCCGTTCACACTCTTGAGTATGAATTTAGATATGCCAAAGAGCTAAAAGCCTTCTCACTTGTAGATTAGTTTCCTTGGGAGAGATGGGCCCCCATACTCTACCATCCTTCAAGGACTCCTTGAATGGGTTTGGTGGCATTGGGGGATTTCCAAGAACGTCCGAGGGGTCCCAGTCTCTGCAGAGATATAAAATCCATGGGAATGATTTGCAGCTTATTTTGTAACTAGCTACATATGGGGTTCCATTAAGCAAATGAAGTTACTAAGATGTTTTACATGGGTGTTCAGGTGAGGAGGATAGGGAGAAGAGAAACAGGAGTGTGTTTGTCATGAAAGGAAAACAATCAATGGTTCTCAAAATGTCCTCCCAAGAAATGTGGTTATTCTGTGGATTTTGAGAGAATTCTTATGGAAAGTAGTGGAAAAATGGCATGGGAATGACAGAAACAAACATTGAAATCAGCTAAGGAGCCCGTGAACAAACCACAAAGAACTATTTTTCAACCAAAAAAAAGTTGTTCAATGTATTGCTTAGGATTCTCTGAAATGACGGCCCTGGAAATAGAATCCGTGTTCTCATTTCAGGACCAGGCTGCTGGACTGGGGACAAGTGATGTAGAATGTGGCAGAACAGGGCTTGGGCCCATCTTTCAACTCTACTGAATAAACCTTGTATGTTGGCATATCATTGAAATGGATGGGGTTTGGGATTCCCAGGATAAAGTGTTTCAGCTGCTGCATATACATTCATTCATTCAGTCGTTCAAACTGTCTGCTAAGTGGTAAGCCCAGGGCTGAGTAAATAAATCACAGTGAAAAATATCACAATCCCTGACCTTAAGGCACCAAGCGTCAAGGTAGTAGAAGATAAACTTATGTGTGTGGTTGATGAAGAAAGCAAGTGGTATGGGCAGAGTGGCTGAAAACGGAACAAAATTGGAAGCGCTCATCTGTGTCTAAGAATTTTATAGCTGTAGTTCTTACATATTGGTATGCTGTCTATTTTTAAAATTTTTGCACATGGTGTGCGACGCGGTCCAACTTCATACTTTTGCATGCAAATAGCCAGTTGTTTCAGCACAATTTGTTGGACAGAACACTCTACCCCATTGAATTGTTTTGGCACTTTTGTCAAAATCAATTGACCCTCAGTTTCAGAGCGTATTTCTGAATTCTCCATTCTATTCCATTGATCGATATGTTTGTCCTTATACTAACACCACACCGCCCTTGAATTCTGTAGCTTCATGCTCACTTCGGCAGACATATACTGAATTCTGTAGCTTCATAGTAGTTTTTGAAATCAGGAAGCTTCTCAAAGGCTTTTTGCTATTCTGGGTCCCTCACATTTTCATATGAATCCTAGAATCAGCTCACCAATTTCCATCAAGAAGTCAGCTGGGGTTTTGATAGGGATTGTATCAAATCCTTATCAAATCCTACATCCATTCAGGGAGTACTGCCACTTTAACAGTATGAAGTCTTCCAAATCATGAACAGGAGATGTATTTCTATTTGAGTCTTTAAATTTCTTTCAACAATTTTTTGCTGTTTGCAGAATGTTTTACATCTCTTTTCTTAAATTTATTCTTATGTATCTTTTTGACGCTGCTGTAAATATTTTCTTAATTTTATTTTTGAATTGTGCATTGTTAGTATAAAGAAATTGATTTTTGCATATAACTTTTTTACTTTGCAATCTTGCTGAACTCATTTAATTTAATAGGTTTTTAGTGAATCCCTTAAGATTTTTCTATGTTTAAGATTATGTCCTCTGGGGCTCCTGGGTGGCTCAGTTGGTTGAGCAACTGCCTTCCGCTCAGGTCATGATCCCGGACTTCCAGGATCGAGTCCCACATCGGGCTCCCAGCTCCTTGGGGAGTCTGCTTCTCCCTCTGACCTTCTCCTCTCTCATGCTCTCTCTCACTCATTCTCCCTCAAATAAATAAATAAAATCTTTAAAAAAAAAAAGATTATGTCCTCTGCAAAGACAGAATTTTACTGCTTTCTTTCCAAATTGGATGCCTTTTATTTCATTTTCTGATCTAATTACCCTGGCTAGAACTCTAGTACAATGTTGACTGGAAGTAGTAAAAATGGATATCTTTGTCTTGTTTCTAATATTAGTGATTAATCACTCAGTCTTTTACCATTAAGTATTAGATTTGCTGTGGAGGTTTCTTTTGTAGATGTCCTTTATCAAGTTGAGGAAGTTTCCTTAGATTCCTAGTTTGAGTGTTGGAATATTGGATTTTGTCATGTTCTTTTTTTATGCAGGATTATATGCTTTGTCCTTTATTTTACTGATACGGCATGTTATATAGATTGACCTTCAAATGTTAAACAAATCTTGCATTCATGGGGTGAATGACACCCCTTGGTCATGATGTATAAATCTTTATTCCAGGTCTAGTTTGTTAGGCTTTAGTTAAGAATTTTGGCATCTATATTCATAAGAGATACTGGCTTTATTTTCTTCTTTTTGTGCATCTGATTTGGTAACTAGACTACATAAAGAACTCTTACAAAACTCAAGAGTGAAAGACTAAAATTAGGTGAAGGATCCAAATAGACATTTCCCCACACAAGATATACAGGTGGCTAGTAAGAATGTGAAGATGCTCTACCCATCCCCCCATCGTGGAAATGCAAATCAAGACCACAGTGAGACCACCCTTCATTCCCACTAGGATATCTAGAATCAAAAAATGTTGGCGAGAATGTGGTAAATATTCAGAAAGGCATTATAATAGCCCAAAACTGGAAACAACCTCAATTTCAGTTAACTGATGAATTGGGAGATGAAATGTACATGCACACATTGGAGTATTATTTCTCAATATAAAGGAATAAAGTACTCACATATACTACGAATTGGATGAACTTGGAAAACATTATTTTAAGTGCAAGAAACCAGTCACCAAAGACCACATATTATATGATTCCATTTATATAAAAGGTCCAGAATAGGTGAATGTATAGAGATAGAAATTAGACTAGTTTTTGCTTAGGGCTGCAAGATGGTGGATGGGGAGAGGGGCTGGGGGAGAGGATTGTGGGTAAATACAAAGTGATTGCTAACAGAGACAGCTCTTTTTGATTGACAGGGTTTTAGACTTGATTGTGGTGATGGTTGCATAACTCTGAATATATGAACATACTAAAAGACACTGGAGTGTATACCTTAAAGGGCTGAATTATCTCAGTAAAGTGGTTACGTATATATCTTTAAAAAAAGATTCTGTGAACTAGATATCTTGCCAAGTCCCTCACATGTTTTAATGACTACAGCAACCCTGCTAGAGGGGATTGTTATTACCCTCACTTTACACATCAGAAAACAGGCTTAGAGAGGTTAAGTAACTTGTCCCAGGTCACATACCTTGTAAATAACAGATTTGGGATTCAAAGCAGGAAGTGTGCTTGTAAAGCCCAAAGTTAACCACGGACCTCTCCTAGCTGAGAAGACATCTTATTTCAATTCAACTGACCTCTGTCTACCCCATTTTTTCCATCCTATGTCATATATTTTGTCTTAGCATAGGGAAAGAAAAATGGAGGCTAAAAGCTGTTTAAATAACGTGAGTAGCCTTATAAATTTGTACCTACTAAAGAAGAAACGGAATGATGGATTCTGGCAATTTAAGATGACAGTTCAACTCTCCATGTGTTTTTTCTGTATAGACACATTCTTCAAGAGAATTCACATCTATGAACATTAAAAAAAAAAAAAGACTGTGGGAGAGAAAAGCTAGTTTAAAAACACTGATTTGTGCTGCAATGAATTAAATCAGGGACATCGGCCCTGTTTAACTTTTCAAAAACTTTTTGCCATCTGGTTTTCAGTGTCCCCTTAACATAGTTTTCAGGCCATGAAATTCTGTACATCTTTATGAAGCTCAAGAATTGACCTTTGAGAGGGAAAAGTCTCATTTTATTATGCCGACACCACACATCATAACTCTTATTTTGCTCGGAGATCTCATTCAATGTCATCACCAACATGTGCAACAAGAGATACGTCATGTTTATGGCTAGAATATTCCTTTTACTTCCAGTTATACTTTTCCCATAAAATCTCTATTGAAAATAATCTCCATGCAGTCATTGAATGTTATTGCTTGGAACAGAAATGCTAAAACAATTTGCTTATTTAGGATCTTGAGTTTTTCCCAGCATTTTGAAGTGTCTCGATCTCTCATGAAATATCTTTTCAGCCAGAGCAGTAGTAATGTAAGTCTGTGGCTTTTCTTGTTGCATATTTTATGGGGTTGTGTTACCTCTATAATATATTTTGTATTCCTCCCATGTGTATCAGAGTAGGTAAATAATTCTATTTGGACTCTTTTCTTCCAAATATTTTATAGCTAAGATTGGCATTTTCTCAAGAGTTATTCATTAAAAAATAGAATAACTTTTGTGGATCAAAGGGTGGTAAAAGGCAGGATATATAGAACCCCCTCATCATACTAAGGTCCAAAAAATACTGGTACACATCTTAACAATTAGATTTCATTGGTCATCTATCTGTCTTCTTTTTCTGCATATGTAAGCCCCCTCTTGAACTGGGTAAGCAGGCTGGGAGGCAGACCTTGCCCCAGGAGGTCAAGAGCAGGAGAATCTGAAGGTCCCCAGAAAACTCTGAAGATCAAGTCTTGAAAACAAAATCCAAAGAGTTGGTAGGGGTGGGGAGGGGAAGGTTGCAGGGGAAGAAGCTATTAGAACTAGCAGGATGGGGGGAGAGGAAAGAATGATTTGGGTGATTTCCATAAATGCAGATGAAATGTGTAAACTTCGTACATGGGATCTGGTGCACTGAAATGAATATGGTATTGGAGTTAGGTCTAGCTAGATTCAAATCTTGCTTAGTAAGCTGGCTTGGATAAGTTATTTAACCTCTCTACTTTCTAACCAATGAGAATCCTTCTCACGTCAGTATCATTACAGTACCTGTCACTTTCCAAATGCCTGCAATATGCTAGATATTTTACATAGATAATCTTGTTTAATCGTCCGTACATTCCAATGAGGTATTTTTTGTTTTGCAGATGGGGGAAACAAGCTTTTGTTTTGCAGATGGGGGAGAAGTTAAGTAATTTGCTCAAGATTTTCTACAGCTGGAAAGTGATAGAGCCAGGATTTTTAATCCAGGCTTGTTGGACTCCAGAGCCCATTAGACTCCTGGATCAGAATGACCCGGAGCACATGTTATCAGGGGAATTCTAGACTCCACTGCAGACCTTCTGCATTAGCCTTTCTGGGATTAGGGCCCAGGAACATGCATTTGAATTCACCACTTAGGTGACTCTTATGCAGAGTCCTATGAAGAGTCTTATGTTCTATGTAAGAGTCCTCTACACTCCTGCTACTCAAGGTCTGTGGTTCAGGACCAGCAGCATCAGCCTCACCTGGGAACTAATTAGAAATGTTAATTCTCAGTCCCTACCCAAGCCCTGCTCAATTTGGATCTGCATTAAGTCTATCAAGTTCCAGAGGTGATTCAGGTACACATTAAGGTTTGGGAATGTCTCATCTATAGGGTTGTTGTGAGAATTGAAGGTAATAGATAGGAAGTGTCCATTAAATCACAGGTACCCAACAAATCCTCTTTGGTACCATTTTGGTTTTGATCAAGTAGAAGGTGGTGGTTTGGGAGGGCCCACAAGTGTAAGATTAGGGTAAACAACTGTATTGTTCTCCCCTTCCTTTGAGTTCTATGTCCAGTGTTGTTATGCTTTTCAGCTTCCCAGCATATTCTACCTAAACCCTTTTTTCTTGAAAGCACATCATGGTGGTTTTCTTCTACCAATATATCAAAAGGCTGTGTTGTTGTCCCTCCCTACCAACACTTCAGGCTGCGATCAGGAGATACGGGTTTGACTCTTGGCTTGACTATTATCGGTGACCTTGGGTTAACCTTTTTGAGTCATAATTGTATCAATTATAAAAAGAGGATAATGATGAAAATGATGTATTTTATCATTCTAAAACCTAAGAGTCCTCTCTGCCCCTAATATCGTTGGGTTACCAATTGGATAAGTAAGCAGAGGATAATAGAGAAAAAAGTATTAGAATCAATATTTTCTTTAAAATTTTAAACACTTCAAAATAAATAAATAAAATAAAATTTTAAACACTTCAATTCCATGAGTAAATTTCATGAAATTACCTATTGTGCTCCAGTGACAAAACTCTGCTTTTAGAAAGAGGATAGTGGCACCTGGGTGGCTCAGTGGGTTGCCTCTGCCTTCAGCTCAGGTCATGATCCCAGGGTCCTGGGATCGAGCCCCGCGTTGAGCTCTCTGCTTGGCAGGGAGCCTGCTTCCTCCTTTCTCTCTGCCTGCCTCTCTGCCTACTTGTGATCTCTGTCTGTCAAATAAATAAATAAAATCTTAAAAAAAAAAAAAAGAAAGAGGGTATACATAATCTATAATTAAAAAATGAATGTAAGTGTAAAATCTCAAAACTTTAAAATTTGCCAGGATCCTTAGGAAACCATGCAGTCCAAATTCTTGATATTTTTTTCTTTAATGCAACAAAAACAACTAAGTGTCTTTGAAAAACCATACCAAGCTGGTGAATTGATGTGCTTGATTTTAATTGGCATAATCGTCTTTGCAAAAAGTTATATTTCACGCTATGTTTCTTAAGTCAAAACATACCGCTCTTAATGAATGTTTAGTTCCCTACAGTACAATCTGTTCATTCATTAGTTCCAACATTTAACTGGCTAGAGCTAACAAGTCTATAGTGAAATTTGATTCCATCAGTTGCAGGAAGGGCATTTTGCGATCATTTTCTCTTGGAAGGATGTTAGGAAGTTCATTATTCTCAAAGGTGTGCGTGGCTGATGTTTTTGATGGCCTTTTCGGTGCCTTTTACAGGATGCTCTTGGCCCTGGGTGGACTGTGTGCTAGAGTGGATGCAGAGAGCATTTTGAGGAAGAGACTGGCCCAGTCTGGGGTCCCCAGTTCACTTCTCTGTGGAGAAAAGGGTTTTTTTTAAACCTCTGTTTCCTGTAATTTTTACACTTCACTTCCCCAAGAAGGCCTTTGTGGTCCCCCAGACTGGGATAACCTTCTTCTTTACATTCTCTCAGTACCCCCTACTTCCTCTCAGAATGGATTCATTGTAGTTTCTTGTGCTCAATTCTCTCTCATCACTGGGTTTGCAGGAGACATTTAGCAATATCTGGAGACACTTTTGCTTGTCACAACTGGTAAAGTTGCTACTGATTCATGGTAGATAGTGGTCAGGGATGCTGTCAACCCCTGCTTCCCCCCCCTCCCGGATGCACAGGACAGCCCCAACAAAGAGTTATCCAGCCCCAAATGTATAGAGCTACAGTTGAGAAACCCTGTTCTAGATTGTATGGTGGCCTCCTTGAGGACCATAGTGGTTAAGCCTGCCTTAGTCACCTCTGTTTTCCTAGCACATGAACAAACCTCCAGGAAATAAGAAGCTTCTAGTACTTGTTTGTTGAATTTTTTAACTCATTGCTTAAGTGAATGAATGGAGAAGGATAGCAACCTTTCATTGAGTACACTAAGTGCGAAAATATACAAATTTGCTTCCAGCTGCAAATATTGGTATCAGGAACTATTGTATCAAGTTTACTGCAGCACTCTGCTTTTTCAAGGTTTGGTTGGCAGAATTCATAATGGAGTATTTAAAAAGATAGGCAGTTTGTGCATTCCTACATATAAAAAAATTATCTTAAGTTTAAGTAAAATCATTGAGCTGTGAACCTGGACCACTATGGTCACTTCTCCACCTTCTGAGTTACTTAAATAAATTGTGAATTGGGATGTCCATTTCAGCCAACACTGTGAATCATTGTAGGACATGGCTCCATCAACTTGAATGTCCTGAAGGGGATCTTGTTGAAAATTTTGCTCATTACATCACTAGTTGCTCTCATTAGGGATTCACAGGATAAAGTATCCTTTGGCTTCTGCTGTAATTCTAACTTGTCTTTATCTTAGGAATATTACGAATTATAGAATTATTGTGTTTTGTTGGTGGCACTGGCTACTAAGAAGCTTAAATACAAATTTCTGGCTCATTTTTATCAAGCATGTAGGGCATCATGGTATGCTAATCTCACCCCTGATTGTCTTATTTATTTTATTTTATTTTTTCTTTTTTTAAAATATTTTTATTCCTTCTCCTCCCTTTCTTCCCTCATTCTTTTTCCCCTTTTTTCTTGTTCTTTCTAAATATGTTTTATAAGTAGTGTTCTTTCTCTTCAAAAAGGACATTTTGAGAAGTAACTAATTTAGTCTATAAATATTTGAGCGCTTATTTTATTATAACTATAGCTTTTTGACAATGAAATTTACAGCATGCCTAAGACACATAAAACTTTACCAAAATGGTCATCACAAATAATTGCAACCAGCATTTCTATAAAGTTAAGACCATGATACATTCATGGCATTCTGTACTAGCTGTTTCTGGACCCTAGTCCCAGAAAGCCCTCCAAGGGATGTCCTGCAGACATCTGAGAAGAGAAAAAATGAGGGGAGCAGTAGGTCTACAGTAATCAAATTGTCTCACAAGTAACACAACCAATTTCCTGTCAACTCAGCACATACCATGGTTTGCCACACATTTTAACTCCTTTCTAACCTTTTGAAGTTTTGTTGAATACAGCTGCTTTGGCTGTCCTGTCCTTACATTGTATGTGAATGTGCCTCTTGCCAGTATTTCAGGATTCTCCTTGCCTCTGATAAATAACAATAATAATTTAAAAATTACTATTGAAAAATAACAGATTTTTACTTCATCTTTTGTGTGTGTGTGTGTGTTTGAGAGAGCAAGTGAAGGGGGAGGATAAGCAGAGGGAGAAGGAAATAGAGGTGGAAGCAAGCTCCGGGCTAAGCGGGGAGCCTGATGCAGGACTTGAACCTGAGCCAAAGGCAACACTTAACCGACTGAGCCACCCTGGTGTCCCGAAAAATAACAGATTTATAAATGCAGCACATTCAGGGAGCCCGGGTGGCTTAGTCATTAAGCGTCTGCCTTCCTCTCAGGTCATGATCCCAGGGTCCTGGGATCAAGCCAGGCATGGGGGCTCAGCAGGAAGTCTGCTTCTCCCTCCCCCACTCCCCCTGCTTGTGTTCCCTCTCTTGCTATCTCTCTCTGTCAAATAAATAAATAAAATCTTTAAAAAAATTAAAATAAATGCAGCACATTCTTTGTAAAATTTGGGAATGGGCATGGGAAGGTGCAAGCAAAAAACAAACAAGTAAAAATCATTCACCAAATCACTGAGCTGTACCAACTACTATTATTCTGATAAATTCTTCCAACTGTTTTATCAGATGCTTGTGTAAGGACACCTGTTTTGTTGTTGTTGTTGTTGTTGCTTTTTGTTTTTAGTGGAAATGGAATAATTTACATGTTCCTTTGCAATATGGGTATTCTCTTGTCTGGTATTTTCTTTCCATGTCAGTGAACATCACTTCGGTCTACATTTTTGGTCTTGGTGACTGGATGGTATTCTGTTGTATGGATATGTCCCAGTTTATTAACCAATCCAACATAGCTAGACATTTGTTTCCATTGCAAATATTATTACGGGATTTGTGTAAGTACACATGTTTTTTAAACAGCTTGATTCTGTAATCTAAAGTCAAAACATTTAACAACTTTAATTGAAAATTTACTTGAGACAAAACACAGAATTAGTACCAAAACAGGCTGATACAACAGGGTAGCTTTATAATGTACATTTGTGTTAATAGTCAAATACTTCATATTTAGTTGGAGAAATAATTGTTTAAGGAAATCGAGGGAATTGAAGGAAATCAAACAATGTAGGTAGCCTAATTCATCTTTGTATATAGCTGTTTCTCTCTGGGCTAGGAGCATGAAGTAAATGCTAAGTCTTAATTTAGAGCAACATTAGCATCATAGCTTATAGACCAAGAATTTCAGATGGACGTTTTTCTTTTTAAAGTAGAATGTGGGGAAAATCTCTTCGAGATTGAATTTCAGTGAGCAAATTGATCAAAATTAATGTGCCACTTTCGGGGCATAACAACCCAATCTTCTTTCACATAAAAGAATTAGGAGGACTATTTTATTTTCACAAATAACCGAAAAAGAGGTAGAGATAAAAGAGATGGGGAGGGAAAAGACCGACAAATCCCTGTAGACATCCCTGATTTACAGGTGGGATTCAAAAGTGCCTGCTGTGTGAAAAAGGCACCATTATGAAGAAACTCTCCTCAAATTACTCAGTCAGAAAAAATAAAAAAGGACTCTGAGTCCACCCTTTCAGTATTGTCACACCGCCACCGCAAATTAAATTCATTCGGGTTGACTTCATGGTATGCATCACTTAAAAAACTTTCTCTTGCCTCTGCCTCCGCCCCTCAACCCCATGAACTGGTTGCCTTGGAAACGTGGGAAGAAGAAAGTAACCAATTCAAGTGCAGTATTCATAAACAGCATAGCTAAAATACAATAGAGGAACATTCCAGGTTACTCTGCTTCTATCTTGGTTTCAGGGTCTGTTTCCAGCTTTGCAACATTTGGTAACTATTTTACTTCTTACATTCCCATATGAAGAGTGAATAAGAACAGTAGGAATCAGAAAGTATTGTTTCAATGCTACATTAAGATTGGATTTTGACTGACACGTGGGTTAGCTGGAATGGGTTTTAGGACCAGGTGTTAAAAAAATTTCCCTATAGGACCAGGAGCTCAGGAAGGACCATTTCTACCCCATGCTGAGATTTGTAAGCAAAGGCTCTAGGAGGTTCCTCTTGTTGGAGCCTTTACTGCTATTGATTTGCAACAGGAGAGTGAGGTCAACATATGGGCCTCGTTCTGGAAGCTCTGAGTCATTCGGTCTGCCCTCTGCTGTACCTTTTCGACTTAAGTAGCATTTTTCCTGCAGTGTGGTGATTAGAACTGCATATCTTCACCTGAAAGTGAGTTCAGTGGTGCCTATGCAGGATATTAGAACAGTCCCCGCTGCTTACCTTCTCCATCCTGGTCATTACTCTCACAGAGAAGCTGGTGGCCTTGTAGAGTGCCTGCTCGTAGGGGCCTCAGGCGGATGTTCGCTGTTTTGGATGACACAGAAAGGCCTTGAGTGAACCAGGCATGCTGTGAAGGGGCTTAGCTGTCAGACTAATTTTTAAAAGGTCTTTCAGCACGCTATACTCCTTAAAGCAAGGCCCGTGGCTTTTGGAGAGGCTATCAAGCCGTTTCAGCTTGGCCAGACAGGAAAATCCATGTTCAATACAAGGAAAAGTCTGTCTTTCTGACCCGTAGTTGATTCAAGCTTTTCTTCAGTGAGCCTGAAATGTGGGGAAGTAGCCTGAAGGGAAGCGTTTGAAGACTGCGCTGTGTGTGTCTTTATACATATTGTGTGTGTGTGTGTGTGTGTGTGTGTGTGTGTGTGTGTGTTATCTGTCCTGGGGCCTGAGGGCAGGAGCGGGCCTTCCTGTGCCTCCCGGCTCCAGCTTCTGTTGGAGAGCAGGTACACAAAGCCTTCTTTAACTCGCCCTCCAGGAGCGGGGAGATGAAACGTGCCCGCTGATGGTTAACAGATCTGTCCCCTAAGACACCTCTCCTCAGAACTTGGCATTTGTTGACTCTGGGTGAAGCTTTTAGTATTTTCCGTCTGTGAGATTTGGCCCACTAGCCTTTCTGTTGGTTGTCCTATTCCCTAGCCAGAAATGTCAGTTCCCAGTTTGCTTTCTTCATCTGTTCATTAAGGCTTTTGCATATTTTTCTCTCTGATATCCCAGGAATTAGCGATGACATATGTCATTTTCATATCCTTGAACTTACTTCAGGGGAAGAAGGAAAAATCCTTAGCAATTCTCAGCTAGGTAAGTAAGGTAAGCAAATCTCCGTGAGGGTATTGTTTCTTTTGAACTGAGAGCAAGTGAAAATGGGTGAATTTATAGTATTGTTTAACTCACTGTACTCCTATTTATTATAGAAGTAAGAACCAGAGTGGTTGTTTATAAGCAAAATAAACCCACAAGGTTATTTCCAAAAAGCTCATTATAGGCAATAAGTTTATCCTTTAGCGGTTTTGTTAGAGGTAATAAAATTGGATGACGTGTGTTTCCTATCTCCTGCTCCCATCAGAGAATGACAGCTCTGTGGGGAATCTTCTTCCATCTGTTAGGGTAATGAGAAAAAAAGGAGTCAGTAGGGAGGCAGAAAGCGAAGAACAAGTCGCCTAGGCCATCAACAGGCAGGGAGATCACTTTGTGACGAGTTATAAATAAGTTGTGGTTCGGGAGAGTTGTCACAGTCTTACTTCTACTGGATGGTTAGGCAGCGTGTCCGTGATTGTTTTCCCAGATGTCTCTAACGGCTCTAAATCTCAGCCTTGGGTCCCAGGAGGACCCCTTTCCATAAGTGGTCCATTTTTGTGCCCCAGTCAGGTTGCCCGGTCTGTGGGTCTCCAGAGGCTTATATCCCATATCCCATAGATTCTCGTTTTCATATAAGAGTTTTCAAACAGTTGCATTCTCTCCAGGGGAGAGTGGACCAGGGTCTCACCAGAATCTTCCTTTGTGATTCGGAACCACAGAAGGACCTGAAATAGGCTTGTTTGGAACCCCACATTGTATGTTTCAAAATTTCCTCTGAGACCCGTCTTCAAAGAGACTATAGATCTCAAAATTGGATAGGGATCTGATTAGTGAAAATGTCCCGCTCTGCTGCCCGTTGCTGACTTCTCTGTGCAGTGGGATCTTAAAGAGGCACTCTGAGTGAGTTTTCTCCTTCAGTTTCATAACCTCTTGAGGTAGAAAGACTTTTACTATTTTTTTATTTTATTTATTTATTTACTTACTTATTGATAAGGGACTCATCCTGAAATGCAGACCCATGCTGCCCACTCCCTGCCTCCAACAATTACTTCAAATTTAACAAGAGCAAAACGAAACTCCTCCACTTTTCCCTAAATTTCCATTTCCTTCTCCTTTGTTTCCTGTCTTGCTTGATGGAATCCCTGCCCATCCGGCAAGAACGGTGAGTGGTGTGCAATCTTGTCCTACTTAGAAGCTATCAGATGTGCCTCCCCCAGTTTCCTGGATGCTGGCAGAAGACCCAAGTCTCCTGGGTCAGAGACAGTGGTCTGGCTTGCTCCTGGCTCAGCAAGCCGCATGAGCCTCGCGGTCCTGTAGCGTCCCCTTGCCTCCAGGGTCCCACAGAGGTGACGTGGAGCACCTCACTCTCTGTGCCTTGCTCTCCTCCTGACTTTTATCTTCCTTCTCCTTTGGCTTCCTGTCTGGCTGAAGAGCTCTACTCATCCTTTAAGGCTTGGCATCGTCGCTTGCCACCCATCTACCCATTCGACCGATTTTCCTTTCACAGGGATCCTAAGAAATTCCACCTGTTCCTTTACCAGTGCTTCTTGCACGACAAATGTTTATCCATTTGCCTTCTCATCCAGCTGGGAGCAGCGGGGGAACATGTCTGACATCTTTGTAGCCCTCACTGAGTGTGCTGGCAGGTGTCCAGTGGAGCTCCGTGTCGCCCAGAGAACTGCGCAGTTCACACCGGCCTTCCTCCACAGCACTTTCTCTCTTTAGAAAAATCAGTCCTTCTTTTCCTTCTAAAATGGTCTATAATGCTAATGAAGTCACCACATCTGTAGTGTCAGGAGTCACTCTGACATCACAGGACTACTCAATTGTGGGAGCAACTTTAGTTAGTTGAAAAAAGATGGCAAAATAACCATTACTCTGTGTGTGTGTGTGTGTGTGTGTGTGTGTGCGTGCGTGTGTGTACACACCTGGTATTAATTACCTGAGCTGATGCCAGGTAGAACGTCTATTTCTATTGCCCCAAAGAGAGAAATTAATCTCAACCTTTTACCTGGTTTCAGTTATTTTGCTTTTCTGTAAATAATATTGGAGAATGTACCCATTTTTATTATAAAGATTTAAAAGGGTAAGTTTGGAGTAACTGGTCTTTAATTGAGTTTGGGCTACTTTTTGAGAGATTTTGCAGCTGCCAAGAAGAGTACTTGGCAAACACATATACACAGAGATTTCAGAATAACATCCATCCCCATTTTTATTCCTTGAGCAGAATTCAAATTTGGTTAGGATTCTTTCCATTTCTGCCAATTCTAGAAATTCCCAAATCCTTTTGTTCTAACCTCATTGGGAAAACCATGTAACTACTTTGGCAATGAACTGATGACCAGTCCAGTATTCTGCCATATCTTTCAAATAGAAACACAAATCCCACCCACTGGAAGATTAATGAAGGAAAAGCATAAAACCACGCTAAATCCCGAACAATGGTGACTTTTATGAAATTGCTTTGGATTTCATAGAAATCTCCTACCAATCTGTTATTCATAAAGCATATTACCTGGGTTTTTACAGATACAATGACTCGGATGGTGTGTATTAGGCAGAGCATTTGAGTCAAGTTCCTGGAAAATTGCTTGACCACTATTAAAGCTTATTAAAACTAAGGTTTTGTTTTTAACCAAGAAAATGTATAAGAAATTGAATTTGTTTTATGCTTCACAGAGGGAGACATGAATATTAAAATCAATGCCTTGACAAAGGTACTACTTAAAAAGATAGTACAAAATCCTACATGGGTTGAATTTTGTTGAGTGTATGAACATTTTTAAGGTTTCCTTAATGAAAGACCATGCAATGAAGATAAATTTCAAACTTTGTCTGTTAGACTGAGTCTATGTGATATGGGTGCCAATTAATAAGAGGAAATTTAGGTTGCTCAGGTCTCTTCATGATGAACCTGATCATCTTTCTGATGATCTTTCTGATGAATCATAATTTGATTACGTTTTTTTTTGTTTTCCCTATACACAGATAAATAAACTGTATAAATTCTACCACACATCTTAGAAATATTAGCTTTTGCTGTGACCTGTGTTTCTCACCCTAAATCCTGTGAACAGTGTTTAAGTTTTTTAAAACAACTCTGTGAATGAGTAAGTGAAAGAAGGAACAAAGGGAAGGGCAGAAAGGGAAGGAGGGTTGCGTATGTCAGCTGGGAAACAGTCAAGACATTTTGCTTTTCTGAGTAGCATTCAGAAATATTTGATGTATGCTGTTTCTGGACTTTTCTTTGGTATTAAAAAAATAATTCCTCTGCTTTTACTCTTCTCTATTTTGAAAAGCCATATGTGTGTGTTGTAGAAAATTTGGCCAGTCTATAATGAAATTGACAAAATTGCAAATCTTTGCTTTATTTAAATTTAAAGAAAAGTATCTTTTTAACCTCAACATACATTCTAAGATCCTGGTTATCTCTGTTGACCCTGTCCTTGGAGACAGGTGTTCATAGCTTCAGGTTCCCTGTAGGTTTGTTTGTTTTCAGGCCCTGCCGAGAAGCTATTTTGAACATGTGCATTCTTAATCACCAGGGAGATTTACTTAGAGAACCTATAATGGATAAAAAGTGATCATGGCCATTTCTCAATTCAAAGATTCCTTTGATAGTGGATAAATAGTTTAATCCCAAACTATAAAGTTGATAGTACATTATCTTCTATGGTTCAAGTAATGGACTAAGTTTATTCCTTCTTTTATGTGTCTGTCTGCAAAATTTGCTGTCACATAAAGCCAGCTCAGTGGAAGACTGTTAACCCCCCTAAACATTTTAGCTGTAATTAAGCTGGTTACTTCTATATGTACGGTGCCATGGCTTAGAATGTGTGAGCAAAAAGGCTAGGATTTCCTCAGCTGTGGCCAGATGAGGGACTTAATAGAGCATCTAATCAGTTCCCATTTTGGTATAAGTATGGAATTCTCCATTAACAGTTTTAAATATTTAACCATTTATTATAATTAGAAACTTGGATACTACATAGATCCAGACCAAGAATGAAAGACATGCAAATGTCAAGGTACAACTTGGTTTATTTTTCTTTCTGCTTGTGTAATCACTCTTAGTGTCCAGTTTGGGTCCTACTTACAGTTCCTTGCCAGATACTTGGAGTTCTCAGGTTAACTACTACAGTGGAGTTTTGCAGCTGGTTGGCTTTTTTTTTTTTTTTTTTAAAGATTTTATTTATTTATTTGACAGAGAGAGATCACAAGTAGATGGAGAAGCAGGCAGAGAGAGAGGGAAGCAGGCTCCCTGCTAAGCAGAGAGCCCGATGTGGGACTCGTTCCCAGGACCCTGAGATCATGACCCGAGCCGAAGGCAGCGGCTTAACCCACTGAGCAACCCAGGTGCCCCTGCAGCTGGTTGGCTTTTTAATGCTACTTATTGCTGATCCCAGCTGATTGGTCTCTTTGTGGCTAAGAGAGAATTGCTCTCTATAACAATTAGTGTCTCCTCTCTGTCTTTTTCCCCTCCTGAAAGCTAAAAATATGGATGCCATGATTCTCCCCCTTTTAACCAATAACTACCCGCACTTAATTAGTGTGTTCTTCTAGCTTCCTCTTCCTTCTTCAGCAATATTCAATTAATGTTGAATAACTTATTCACATAGCTCCTGTAATTTTCTGATATCCCTTTTGTTTATTGAATCTTCTGTCTTTTTTTTTTTTTTTTGGATTTTTTTTTTTTTTTTTTTTTTTGCTTTAATCTGTCTTGTCTTTTTTAAAAATTATTTTTATTAACATATAATGTATTATTTGCCCCATGGGTACAGGTCTGTGAATCATCAGGCTTACATGTTTCAGAGCACTCACCATAGCACATATCTTCCCCAATGTCCATAACCCCACCACCCTATCCCTACTCCCCCACCCTGCAACAACCTTACCTTCAGTTTGTTTTGTGAGATTAAGAGTCTCTTATGGTTTGTCTCCTTCCCCAGTCCCATCTTGTTTCATTTTTTTCCTCCCCTATCTCCCACAACACCCCACCCTATCTCTCAAATTCCTCATATTAGAGAGATCATATGATAATTGTCTTTCTCTGATTGACTTGTTTTGCTCAGCATAATACCCTCTAGTTCCATCCATGTCATTGCAAGATTTCATTTCTTTTGATGGCTGCATAGTATTCCAGTGTGTGTGTGTATAATTACATCTTCTTTATCCATTCATCTGTTGATGGACATCTAGATTCTTTCCATAGTTTGGCTATTGTGGACATTGCTGCTATAAACATTCAGGTGCATGTGCCCCTTCGGATCAAGACATTTGTATCTTTAGGGTAAATACCCAGTAGTGTGATTGCTAGGTTGTAGGGTAGCTCTATTTTCAGCTTTCTGAGGAACCTCCATGCTGTTTTCCAGAATGGCTGCACCAGCTTGCATTCCCACCAATAGTGTAGGAGGGTTCCCCTTTCTCTGCATCCTTGCCAGCATCTGTCATTTCCTAACTTGTTAATTTCAGCCATTCTGACTGGTGTGAGGTAGTATCTAATTGTGGCTTTGATTTGTATTTCCCTGAAGTTGAGTGATGTGGAGCACTTTTTCATGTGTCTGTTGGCCACTTGGATGTCTTCTTTGCAGAAATGTCTGTTCATGTCTTCTGCCCATTTCTTGATTGGACTATTTGTTCTTTAGGGGTTGAGATTGATAAGTTCTTGATAGATTTTGGACACTAGCCCTTTATCTGATATGTCATTTGCAAATGTCTTCTCCCATTCTGTCAGTTGTCTTTTGGTTTTGTTGACTGTTTCCTTTGGTATGCAAAAGGAAAGCTTTTGATCTTGATGAAGTCCCAATAGTTCATTTTTGTCCTTGCTTCCCTTGCCTTTGGCTATGTTTCTAGGAAGAAGTTGCTGTGGCTGAGGTCAAAGAGGTTGCTGCCTGAGTTCACCTCAAGGATTTTGATGGATTCCTGTCTCACATTGAGGTCTTTCATCCTTTTGAGTCTGTTTATATGTGTGGTGTAAGGAAATGGTCCAGTTTCATTTTTCTGCATGTGGCTGTCCAATTTTCCCAACACCATTTGTTGAAGAGGCTGTCTTTTTTCCATTGGACATTCTTTCCTGCTTTGTTGAAGATTAGTAGACCATAGAGTTGAGGGTCTATTTCTGGGCTGTCTATTCTGTTCCATTGATCTATGTGTCTGTTTTTGTGCCAGTACCTTACTGTCTTGATGATGACAGCTTTGTAATAGAACTTGAAGTCTGGAATTGTGATGCCACCAACTTTGGCTTTTTTTTTTTTTTTTTAAACATTCCTCTGGCTATTTGGGGTCTTTTCTGGTTCCACACAAATTTTAGAATTATTTGTTCCATTTCTTTGAAAAAAAAAAAAAAGGATGGTATTTTGATAGGGATTGCATTAAATGTGTAGATTGCTTTAGGTAGCATAGACATTTTCACAATATTTGTTCTTCCAATCCATGAGCATGGAACATTTTTCCATTTCTTTGTGTCTTCCTCAATTTCTTTCATGAGTACTTTATAGTTTTCTGAGTACAGGTTCTTTGCCCCTTTGGTTAGGTTTATTCCAAGGTATCTTATGGTTTTGGGTGCAATTGTAAATGGGATTGACTCCTTAATTTCTCTTTATTCTATCTTGCTCTTGGTGTATAGAAATGCAACTGGTTTCCGTGCATTGATTTTTATATCCTGAAACTTTACTGGATTCCTGTATGAGTTCTAGCAGTTTGGGACTGGAGTCTTTTGGATTTTCCATATAAAGTATCATCTCATCTGCAAAGAGTGAGAGTTTGACTTCTTCTTTGCCAATTCAGATGTCTTTTATTTCTTTTTGTTGTCTGATTGCTAAGGCTAGGACTTCTAGTATTATGCAGTGGTGATAGTGGACAAACCTACTATGTTCCTGACCTTAGTGGAGAAGCTCTCAGTTTTTTCTCCATTGAGAATGATATTCGCTGTGGATTTTTCATAGATGGCTTTGATGGTATTGAGGTATGTACCCTCTAACCCTGCATTTTGAAGAGTTTTGATCAGGAAAGGATGCTGTACTTTGTCAAATGCTTTTTCAGCATCTATTGAGAGTATCATAAGTTTCTTGTTCTTTCTTTTATTAATGTATTGTATCACATTGATTGATTTTTGGATGTTGAACCAACTTTGCAGCCCAGGAATAAATCCCACTTGGTTGTGGTGAATAATCCCTTTAATGTACTGTTGGATTGTATTGGCTAGTATTTTGATGAGAATTTTTGCATCCATGTTCATCAAAGATATTGGTCTGTAATTCCCCTTTTTGGTGGAGTCTTTGGTTTTGGAATCAAGGTAATGCTGGCCTCATAAAATGAATTTGGAAGTTTTCCATTTCTATTTTTTGGAACAGTTTCAGGAGAATGGGTATTAATTCTTCTTTAAATGTTTGGTAGAATTCCCATGGGAAGCTGTCTGGCCCTGGGCTCTTGTTTGTCAGGAGATTTTTGATGACTGCTTCAATCTCCTTACTGGTTATGGCTTTGTTCAGGCTTTCTGTTTCTTTCTGATTTAGTTTTGGTAGTTTATATGTCTGTAGGAATGCATCCATTTCTTCCAGATTGTCAAATTTGCTGGCATGTAGTTGCTCATAGTATGTTCTTATAATTGTTTGTATTTCTTTGGTGTTGGTTGTGATCTCTCCTCTTTCATTCATGATTTTATTAATTTGGGTCCTTTCTCTTTTCTTTTTGATAAGTCTGGCCAGGGGTTTATCAATCTTATTAATTCTTTCAATGAACCAGCTCCTAGTTTCATTGATTTGTTCTATTGTTTTTTTGGTTTCTATTTCATTGATTTCTGCTCTGATCTTTATGATTTCTCTTTTCCTGCTGGGTTTAGGTTTTCTTTGCTGTTCTTTTCTACAGCTCCTTAAGGTGTAGGGTTAGGTTGTGTACCTGAGACCTTTCTTGTTTCTTGAGAAAGGCTTGTATTGCTATATATTTTCTTCTTAGGACCGCTGTTGCTGTGTCCCAAAGATTTTGAACTGTTGTGTTTTAATTTTCATTTGTTTCCATGAATTTTTTCAATTCTTCTTCAGTTTCATGGTTGACCCATTCATTCTTTAGTAGGATGCTCTTTATTGTCATGTATTTGAGTTCCTTCCAACTTTTCTTTTGTGTTTGAGTTCTAGTTTCAGAGCATTGTGGTCTGAAAATATGCAGGGAATGATCCCAATCTTTTGGTACTGGTTGAGACCTGATTTGTGACCCAGGATGTGATCTATTCTGGAGAATGTTCCATGTGCACTAGAGAAGAATGTGTATTCTGTTGCATTAGGATGGAATGTTCTGAATATATCTGTGATGTCCATCTGGTCCAGCATGTCATTTAAAGCCTTTATTTCCTTGTTGATCTTTTGCTTGGATGATCTGTCCATTTCAGTGAGGGGGTGTTAAAATTCCCTACTATTACGGTATTATTGCCAATGTGTTTCTTTGATTTTGTTATTAGTTGGTTTATATAGTTGGCTGCTCCCATGTTAGGGGCATAAATATTTAAAATTTTTAGATCTTTTGTTGGACAGACACTTTAAGTATGATATAGTGTCCTTCCTCATCTCTTAGTATAGTCTTTGGCTTAGAATCTTATTTATCTGATATAAGGATTGCCACCCCAGCTTTCTTTTGATGTCCATTAGCATGGTAAATTGTTTCCCTCCCCCTCACTTTAAATCTGGAGGTGTCTTTGGGTCTAAAATGAGTTTCTTATAGACAGCATATCAATGGGTCTTGTTTTTTTAATCCATTCTGATACCCTGTGTCTTTTGATTTGGGCATTTAGCCCATTTACATTCAGGGTAACTATGAAAGATATGAATTTAGTGCCATTGTATTGCCTGTAAGGTGACTGTTACTGTATATTGTCTCTGTTCCTTTCTGGTCTACTACTTTGAGGCTCTCTGTTTGCTTAGAGGACCCCTTTCAATATTTCCTGTAGAGCTGGTTTGGTGTTTGCAAATTCTTTTAGTTTTTGTTTTTCCTGGAAGCTTTTAATATCTCCTTCTATTTTCAATGATAGCCTAGCTGGATAGAGTATTCTTGGCTGCATATTCTTCTCATTTAGTGCTCTGAATATATCATGCCAGTCCTTTCTGGCCTACCAGGTCTCTATGGATAGATCTGCTGCCAATCTAGTATTTCTACCATTGTATATAACAGACCTCTTGTCCCAAGCTGCTCTCAGGATTTTCTCTTTGTCATTAAGACTTGTAAGTTTTACTATTGGTTGATGGGGTGTGGACCTATTTTTATTGATTTTGAGGGGGGTTCTCTGTGCCTCCTGGATTCTGATGCTTGTTCCCTTTGCCATATTAGGGAAATTCTCTACTATAATTTGCTCTAATATACCTTCTGCCTATCTCTCTATTTCTTCTTCCTCTGGGATCCCAATTATTCTAATATTGATTCATCTAATGGTATCATTTATCTCACAAATTCTCCCCTCATGGTCCAGTGGTTGTTTGTCTCTCTTTTGTTCAGCTTCTTTATTCTCCATTACTTAGTTTTCTATATCACTAATTCTCTCTTCTGTCTCATTGATCCTAGCAGTAAGAGCCTCCGTTATTGATTGCACCTCATTAATAGCTTTTTTAATTTCAACTTGGTTAGATTTTAGTTCTTTTATTTCTCCAGAAAGGGATTTTATTTCTCCAGAAAGGGATTCTCTAATATCTTCCATGCCTTTTTCAAGCCCAGCTAGCACCTTGATAATTGTCATTCTGAACTCTAGTTCTGACATATTACAAATGTCTGTATTGATTAGGTCCTTAGCTGTCAGTACTGCCTCTTGTTCTTTTTCTTTGTGGTGAATTTTTCCATCTTGTAATTTTATCCAGATAAGAATAAATGAATGAGAGAACAAAATACTAAAAGGGTGGCAAAGCCCCCCCCCCCCCCGCCAAATATATCCTAACCAAATCAGAAGAGACCCAAAACTGGGAGGAGAAGAAATGGAGGAAAAATAAAAAGTAAAAATATGTTATATCAGACTGGTGAATAGAACAGAGCCACCCACTTGATTTCCCAAAATTTTAAAGAAAGAAAAACTTATATATATTCAAAAATAAGGGTAAACATGATGAAGGGATGGAATATGACTGTTAAGACAAAAATTTTAAAAGATTGTAAAAAAAGAATTGTTAAGACAAGTTGGTTGGAAAAAGGAGGAGAAAATGTGATCAGGCTGGAGCTAGATTTAGGGTATATTTTGATCTATTAGAAGAAATTATATACCAAAATTTTAAAGAAGAAAAACTATATGTATACAAAAAACAAGGTGAAATACAATGAAGGGATAAAATTTGACTATAACAATGAAAATTTAAATTTTTTTTAAAAAAGATATTGATAAGGAAAAAATAGTTAAAATATGTTAAAAGAAGAAAGAGGAAAAGTTTAAAAAAATAGAATAAGAAAAAAATAAAATTAAAATAATTTAACTTTGCAAGGCTAAAGAATCATGGGGAAAAAGCCATGAATTCTATATGCTGTATACCCATAGCTCTGAAGTTTTGAATTTCTCATTGATCAGTGACCTTGGTCTTGGCTGGATGTACTTACTGATCTTCTGAGGGAGGGGTCTGTTTCAGTGATTCTCAAATGTTTTTGCCTGAGGCAGAATTGCATTGCTCTTGCCAGGGGCCTGGCTTAGTAATCTGCTCAGTTTCACTTTCGGTAGGTTTTGTTCCCTGAACGCTTTCCGTAGATCTTTGGAGGATGGAAATGAAAATGGTGGCCCCCAATCTCCAGCCTGGGGGAGCTGAGAGCTCAGGGTCCCACTCCTCAGTGCGCCTGCAGAGAAAAGCAGTCAATCCCTCCCAGCTCCCTGGTTTCTGGCCTCGCTCCATGCTCACCTGGCCTGCAACTGAGTGTTTCTATCTCTGGCGCACAGCCCCATTCGGAGTCTCCAAACCCAGCAGATTACAGCCATACACTCTGGTGCTGCTCCTCCTGAGGAGGAAGGAGACGGTCTCTCTGGATCTTCCACTTGTGGGGCCCGTGCTGGAATGGCCACTACCATGCCTCAGATCACGGTTTAAGGTAACCCTGACCTGAGAGCTCATTCCTCGGCTCCGTCTCTGCAGCTGGCTTCCCCGCTCTGGTATCTGACAGCTCTGCCACACTCAGACACCCTGGGTCTTTCTGTGATGCTGCGGTTCCTGAGATCACACTGTCCCTGTGAGGGTTCCACCCCTGCTTAGCCCCTGGAATGACGTCCCTCATTGGAGCAGACTTTTAAAAGTTCTGTTCTTGTGCCCCGCTGTTCCACCATTTACCCCTTCGGTTTATCTTCCGGTCATTTTGGATTCACTTCTCCACACATCCTACCTTACAGGAAGTGGTCAATTTTCTGTTCCTAGAATTGCTGCTCTTCTTCTCTTCTATCTCCTGTTGAGTTTGTAGGTGTTTGGAATGGTTTGATAACTATCTAGCTGAACTCCTGGGACCTAATGCTATTTTAGTTTCCTATTCCCCCACCATCTTGCTTCCTGTCCTTAATCTGTATTTCCAAAGGGACTTCTATCTATCTCTTCATCCACCCATCCCACTTGAAAATAATTTAAGGCAGGGCATCTAGGTGGCTGAGTTGGCTAGGCATCTGACTCTTGGTTTCAGTTCAGGTCATGATCTCAGGGTTGTGAGGTTGAGCCCAGGCTCAGGCTCGGTGCTGGGCATAGAGCCTCCTTAAGATTCTCTCCCTCCCTCTGCCCCTCCCTCCCCTACATACATGTCTCTCTCTCTCTCTCAAATATAAAAGAATTTAAGGCAGACTCTTAAGGGAGTATGACATTTTTATTCTGAAAGTTTTGAAATACAAGTTGAATTTAAATCAGATAGTAGCTTATTTATGATAAATTAACTACTTGCCTCATATTTTCAAGCAAAGTATGAAATGGGCTATTTAATGATTCAAAACATGAAAGTAACATCCTTGTAAAGAATGTTTTTCTGTTATTAGTAACAAATCTGATATTTTTTGAATCAATAGGGAAATGACTAGCAGCCAAACATAAAATATAACACTTTTGTTATGTAAATGACAGATTCAAACATTGGCCTTTGATATTTGAAGGAAGTAGAAATTACGAAGTTAAAAAAAAAAAGGATTTGAGATCAGTAGATCAGAGAATAAAGTGACTGAAGAGGGAAAATGACAGCAGAATGGGGATTATTGCAAAGACAAGTGACCTTTATAAAAGGAAAATTTCAGTTCTCAGAAAGAAAAAGAATTCAGGCCAGAGCAGCAGGAGCAGCAAAAAATGGATGTGTCAGACAATTGTACCTGGCATGTGGCAGCATAATAATGTTTAACCGTTCACTGTAAAAGTAAGCAAATACATCTGTCCTTGAAGAGCATATTGATTAAGTGAAGGTACATAGTACCACTTGAGCTGAGTAGCTGTTTTCTTCTCTAATCTTACCAACACTGCTTTAGAAAATTCTATTGAAGGGATGAGTGTAGATTTTGACAGGTTGGAAACTGCTACTTTGCTGGGAATTTTCGCAGCTCTACCTAACCAGTATATATCACTCGTTAAAGCACAGTGTGAATAGTTGTTTGGCACGGTTGATTAGTACCTTTAGAAGAATGCACAGTTTATTAAGAGGCATAATATATAAAATTTATAATCTACATGCACATGCATAATATATAAAAACACATATAGATTATTATCTAGGACATGTCTGTATTTTTACCTTCCAGAAGGTTCCTTGGGAATTGCATTTCAATAGTTCATTTATATTCAAAACAAAAGAACATTTACTTTTAGATAATACATATTTATCAGCTGTCATCAAGCTAGCATTTTTCCAATCTGTTTCTAATAGAGTGATCTTACCTACATGATACACCCTCCTTCCTTCCTTCACCCAGAGGCACCAACAGCTATGTGTTTAGGGGGAGAAGTCTGGAGGGGAAGATGAGGTGGTCCTGGGTGATTCATTTTTCCTGTTTCCAGTAACCCCAGATAATTTGCAGATCCAAAAGAGAGCCATTGGAGAAATGGAATCCATCTAATTACTGAGGCTGGTGCTATTCATCATTTCCTAGAACCATTTAATACAGCACCCAGAAAATTACCCATTTAATTATGACAGAAAAGTAACTCCAGGACACCTGGGTGGCTCAGTTGGTTAAGCAACTGCCTTTGGCTCAGGTCATGATCCTGGAGTCCTGGGATCAAGTCCCACATTGGGCTCCCTGCTTGGCAGTGAGTCTGCTTCTCCCTCTGACCTCTCTTCTCTCATGTTCTGTCTCTCAAATAAATAAATAAAATCTTTTTTAAAAAAAGGAAAGAAAAGTAACTCCATACCCTCTCTTTCTAGCCACTTTAGCCCTGGATTTTGTCACTGGCACAGTAGAACATAAAATCAGGTCATCTGAGGCACATGAAAAACAGCAACTCTTCCGTGAAGATGACTCTCCTTGTCACTTCTTGAAACTGACATTTTCTTAATCATAAGGAAACCTTAAAGATTTATGGCAGGCAACCCAAGTAAATGTGAAATGACAACAATATGAGTTAATTTTTTTCTATTTAATGTTGGTCCAAAATTATGTGAAAATTAATGGATTTAAAATCAAAATGCCTACAGACACAAGCTCTTCTTTGAGAGTCAGTAACTCTTGATTTGTCCTCAGATGCAATGTTCATTTTTGATCCCTGGGAGGAAAAAAAAAGGGGATTCTTACACCTTCCAAAGTTCTTGGCTCACTTCATTTGTGTATCATTGGCAAGTCTTCTTACTATAGTCTGTATATCCACCATTCTAATGTGCTTATGTTTACTTATATACCACGAATCGAAAAAATTTAGAATAAATTTCTGAAAGTTACCTGGTCAGAACATGTCTTCTTGAGAGCATGCTCATACTAGTGAAGGAAAGTAACCCTTAAACTTTGATTTTTTCATGCTAAAGGAAAGCCTAGACATATAAAAAATAACATTCTCTCCCCCCAGTTCTTGGTAAAGAGGAAACCAGTTGATTTGATTTCATAATTGACAATGGGTAAATATGTCACAAATGGGTAAAAACAACAGAGATGTCTAGAGTGGCATTAAAAACAATAGGTTTGGGTTTCACTGCAAGGTTTTCTTGCTATATATCTCACTAGGAAGTTGAAGGCACATGTGTGGAATGGGGGAAAGGAAAGTATTTTCCAAATCATAAGTTCAAATTTTTGAAAAACAATGAACAGAAGAAAAACTATGATTTGGGATTTACTTGGATTTTGCAATTTCCATCCTCAGATTTTTGCTGCATATTTTGCCATCCTGGCTACATCATGTTATTCAAGTCTGAATAGCTGGGACAGCTAACAATTCTGCTTGTACAGTAGAACTAGGGGAGAAGCCCAAGACACTCTGCCAGTTTCATGGACGTTAAAACAAGTTTGCCTATAAAATAAGAAACCATAACTAATTAACACCAGGCAGGTGGTCTCGATGGAAACTTAAAATCCCAACTGGGTCAGCAGGGAATACAGACTTGGCAGTTGACACTGAAGCTGAAGTGGTCCCCTCCGACTCGCCAAGCAAACCTTGAGCCAGCCGCACTTTGAGAAAGCTTCCTATGCCAGTCATTTCTGGGAAAACTGAGCCAAGGACAAATGACTGTAGATATTAAAATGAGTCTGATTATATTAGGGTTTCAGGGCCTCCACCCCTGCTCCCCTGCCCTGCACTCACACGGAGTTTTCTTAAATGCCAGTGTCATTTTGTGAGAGTTGAAATGGGACCAGAGTGGATGCTGGCCCCCATGCCTGGGTTAAGAGCAGAAGGACGGCCATAGGGAGGGGCAGACTAAGCTTTCAACAAAGGAGATGGTGTGAAGTTTTGCTGGAATGAGCTGGAGTTTAGCGGAGGAACTCTGTAGACCCCCCGTGACTGCCAGAGCAAAATCAGATACCAGACAGGATTGAGCTATCTGAGGAACAGCCAGGATAGCTCAAGTGTTGGGAGTGAAAAATAAGTTTTACGGCTACATGATTGGCAAGAGCAAGAAGCCTGAGTATGTAAGATGAAATAGAGAAATACAGAGAAAAGGGGGATGCTGGAGGTGTGATTTCTATCACGATGCTGGGTTAAGATGACTCAGCAATGCATCTCTGCTTTGCTTTCTTTTCCTCCCCGAAGGGACCCATAAAATGGCGGGATGTCCATCCTAGATGGGCCCTTAGAGATGCTCTTGTTCACGGCCCCTGTTTTATAGCTGAAGAAGCTGTGGCCTGGAGGGGAAGTGTCTCACCAAAGGCCACACAGTGAATTCTTTAGCAGAGCTGCCTGGAAATCTGAGTCTTGAGTCTTTCCATTTGTTGCCCTTTCCACCTCAAGACAAGCACAAGCTATTACTGATACTTATTCATTCACTTTATTTGCTTTTACAGTTCAAAGGCAAACAGATGTTCTGAAAACAAAACAACTAGAACCAGCGTAGCCTTGAAACAATGGATGGAGAATTCCACAGGAATGGATATTAATATGAAATTGTTAGTAACGGTTTTAAGTGGTCAGCACTATGTGAAACTGAGCATGGGCCTGGTGAAAAATGGCTCTTTTTCAGGAAGATTTTACTTGAAAAAATAATCAGCACACTTATTGGAGGAAGTAGAAAATACAAGACTGCTGAAAATAAGCATCACTTGTTTTCCTACTACTGAGAAATATCCGCTGCTAATGGTTTGATAGTTCTTTCCAGATTTTTTGAACGTACTGTGTCTTACAAAGATGTAGAAAAAAATAAAAATAAAAATTTAGATCATAACACACATAACTTTTTAAGATCAACTTTATTGGGTTGTAACTTATATAGAATACAGTAAACCCATTCTCAGGGAGTACTTTAATGAGGCTCTGGCAGGTGCAGTTAAAACCCCGTCAGCTCTTCCTGTCTCCAAGAACTCGCTGCCTGTCCTGCTGTGCCCAGCTGTGCTGTCCCCAGGATCCTTTATGTCTGCTATCTCTTGTCTCCCCCCATCTCCAGGCTCTGTCTGAATGTCTGTCCGTCTGTTTCTTTGGGTGACTGTCTTTTCTGTCCAGTCCTCCAGATTGTTAAAGTCTTCATGCTGGGAAGTCAATAACACCCCTTCACCCTCCTTTGTTTTAATCTGGATTTCTTCCTAGGTGGGTAGTATGGAGGGAGGACTGGGTGGAGAAGAAGAGGAAAGAGGCTTTATTATTTACAGCTGAAGAGGTTATGTAGGCATTTTGCTTATCGAAAGATACTTTTGTTCCTGAAGGGGAAGGCTGCCTCTCTATTGTACACACTATGAAAATAATTTAGAAATTTTCAATATGTAGTCTTTCCCTCCTAGAACCTGGCTTGTTTCACCATGGTTTTACTTCTGTAGTATCCACCCACCCACCTCCCAGAAGTAGCTACTTCTTATTTCCTTTTTCACTCCTACATTGCAGACTTACCATTGCCCTCTTCTGCAGCTTAACACCATTACAGGTGCCTGTCCAGTAATAACACTGATGAAGGTGCTGATATTCAGATCATAGTGCATATAACCTATCACATCACATAATTCCTTTAGCAACATGTGAAAGGTCCTCGCCATTCTCTTTTCAGAGTTGAGAATACTATAGCTGGTAAGAGCTATAAGTATTTCTTATTTTGTTGTTCATATGTTTGTATACATACTAAATAAGTATTTTTGTTTTCACTTTTTCTTGCCCCCTTACCATCTAATATAAAGCTTATTAATAGGGAACGTTATTGCACAGTATTTAAGTAACAGGATGTCATTGGAGAAGCGTGAACTTCAGCCAAGAACTTTGCATTCCCTTTTTGGGAAAGGGCTAATGCGTTGTCAGTTATGTGAAGTAGTTACATCATGGTAGGCAGAGGTATGACTGTTTCTTATTTGGAGATTAAGTATGACTTTATTTTTAAAAAGGATTTATTTATTTATTTTTAGAAAGAGAGAGTGCCTTAGCATGGGGGAGGGGCGGAAGGAGAGAGAGAATCTCAAGCAGGCTTCCACGCTCAGTGCGTGGAGCCTGATGTGGGACTTGATTTCACAACCCTGAAATCATGACCTGAGCCGAAACCAAGAGTTGAACGCTTAACTGACTGAGCCACCCAGGCACCCCTAAGTATGATTTTAAGAGATAGGGATAGGTGCCAAGTTGACAAGGGGTGGTCTGTGATGGTCTTTTGGTATGTCAGCTTGGCAAGGTTAAGTCCCCATTATTCAATCAAACATTAATCTGGGTGTTGTTGTGAAGGTGTTTTGTGGACGTGACTAAAGCCCCTAATCAGTTGACTTTATTAAGGCAGATTATTCTAGATAGTCTGGGAGGTGGGTGTCTAATTCAATCCGTCCAAAGGCTCTAAGAGCAGAGCTGAGGCCTCTTCAAAGGAGAGATTCTGCGTGTGGAGAGAGTGATAGCCCATGAGTAAGACTTCCAGGTTGCCTTGCTTATGTCTTGCCTGATGAATTTCAGACTTGCCTAGCCAGGTCCCATCATTGTTTCAGCCAATTTCTTGCAGTAAATTTCTTAATCTACATTTCCTACTGGTTCTGCATTTCCAGTGGAACTGTGATTGATTGATAAGAAAAGAAACTTCTCCACAGTCAGACAGCTAATAAGTACATAGCATTGCCTTGCTTCTTTCTGTCAGAATGCCTAAATGCCTTCCCTCTCACTTGGTCTTCTCCTCTCTAAGCCCTGTCTTAGATCTTGCTTCATGTCTTGCTTGACATTCACTCTTTGTTGAGATGTATATTGTTGATCACATGTTTGTTTTAAGTACTGATATCTTTCCAAATGGCTTTAGAGTTGTGCTTTTCACTTTAACCAATGACTAGTCAATGATTACTTTATTAATTTTTTGTGAATAATTTATTGCACCAAAGTAGAGAATATGGGGTTTTCAGAATCTTACTTCAAGTTAGTTACTAATGTGTGTGGAATTCAATTTGCTTTCCTTAATTTCACTGGAAATAACCATACATGTTTTTCTACCTTATGTGGTAAGACTTTTCATTGGACCTGGTTTCTTGAGGAAGTGTTCCTCAAATTCATTAGACTTATGGGGACTGTTTTAGAAGGGGGGAATTTGAGGCTTTCTTTGGAAAACTGTTGAGGAAGAGAGTTTTCACTGGAGGCTGGAAGGTTGAGTATTTAAATGATTATGAATCAATGCCTTCTCAGAGACAGTGTCCCCTCTTTGTAAGAAAGGCACCTCCTTTTTTTTTTTTTTAACACATTACATTTTTCATCTTGGAATGGGATTCATTGGTAATATAACCAACCACACGTTCAGCAACAACAACAACAGCAGCAGCAGCAGAAGCAGCAGCAGCAGCAGCAGCAGCAGTGTAATACCCTAAGTAGAATGTAGCTAAAACTAAAGTATAACAATTTATAATAATAAAAAAAACTCACTTCTTCCTGATTGTAAACATTTGGACATAGCTATGTGAGAGAATATAATAAAGGAGTCAAATGTTGGCCTCATCAGAGTCCCTGTCAACGGCTCAGCTACAGCTGTGGATGGGGTAGACCAGTTGTCCTGGTGGCTTAGATATTATGAGGAATCATGCAATTAGTGATGTGGTTTTCTGATGCCGTGAATAAATCTGGGTGGACTCAGAACAAAATGAATTAAAATTTTCTCTTGATGTGCATGGTGGTTGCATTTCAGGAAACATAAGGTATCTTAAGAGAGGACAAAAGTACTTTCTGTTTGTATGTAAAATTGAGTTAGGTTCCAGGCTCAGACAATTAAAATCGGTTTTTATAAGTGCCAGAGAGCAGAGAATTTCATTCACCCAGAACCCCTGAAAGCATGGTTAGCATGTGGCAAGCATTTTGTTAGTATCTGTATGAATGTATGAAAGTTTTTCATCTCTGTGAAATTAGGTAGGACATCTGAAAATCATGCAGGGTGAGGGACAATTATCTGTTGTATGAGACTACCCCAGACATTGTGTGATGGCTGTCATCCACTACCCTTGTTCACTGGAGCCAGTAGTGCTTCTGACTATTGCAAGAGCCCAAAAAGCTGCCACCACAAATTTCCAGATCGTCCCTTTGGGTGGCACTGTTGAGAGCCACAGAATTAAGTAACAATGTGGGTATCGTGTCTGTCTATCAGACGCCAGGGAAAACCCACTCATAGGAATGATGCCTTAGCAGTGGTAATGGGGCAGCCCTGTTAAAGGGACTGTCTGCTGTGAAGTATATGCACGATAACATAGATGGAGCTCTGAAGGAAATGGGAAGTTGGAAAAGTGGTGTGTGATGCAGGTCAGAGCTGTTGCCAGCTCACAAAGAACTTGGTGTGAATTAAAGAAAAGGGCCTCCTCTGGGCAGACCTGAGCTCTTCTTCTAAGAACTGTCTGGTAGCCGATGAGAGCCCGTGGAAGTCACATGTCCTGACAAGTGGAGTGCTTGCTTGGAAGTCAGGTGCCTCTCCTGACCTCTTGGCCCCAAGCACCTTTTGTCAGGACTCAACTTACACACACCCTTGCTAGGTTTCCACAGGAGACAGAAATCAGGGTTTAAGAGCAGAAGATAAATTGCTGGATGAGTGATTAGCTCAGTGTGGCCTAGGCAGCTTGACCTTATTCTGGGAAAGTTAATCATAGCCTTGGTTAGAGGACTTGTGAGTAGTAAAGAGACTGAGAAATGAGTAAAATGTATCTGTGAAAAGAGGATATATTTAGTGAATTCCATCAAGTTAAGGGAATCTCTTCCCTCTCTTTTGTGAGGTTAAAATGGATAAACTGGTGGCTTCTGGCAGGTGGGTTTCTTCATGGAGGTTTGGAACTTCAGTAATCAGTGCACCTTGGTGTCATGAAGTCTTGAGGTATTGTCAGAATTCTACTTAACTAACATGGACAGGGAAAGCTATTTATAGCTTTCTATGGTGTTTTATATTTTTGTGGGAAGAGATATTCTTGTTGACTATCCAGGAAATCAAAATCTCGGAATCAAAGAGCCTTTCTGGTGAGACTGGAACCAGAGAAGGTCTTGAAGGACATTTCCTTAATGTCACAATAGGACCCATTGACTTATCCTGCCTTATGCCAAAACATGAACTCTTTTGTCCCCAACTGCTCATACCCTCAAGATTGTCTTCCAACCTGACCTGGAAAGCACAGAGAAACATTGCCTCTTTCCTTCATCCCTGGTTTGTAAAGGTGCCACTTGGATTAGCCCCTTCATCTGAACTCTTCATTTCATTGTCAGTTTTTCATTTTCTCATGATTTTGTTCTTACTTCATAGCTGGCCCACAAAGAGACACCCCAGGACCACCTTATCCCAGATTTATGTGGGGTGGGCACATCAGTAAGGCTAGGCTAAGTCCTGCTGTGTAAAAATAACATTAGAAATCTCCATGGCTTAACAGAAGAAAGCTTTATTTCCCTTTTACATGATATTCCTTGCAGAGCCAGGCCAATTTTCCAGGGAGGTACTGGTTTAGCATTCTGGGCTACTTGAATCTTCTGGCAACTGCCTTTCCACATGTTCTCTGATCACCATGGCATGGGCAAGCGCTACACGTGTTTTGACCAAGCAATTTAATGCTTGGGCTCAGAAATATGATAATGTCCCTTCTGCTTACAATTAATTGTTTAGATTTGAGGAAGTGGTCCTCTTGTGTCCAGGAGAGGAGGCCCAGGTACGAATGAGCACTGGTAATGAAGTGATACCTACCATGTACTCCATAGTAGGTGTATCTGTCTGCTGGGGCCCCCATGACAAAGTATCACAGACTGTGTGACTTAAACAACAGAAACTAACTTTTCCCACAGTTCTTGAGTCTAGAAATCCAAGGTCAAGTTGTCATCAGGTTTATTTTCTCCTGAGACCTCATCATCTTTTTCCCAAGTTTCGAGGAGTCGCTGAATTTTGGAACTTTCCTTATTTGTACAAGGGAGGTTCCTTCATTAGGGTAATTGATGATGGCTGACTTAACCAAACCATACTAAAGGAATAAGCTGGATATAGACTCCGGTCATGTCCTCAAAGACTGTGGGTGGGTTTGGGCAGAAACTGAAGATTGGGGAATATCGTCTCTCCTGTCTTCCAACTGCTGTCACCAACACCAACAATCTTTTCGGATTTTCTTACGCATCTTTCTCCTGGTGTTCCCAAAGTGGGCTCATTCCTGTCCCTCTCTCACAAAGAGGTTTATTTTTTCCCTAGTGGTTCCCTTCACTATGGAATTTTCATACCACATATTACATATACATACATGTAAGTTTAGGTACTTCATACATATCTGTGGTTTATACAAAAAGTAAGTTTTTGTCATGCCCCAAGAAACAATTGTTGCTTCCTTTACTGCCCCTATTGAGAATGCATGTTCTAGGGTCAACTGAATGAAACAAAGCTTGTCCAGGAGTTGATCTAACTTAGTAAGTGAAACTGACAGCTCCATGCCTTTCTTCTGCATGCTTAGATGCCAGCCAGGCACGCAACACCATGGCCCTACTCTGGGGGATATATCATCCTGCAGTCAAATGCTCCCTTTTCCTTGACATATTTAGTGAAACAGAACAGGGATTTGTCATGGTCCAGGATGTCACAACCTCAGGTTTTGTAAAATTCCTTCTTCTGCAATCGATCAGCTTCATGTTCAAGAGTATGGTAGCCTCTGGCCCTTCAGGAATGGGGTCGTTTATATGAGGGGAATGGTCACAACCATTCTGGGCTTCATTTACATGGGCCTACTTTTGTTTTTCCTCCTAGTTTCCATCAGGAAGGACTCTTACTTTGTTTAACTAGCTTAGGCACCAATTCCAATACTAACTCTTCAACATCAAACGACCCCATCACCCAAACTATGGATAGTGAATGCTAAAGCTATGTGGGATTTTAAAAATATTTTCATCAGATTTCGTGTATTCATTTTCCTGAAGGAACTAATCTAGGAGTGAGGCTGCTTCTCCTTATTCTTTTTGCCTCAGTTTGTACCGGCTTCCTTACATACCATGACCTCATCAGAGAGCTTGCTGACCAGGGTCTTTATGGGTCTTTAACTATACTCTTAAGTTGTACCCATGTGAGTCATTTTACCAACAGACATCCTGTACTTGAAACTACCTTTGCAAATGCAAAGTTATGGGCTTTTAAAGATAGATGTTAATCTCTAATGTCATTACTCTTTCACCCCCCTCTATAAGCACAGGTTCTAACAGCATTTGGGTGTCCTAAAGGAGGCAACCTATTAGTCTAATAAGTGGTAGATCAGGTACAGGAACATTTTCTGAGGTCTGCCTAGATAGATATTCTTACTATGGGGGAAAACAGCCCCACATCCCGACCATTGCTGTTTGTGATGATATGTAGGATGCATGAGCTCTGGTTTGAATCCCTTAAGATTCAAGGGAGAATCTTATGTGAGACCGTAAGAATTACTTAATTTTGCTGTGCCTTAGTTTCCTCACCTAAAAATGTGGAAAGAATAGAAGCACTTTATATTGGTTGTTGTAAAAGTTAATGAGGTAACACATGTGAAGCATTTAAACTAGTGTCAGTACTTAAGTGCTTGATAAATGTTGGCAGCTCTTCCTACTGCTACTGTAATGATACTTCTGCTACGGTGCTGTTCTCCCCAAGCATTAGGAGTGCTGCTTCGTGTATGGGGAATGGAAAGAGTGTTTTGAGTACTTATTTTTCTCTCCTTTAACTGTGGCTGTAGCATTATAGACTCTGGATCCAACTCATCCAAGTAGACAAAACCATAACCCAGAAGCATATAGGTATTTGCCTCATTAAATTCTTGCTGTAATTTTGTTTTATTATTATATGGGGCTTTGATATCAGTGGTAGACTGATGGGTTTTGAAATTAGATTGGAAACTCCATTGTGTCTCATTCCTTCATCAGACATTTCCATGTACCATTAAAAGGACAGAGTAAGGTTGTCCACTCTCTTCAAGGAGCTTAAGATCTAAAGATGGGGTAATGCATGAATACAAATCATTTTAATGATAATAGTAGGCATTTGAAAATTTGCTCCTTGGCAGGCTATGTTGAGTACTTCTGTATTTGTTATGTAACTGAATTCTGAAAACAAGCCTATGGTGCAGGGAGACAGAGGTCCTAGAGTTTAAGGACTAAATAGAGTGAAGAATTGAACTTTAGTTCATCTGACTTCTGAGTTTGTCCCATTCCATGACACAATCCACAAGAGGGAGTCCCAAGGCTGTTTGGGGGTTCAGAGGAAGGAGAAGTCACCTCTAGCTGGTTTGCTAGTGGTACAGCTGTGCTTTTGAGGAAGCCTGGGATTGGTGGGTAGAATTTACATTGGAGAGAAGCATCCCGAATCAGAGGCCCAGAACAGAAATCTCAAACATAGGATGGGGCTGGGTATTTCCAAGGACCTGCATGGAATTTGTTTTGACCAAAACAAAGGATGGGTAGGAGAGATCCAATTGGAGACATCTGTCTTGTCCCAATTCTGGAAGGGCTTGAATACCAATTAGAGTTTTCATTTTTTTTTTTTTTAATGGGGCAGCCTGGGAGAGTAGAGAGATCCCCAGGATTCAAATTGGATAGATCTGCATGTGAATACTAAGATGACCTCTTATGAGTCACTTGGGAAAGATTGCTCAAACTCTCTGATCTTCAGTTCTCTCATTGATTACTTCAGTGAGGATTCATTCATGTTTATTTATTGAATGACTTCAGGGGGGCACCACCACCTGATATTATTGTGAGAATGACAATAATCAAGGCAAATTACTGAAACCCAGTAGTCAGTAAGTGGCAGCTATAATTATTTTTTTCTTTTTAAAGATTTATTTATTTATTTGAGAGAGACAAAGAGAGAGAGAGAGTCGGGGGGAAGGGCAGAGGGAGAGAGAAAGGGAGACTCTTAAGTAGATAGACTTCATGCTAAGCACCCAACACAGGGCTCCATCTCAAGACCCTGAGATCATGACCTGAGCCAAAACGAAGAGTCAGACACTTACCTTTGCCACCAAATGTTATATTGTTACATGTTATATTTGGTAAGGATGAGTCCTTGATGATGTCAGACAAGTGGGTAGCATGAACAGAGTCTGGTTTTTAGAATATTACTCTAGCTCATGTGTCTATGAGGAAGAGGAGATACTGCAAGTTGGGAGATCAGTAGAAAACCTCTGAGTAACACAAGGGAGAAAGAATGAGAACCTGAAGGAATGGTGCCTGGTGTAAGGCCGCTGACATGTTGGGGGCAGTGTCAGTGCTGTTGGCTGCCTATTAGTGACCAAATGTAAGTCCAGAAGCCCCTGTGTTATAGTGTATCGGGGTACCCCCAAATATTTTCTAAGTCCTTTTTAACCCATTGGATGTTTACAGAAGTAGTTTTGAGGCAGAATCTAGTTCTAGATGATTCTGACTTCTCAGGCATCAGATACTTCCACTTTAGCATTTTGCCTTGTATATATCATGGGATAGAGTTCCCACTAGGCTAATGAAACTTCAGCTGTATGGGGTTCTGCCAGCTCTGGGTTTTCTCCAGTGTAGTGGAAGCCACATAATGATCATGACTCATTGCTTATAGTTGGGGAAAATCATATGGCTATGTTAGAACCACTAATACATCAAAATTATGACCAAGAGGATCTCTGCCAAAAAAAGGTTTACCCTAGCACTTCACTGATTTCCAACCAAGCTACTATCTAGCCTGCCCCTTAGATGGACTATTTGTCATGCACAATTCCAAGTATCAGAGGGGAGACAGTATATTTGATCCCTGCCATATTATTAGTACTATCTATCAAGATTGCATATTTTTGATGAAAAGAATAAATTCTAAATAATTATTTAGTTTTCCCTTATCATTGCATCTGTGTTATTTATGTTGAGGCATTAGCCACTGCATTTCTCTTTGAGACTGGGTCAGGCCTCCCACACTTCAACTGTTTTGCTCATGACTCAGTCACACAGAGCTCGTTCTGCAAAAGCAAGGGGGAGGATTGTGGGACAGGCC
Organism: Enhydra lutris kenyoni; assembly: GCF_002288905.1. Taxonomy (NCBI): domain Eukaryota; kingdom Metazoa; phylum Chordata; class Mammalia; order Carnivora; family Mustelidae; genus Enhydra; species Enhydra lutris. Next base: position 11,992,709 of record NW_019154133.1, on the reverse strand, counting down.
GGGAGAGCTCTGTGTGCCCACATATGATGGGGGACAACTTTGCCAATGAGAAGTCAGGTTCTTTTCATGATGAGGCATGAAATACCAACAGCTGGAATTTTTGCTCTTAAGCCAACTAGGAAGGAGGTAAGGCATGTTAAGACAGTTTTTTTTTTTTCCTTTTTCTTTTTAAAAGCAAGACTGGGAATGTAGAAAAACAGCAGCCTGGATAAATAAAAAGAAAGAATAAACATATACCAGAAAATCAGGATCTTGCTAGAGCCCTGATTCAATGGCACTTGGATGCCTCTAGCTGAAACCATTCTGTATTATCCCAGACTTTGGGATCTGTAAAGGTAGCTAAAGGATTCCCTGAGTCCAAAGCTATGTGTTCAGTATCCCAAGCCCCTTGCCAGATCTCCTCCAGACCATTAATTTTTTTTTTAATTTTTATTTATTTTTTTAAAATTTTTTATTTCTTTTCAGTGTAACAGTATTCATTGTTTTTGCACCATACTCAGTGCTCCATGCAATCCATGCCCTCCCTAATACCCACCACCTGGTTCCCCCAACCTCCCACCCCCCCACCCCTTCAAAACCCTCAGGTTGTTTTTCAGAGTCCATAGTCTCTCATGGTTCACCTCCCCTTCCAATTTCCCTCAACTCCCTTCTCCTCTCCATCTCCCCTTGTCCTCCATGCTATTTGTTATGCTCCACAAGTAAGTGAAACCATATGATAATTGACTCTCTCTGCTTGACTTATTTCACTCAGCATAATCTCTTCCAGTCCCGTCCATGTAGCTACAAAAGTTGGGTATTCATCCTTTCTGATGGAGGCATAATACTCCATAGTGTAAATGGACCACATCTTCCTTATCCATTCGTCCGTTGAAGGGCATCTTGGTTCTTTCCACAGTTTGGCGACCGTGGCCATTGCTGCTATAAACATTGGGGTACAGATGGCCCTTCTTTTCACTACATCTGTATCTTTGGGGTAAATACCCAGTAGTGCAATTGCAGGGTCATAGGGAAGCTCTATTTTTAATTTCTTGAGGAATCTCCACACTGTTCTCCAAAGTGGCTGCACTAACTTGCATTCCCACCAACAGTGTAAGAGGGTTCCCCTTTCTCCACATCCTCTCCAACACATGTTGTTTCCTGTCTTGCTAATTTTGGCCATTCTAACTGGTGTAAGGTGGTATCTCAATGTGTTTTTAATTTGAATCTCCCTGATGGCTAGTGATGATGAACATTTTTTCATGTGTCTGATAGCCATTTGTATGTCTTCATTGGAGAAGTGTCTGTTCATATCTTCTGCCCATTTTTTGATATGATTGTCTGTTTTGTGTGTGTTGAGTTTGAGGAGTTCTTTATAGATCCTGGATATCAATCTTTTGTCTTTACTGTCATTTGCAAATATCTTCTCCCATTCTGTGGGTTGCCTCTTTGTTTGGTTGACTGTTTCCTTTGCTGTGCAGAAGCTTTTGATCTTGATGAAGTCCCAAAAGTTCATTTTCTCTTTTGTTTCCTTTGCCTTTGGAGACATATCTTGAAAGAAGTTGCTGTGGCTGATATCGAAGAGGTTACTGCCTATGTTCTCCTCTAGGATTCTGATGGATTCCTGTCTTATGTTGAGGTCTTTTATCCATTTCGAGTTTATCTTTGTGTACGGTGTAAGAGAATGGTCAAGTTTCATTCTTCTACATATAGCTGTCCAGTTTTCCCAGCACCATTTATTGAAGAAACTGTCTTTTTTCCACGGTATATTTTTTCCTGTTTTGTCGAAGATTATTTGACCATAGAGTTGAGAGTCCATATCTGGGCTCTCTACTCTGTTCCACTGGTCTATGTGTCTGTTTTTATGCCAGTACCATGCTGTCTTGGTGATCACAGCTTTGTAGTAAAGCTTGAAATCTGGTAACGTGATGCTGCCAGTTTTATTTTTGTTTTTTAAGATTTCCTTAGTGATTCGGGGTCTCTTCTGATTCCATACAAATTTTAGGATTATTTGCTCTAGTTCTTTGAAAAATACCGGTGGAATTTTAATCGGAATGGCATTAAAAGTATAGATTGGTCTAGGCAGTATAGACATTTTAACAATGTTTATTCTTCTGATCCAAGAGCATGGAATGGTCTTCCATCTTTTTGTGTCTTCTTCAATTTCTTTCATGAGTGTTCTGTAGTTCCTTGAGTACAGATCCTTTACCTCTTTGGTTAGGTTTATTCCCAGGTATCTTATGGTTCTTGGTGCTATAGTAAATGGAATGGATTCTCTAATTTCCCTTTCTGTATTTTCACTATTAATGTATAAGAAAGCCACTGATTTCTGTACATTGACTTTGTATCCTGCCATGTTACTGAATTGCTATATGAGTTCTAGTAGTTTGGGGGTGGAGTCTTTTGGGTTTTCCATATAAAGAATCATGTCATCTGCGAAGAGAGAAAGTTTGACTTCTTCCTTGCCAATTTGGATACCTTTTATTTCTCTTTGTTGTCTGAATGCTGTTGCTAGGACTTCTAATACTATGTTGAACCAGAGTGGTGAGAGTGGGCATCCTTGTCGTGTTCCTGATCTCAACAGCAAGGCTGCAAGCTTTTTCCCATTGAAGATGATATTTGCTGTGGGTCTTTCATAGATAGATTTGATGAAGTTCAGGAATGTTCCCTCTATCCCTATACTTTGAAGCGTTTTAATCAGGAACAGATGCTGGATTTTGTCAAATGCTTTTTCTGTGTCAATTGAGAGGACCATGTGGTTCTTCTCTCTTCTCTTATTGATTTATTCTATCACATTGATTGTTTTGTGAATGTTGAACCATCCTTGTAACCCAGGGATGAATTCCACCTGGTCATGGTGGATAATCTTTTTAATGTGCTGTTGGATCCTGTTTGCTAGGATCTTGTTGAGAATCTTAACATCCATATTCATCACTGATATTGGTCTGAAATTCTCTTTTTTGGTAGAGTCTTTGCCTGGTTTGGGGATCAGGGTAATGCTGGCTTCATAAAAAGAGTCTGGAAGGGACGCCTGGGTGGCTTCGTTGGTTGGACGACTGCTTTCGGCTCAGGTCATAATCCCAGAGTCCCGGGATCGAGTCCCGCATCAGGCTCCCAGCTCCATGGGGGGTCTGCTTCTCCCTCTGACCTTCTCCTTGCTCATGCTCTCTCGTACTGTCTCTCTCTCAAATAAATAAATAAAATCTTCAAAAAAAAAAAGAGTCTGGAAGTTTTCCTTCTGCTTCAATTTTTTGAAACAGCCTCAGGAGAATAGGTGTTATTTCTTCTTTGAAAGTTTGGTAGAATTTCCCAGGGAATCCATCAGGTCCTGGGCTCTTGTTTTTTGGGAGGTTTTTTTTTGTTTTTTTTTTTTTTAATAAACATATAATATATTTTTATCCCCAGGGGTACAGGTATGTCAATCGCCAGGTTTACACACTTCACAGCACTCACCATAGCACATACCTTCCCCAATGTCCATAACCCCCCCCCCCCCCTCCCCACCCCCCCCCCCCCATCAACCCTCAGTTTGTTTTGTGAGATTAAGAGTCACTATGGTTTGTCTCCCTCCCAATCCCATCTTGTTGCATTTACTCTTCTCCTACCCCCTTAACCCCCCATGCTGTATCTCCTCTCCCTCATATCAGGGAGATCATATGATAGTTGTCTTTCTCCGATTGACTTATTTCGCTAAGCATGATACCCTCTAGTTCCATCCACGTCGTCGCAAATGGCAAGATTTCATTTCTTTTGATGGCTGCATAGTATTCCATTGTGTATATATACCACATCTTCTTTATCCATTCGTCTGTTGATGGACATCTAGGTTCTTTCCATAGTTTGGCTATTGTAGACATTGCTGCTATAAACATTCGGGTGCACGCGCCCCTTCGGATCACTACGTTTGTATCTTTAGGGTAAATACCCAGCAGTGCAATTGCTGGGTCATAGGGTAGTTCTATTTTCAACATTTTGAGGAACCTCCATGCTCTTTTCCAGAGTGGTTGCACCAGCTTGCATTACCACCAACAGTGTAGGAGGGCTCCCCTTTCTCCGCATCCTTGCCAGCATCTGTCATTTCCTGACTTGTTAATTTTACCCATTCTGACTGGTGTGAGGTGATATCTCACTGTGGTTTTGATTTGTATTTCCCTGATGCCAAGTGATGTGGAGCACTTTTTCATGTGTCTGTTGGCCATCTGGATGTCTTCTTTGCAGAAGTGTCTGTTCATGTCCTCTGCCCATTTCTTGATTGGATTATTTGTTCTTTGGGTGTTGAGTTTGCTAAGTTCTTTATAGATTTTGGACACTAGCCCTTTATCTGATATGTCATTTGCAAATATCTTCTCCCATTCTGTCAGTTGTCTTTTGGTTTTGTTAACAGTTTCCTTTGCTGTGCAAAAGCTTTTGATCTTGCTGAAGTCCCAATAGTTCATTTTTGTCCTTGCTTCCCTTGCCTTTGGCGATGTTCCTAGGAAGATGTTGCTGCAGCTGAGGTTGAAGAGGTTGCTGCCTGTGTTCTCCTCAAGGATTTTGATGAATTCCTTTCTCACATTGAGGTCCTTCATCCATTTTTAGTCTATTTTTGTGTGTGGTGTAAGGAAATGATCCAATTTCATTTTTCTGCATGTGGCTGTCCAATTTTCCCAACACCATTTGTTGAAGAGGCTGTCTTTTTTCCATTGGACATGCTTTCCTGCTTTGTCGAAGATTAGTTGACCATAGAGTTGAGGGTCTATTTCTGGGCTCTCTATTCTGTTCCATTGATCTATGTGTCTGTTTTTGTGTCAGTACCATGCTGTCTTGATGATGACAGCTTTGTAATAGAGCTTGAAGTCCGGGATTGTGATGCCACCAACTTTGGCTTTCTTTTTCAATATTGCTTTGGCTATTCGAGGTCTTTTCTGGTTCCGTATAAATTTTAGGATTATTTGTTCCATTTCTTTGAAAAAAATGGATGGTACTTTGATAGGAATTGCGTTAAATGTGTAGATTGCTTTAGGTAGCATAGACATTTTCACAATATTTATTCTTCCAATCCAGGAGCATGGAACATTTTTCCATTTCTTTGTGTCTTCCTCAGTTTCTTTCATGAGTACTTTATAGTTTTCTGTGTATAGATTCTTAGTCTCTTTGGTTAGATTTATTCCTAGGTATCTTATAGTTGTGGGTGCAATTGTAAATGGGATTGACTCCTTAGTTTCTCTTTCTTCTGTCTTGTTGTTGCTGTAGAGAAATGCAACTGATTTCTGTGCATTGATTTTATATCCTGACACTTTACTGAATTCCTGTACAAGTTCTAGCAGTTTTGGAGTGGAGTCTTTTGGGTTTTCCACATATAGTATCATATCATCTGCGAAGAGTGATAGTTTGACTTCTTCTTTGCTGATTTGGATGCCTTTAATTTCCTTTTGTTGTCTGATTGCTGAGGCTAGGACTTCTAGTACTATGTTGAATAGCAGTGGTGATAACGGACATCCCTGCCGTGTTCCTGACCTCAGCGGAAAAGCTTTCAGTTTTTCTCCATTGAGAATGATATTTGCAGTGGGTTTTTCATAGATGGCTTTGATGATATTGAGGTATGTGCCCTCTATCCCTACACTTTGAAGAGTTTTGATCAGGAAGGGATGCTGTACTTTGTCAAATGCTTTTTCAGCATCTATCGAGAGGATCATATGGTTCTTGTTCTTTCTTTTATTAATGTGTTGTATCACATTGATTGATTTGCGGATGTTGAACCAATCTTGCAGCCCTGGAATAAATCCCACTTGGTCGTGGTGAATAATCCTTTTAATGTACCGTTGAATCCTATTGGCTAGTATTTTGGCGAGAATTTTTGCATCTGTGTTCATCAAGGATATTGGTCTGTAGTTCTCTTTTTTGATGGGATCCTTGTCTGGTTTTGGGATCAAGGTGATGCTGGCCTCATAAAATGAGTTTGGAAGTTTTCCTTCCATTTCTATTTTTTGGAACAGTTTCAGGAGAATAGGAATTAGTTCTTCTTTAAATGTTTGGTAGAATTCCCCCGGGAAGCCGTCTGGCCCTGGGCTTTTGTTTGTTTGGAGACTTTTGATGACTGTTTCAATCTCCTTACTGCTTATGTGTCTGTTGAGGCTTTCTATTTCTTCCTGGTTCAGTTGTGGTAGTTTATATGTCTCTAGGAATGCATCCATTTCTTCCAGATTGTCAAATTTGTTGGCATAGAGTTACTCATAGTATGTTCTTATAATTGTCTGTATTTCTTTGGTGTTCGTTGTGATCTCTCCTCTTTCATTCATGATTTTATTTATTTGGGTCCTTTCTCTTTTCTTTTTGATAAGTCTGACCAGGGGTTTATCAATCTTATTAATTCTTTCAAAGAACCAGCTTCTAGTTTTGTTGATTTCTTCTATTGTTTTTTTGGTTTCTATTTCATTGATTTCTGCTCTGATCTTTATGGTTTCTCTTCTCCTGCTGGGTTTAGGGTTTCTTTCTTGTTCTTTCTCCAGCTCCTTTAGGTGTAGGGTTAGGTTGTGTACCTGAGACCTTTCTTGTTTCTTGAGAAAGGCTTGTACCGTTATATATTTTCCTCTCTGGACTGCCTTTGTTGTGTCCCACAGATTTTGAACCGTTGTGTTTTCATTATCATTTGTTTCCATGAATTTTTTCAATTCTTCTTTAATTTCCTGGTTGACCCATTCATTCTTTAGAAGGATGCTGTTTAGTCTCTATGTATTTGGGTTCTTTCCAAATTTCCTCTTGTGATTGAGTTCTAGCTTCAGAGCATTGTGGTCTGAACATATGCAGGGAATGATTCCAATCTTTTGATAATGGTTGAGACCTGATTTAGGACCGAGGATGTGATCTATTCTGGAGAATGTTCCATGTGCACTAGAGAAGAATGTGTATTCTGTTGTTTTGGGATGAAATGTTCTGAATATATCTGTGATGTCCATCTGGTCCAGTGTGTCATTTAAGGCCTTTCTTTACTTGTTGATCTTTTGCTTGGATGATCTGTCCATTTCAGTGAGGGGAGTGTTAAAGTCCCTACTATTATTGTATTATTGTCGATGTGTTTCTTTGATTTTGTTATTAATTGGTTCATATAGTTGGCTGCTCCCACGTTAGGGGCATAGATATTTAAAATTGTTAGATCTTCTTGTTGGACAGTTCCTTTGAGTATGATATAGTGTCCTTCCTCATCTCTTATTATAGTCTTTGGCTTAAAATCTAATTGATCTGATATAAGGATTGCCACTCCTGCTGTCTTCTGATGTCCATTAGCATGGTAAATTCTTTTCCACCCCCTCACTTTAAATCTGGAGGTGTCTTTGGGTTTAAGATGAGTTTCTTGTAGGCAACATATAGATGGGTTTTGTTTTTTTATCCATTCTGATACCCTGTGTCTTTTGATTGGGGCATTTAGCCCATTAACATTCAGGGTAAGTATTGAGAGATATGAATTTAGTGCCATTGCATTGCCTGTAAGGTGACTGTTATTGTATATTGTCTCTGTTTCTTTCTGATCTACTACTTTTAGGGTGTCTCTTTGCTTAGAGGACCCCTTTCAATATTTCCTGTAGAGCTGGTTTGGTGTTTGCAAATTCTTTCAGTTTTTGTTTGTCCTGGAAGCTTTTAATCTCTCCTTCTGTTTTCAATGATAGCCTAGCTGGATATAGTATTCTTAGCTGCATGTTTTTCTCGTTTAGTACTCTGAATATATCATGCCAGCTCTTTCTGGCCTGCCAGGTCTCTGTGGATAAGTCTGCTCCCAATCTATTATTTTTAGACTTCTTTTCCCGGGCTGCTTTCAGGATCTTCTCTTTGTCATTAAGACTTGTAAATTTTACTATTAGGTGATGGGGTGTGGACCTATTCTTATTGATTTTGAGAGGGGTTCTCTGAACCTCCTGGATTTTGATGCTTGTTCCCTTTGCCATATTAGGGAAATTCTCTCCAATAATTCTCTACAACATACCTTCTGCTCCCCTCTCTGTTTCCTCTTCTTCTGGAATCGCAATTATTCTAATGTTGTTTTGTTTTATGGTGTCACTTATCTCTCGAATTCTCCCCTCGTGGTCCAGTAGCTGTTTGTCCCTCTTTTGCTCAGCTTCTTTATTCTCTGTCATTTGGTCTTCTATATCGCTAATTCTTTCTTCTACCTCATTTATCCTAGCAGTGAGAGCCTCCATTTTTTATTGCACCTCATTAATAGCTTTTTTTATTTCAACTTGGTTAGATTTTAGTTCTTTTATTTCTCCAGAAAGGGCTTTTATATCTCCCGAGAGGGTTTCTCTAATATCTTCCATGCCTTTTCCGAGCCCGGCTAGAACCTTGAGAATCGTCATTCTGAACTCTAGATCTGACATATTACCAATGTCTGTTGATTAGGTCCCTAACCTGCGGTACTGCCTCTTGTTCTTTTTTTTGTGGTGAATTTTTCCGCCTTGTCATTTTGTCCAGATAAGAGTATATGAAGGAGCAAGTAAAATACTAAAAGGGTGGCAACAACCCCAGGAAAATATGCTTTAACCAAATCAGAAGAGATCCCAAATCATGAGGGGGGAGAAAGGGGATAAAAAGGGGTTCAGAAAAAAAAAAAAAAAGAAAGAATTAAAAAAAGAAAACCAATAAAGAAAAAAAAAAAAAAAGAAAATATATATATATATTAGATAAACTAGTTAAAAAACGTTAAAAAAGAAAAGGGTAAAAGTTAAAAAAAATTAGCAGAAGAAAAAAAATTGAAAAAGAAAAAAAAATTAAATTAACTGCAAGGCTAAAGAATCATGGGGAGAAAGCCTTGAGTTCCGTGCTTTGCTTTCTCCTCCTCTGGAATTCCGCTGCTCTCCTTGGTATTGAAACTGCAGTCCTTGGTAGGTAAACTTGGTCCTGGCTGGGTTTCTTGTTGATCTTCTGGGGGAGGGGCCTGTTGTAGTGATTCTCAAGTGTCTTTGCCCCAGGCGGAGTTGCACCGCCCTTACCAGGGGCCGGGCTGAGTAATCCGCTCGGGTTTGTTTTCGGGAGCTTTTGTTCCCTGAGCACTTTCTGTAGAGCTCCGGAGGACGGGAATGAAGATGGCGGCCTCCCAGTCTCCGGCCCGGAGGAGCCGAGATCCTGGGGCCCCACTCCTCAGTGCGCCCTCAGAGAACAGCGCCCAATTACTCCCGTCACCCTGGCCTCTGGCCGCGCTCCGAGCCGACCGAGCCTGCGACCAGTTCAAGGCAACCCTGAGCTTAGAGCTCACTCCTCAGCTCTGTCTCTGTAGCCGGCTTCCCCGTTCTAGCACCTGTAAGCTCTGCGACACTCAGACACCCCCGATCCTTCTGTGACCCTGCGGGACCTGAGGCCACGCTGACCCTGCGTGGGCTTCACCCCAGTTTAGCCTCTGGAGTGATGTCCCTCAGCAGAACAGACTTTTAAAAGTCCTGATTTTGTGCTCCATTGCTCCGCCGCTTGCCGGGAGCCGGCCCCTCCCCCCGCGGTCTATCTACCCATTGCTTTGGATTCACTTCTCTGCCAGTCCTACCTTTCAGAAACCTTTCAGAAAGTGGTTGATTTTCTGTTTCTAGAGTTGCTGTTCTTCTCTTCGATCTCGATCTCCCATTGGATTTGTAGGTGTTTGCAATGTTTAGATAAGCTATCTAGCTGATCTCCCGCTATCTGAAGTAGTCTCAGCCTGCTACTTCTCCGCCATCTTGACTCCTCCCCACTTTTTGGGAGGTTTTTGATCACTGCTTCAATCTCGTTATTAGATATTGGTCTATTCAGGTTGTCAATTTCTTCCTGGTTCAATTTTGGGAGTTTATAGTTTTCCAGGAATGCATCCATTTCATCTAGGTTGCTTAGCTTATTGGCATAAAACTGTTGATAATAACTTCTGATGATTGTTTCTACTTCTTTGGTGTTAGTTGTGAGCTCTCCCTTTTCATTCATAATTTTATTAATTTGGGCTTTCTCTCTTTTCTTTTGGATTAGTGTGGCCAATGGTTTATCGATCTTATTGATTCTTTCAAAAAACAAGCTTCTAGTTTCATTGATACGTTCTACTGTATCTCTGGTTTCTACCTCATTGATCTCTGCTCTAATCTTATTTCTCTTCTTACGTGTGGAGTTGGTTTGATTTGTTGTTGATTCTCCAGTTCTTTAAGGTGTAGAGACAGCTGGTGTATTCTGGATTTTTCAATTTTTTTTTGAGGGAGGCTTGGATGGCTATGTATTTCCCCCTTAGGACTCCCTTTGCTGTATCCCATAGGTTTTGGACCGAAGTGTCTTCATTCTCATTGGTTTCCATGAATTGTTTAAGTTCTTCTTTGATCTCCTGGTTGATCCAAGCATTTTTAAGCAAGGTGGTCTTTAGCTTCCAGGTGTTTGAGTTTCTTTCGAACTTTTCCTTGTGATTGAGCTCCAGTTTCAAAGCATTGTGATCTGAGAATATGCAGCGAATAATCTCAGTCTTTTGGTATCAGTTGAGTCCTGATTTGTGACCCAGTATGTGGTCATTCTTGAGAAGGTTCCATGTGCACTTGAGAAGAATGAGTATTCTGTTGTTTTAGGGTGGAATGTTCTGTATATATCTATGAGTTCCAACTGGTCCAATGTGTCATTCAATGCTCTTGTTTCTTTTTTTTTTTTTTAATTTTTTATTTCTTTTCAGCGTAACAGTATTCATTGTTTTTGCACCACACCCAGTGCTCCATGCAATCCGTGCCCTCTCTAATACCCACCACCTGGTTCCCCCAACCTCCCACCCCCCACACCTTCAAAACCCTCAGGTTGTTTTTCAGAGTCCATAGTCTCTCATGGTTCACCTTCCCTTCCAATTTCCCTCAACTCCCTTCTCCTCTCCATCTCCCCTTGTCCTCCATGCTATTTGTTATGCTCCACAAGTAAGTGAAACCATATGATAATTGACTCTCTCTGCTCTTGTTTCTTTATTGATTTTCTGCTTCGATGATCTCAGACCATTACTTTTATCAACTGGTTTACTGTTGTATTGTCAATTCTGACTGCTATAATCACCACATGATACATATTAAGTGTTTAGTCAAAGGTTTCTAAGTGAAAAGTTTCAGTGCCTGGCCTCTTGTCTTGTTTCTCCTGACCAGACACTGTCCTCATATTTTGATCCAGCATTGAGTTCTCTAGTTTCTTTCTTTTGCTTTGGACCATTCTTTGATTCCTTATATTTCTTCTTCCTCTGACTCAAATCCCGTTATTCCAATGGCTTCCTTTGTTCTGCCTCTGCAATCTCTCTCTTATGGCTATGATATGTAGCTTGACACAGGGTATCCTCCATTTGCCTGCTCTCCATACCCCTCCACACATGTCTACCCAGCATATTTTCTCTGCCAGTGAGACCTGCTCTTCTTAGCCGCCCTATAGAGTGTGGTTATCTAACCCCTGGCGTTGGGCTTTCCCATCTAGCCCATCTCCACACTGGCCATGACCTGATTTGGCAATTACTTGAAAATCTGTGGAAGACAGTTGGAACTAGGGAGGTGGATGTCCAACCAATGTAAGATCTTTTGATGAACAAGATTTATCTGTCACTTCCAAATTAAAGAATATTTTAAATCCTTATTAAGATCTTCTCAGGACATGTGCTGTAGTTCCCTAGTAGCAAGTCCATCTTGGTAATCCACAATTTGTCTTCAGTGGACTGAAAAAGGGCAAGATCAGGATTAATACTGAGATCGAATTAAGGAGTTCCTATTCTTTTCCTCATTTCCCACAGTACCTGACTCCAAGCAGCAGAACAGTGTCCAAGGATAAATTTCAATCACTTTGGTGCTTCTTTTGTTTATTTCCTCAACTAAGTTTGAGTTTTTTTCCCCCTTGTACCATCTCTAAAACTGGCAAAGGATAGAGCATCCAATACTTCTCGCCCAGCCCCAGGATGACAGAGGAATCTGATTAATACTGCCCTTTGGATTGGTAACTAGAATCTGGAGAGTTAACCCAGCGTGGCAAAGGATAGGTGGAGTTTCATGCTTTGACCCAGCAATTGCACCCCTAATTGGGCACACAGTTGCACTTTCATGGCATTTAAACACTTTAAAGAGCTCGTACTCAAGACAGAAGGCCACTGTGTGTTTTCCTGAGGGTATAGCCAGGGACTAAAGAATGCAGGGGCTCTTTAAGCGTAATTAGGCATTTAATTGCATATATAGACTTCACCGATGGTTTTGCACATGCATGTGATTGTGATTCACTTGAAAGCACCCCACTGATGATAGTCTGTGTTCCATTTTTCTGCAAAGCAAATTAGGAAGGAAAATATTCAAAACATTTAATTCTTAAGTCCTATTTCTTTAGTTTCTTTTTAGTTATAACTTCTCTTCAAGTTTCTAGAGAGTTAAAACAACCACCACCACAGGGAATTCCACATCTGACTCTTATAAAGCACATAAAACAGAATGTACATAACTGTGGGTAGTTTGCAATTAGAGTGTAAGTATAGTACAAATGTGGTGTTTCTCATCTACCAATATTTCCCTTCTTCCTCTCTACCCAAATTTTCAGATTGAGAAATCAAGGCAGTGGAGTTAAATCTTTTGCCTAAGTCACTGAGTAGTAGAGACCAGTTGGGAATATAAATTGCCCTTGGCATCCTGTTCTTTTCTATCATCAAACCGAGAGCACAGTGTAACATGTTTAATTCCATTGTTCTATTGCACATTTAAGACAGTAAACAATGGATAACCTCTGAGACTTGGCTTATACAGAAATATGAACCTGGATATTTTGGTCTCATTTCTTTTTTGTACACAACTCCATGATGGCAGCACTGAAAAATTTTTAAAGATTTCGGAAATGGACTGGTCTATTTTCTTCATCCTTTCTGCCTTCCTATTTTGAGCATTTTGTAAGGATTTATCTTTTGGGGATTTTTTACTTTTAGTCCAATATATCTTCCATACTTTAAAATCGACACATTCCATTTACCAAAAGCCATTTGAGTCGAGCCTGCATTGCTATACCTACACCTCTTGCTGCTGCCTCTCCCTCCAGTTTTTCATAACTTGGCCATCTCTTGAACATGGATTTGGCTTAATCTGACTTTGGATTCTTGCTGTAGTCAAGAATGTGTCACCCAGAGTAGACATCAATGACTACAAAATCCTGAGAGGTGGTTAGAGAATGCCTGAACCACCGCCCTGGACCTAGAGCTATTTAGCCATTACTTCATGTTCATCTGTGGTGGATTTATTTTGGGTAGACAGCAAATGCTTATTGGTAATATTAAATGCTGATTTTTGAATCCCTCCTCACTAAGCAATAAGTAGAAACTCAACCAGATACAACAGGGTTTGTCAGGAAGTTCTTAATAGGAAGTATGTATGGGCCCATCTGGGTGGCACAGTCGGTTGAGAGTCCAACTCTTGGTTTTGGCTCAGGTGTGATCTCAGGGTCATGAGCTTGAGACCCACGGTGGGCTCTGTGCTCAGTGTGGAGTCTGTTTGAGTTCTTCTCTCTCTTGCCCTCTGACCCTCCTGCTTGAACTCTCTCTCTCTCTCTAAAATAAATAAATCTTCAAAAAAGGAAGTGTGTATAAGAATCACCAGGGCAGGGCAGGGAGCTTCTTCCAAATACAGAGGTCCAAGCCCAATGATTCAGAAATTGTAGTTTGGGGTCCAAGCACCTATAATTTTCAAAGCATTCCTTTGTGATTATGATGCTTTTGCTGTGAGGAATCAGAAGTCTGGGAGAATAGTCTCTGTTATGCTCCTTCCTGAAATAAGTTTCTCTTGCTATGATGTGTTGTTGGGAATTATGGATTTGGACAGTACAATTTATTAGAGGTTGTGTGAACCTGGGCAGTTTTCTCTGCCATGTTTTCAGCCCCACTGTCCTTACTTGTAAAAGGTGAGATGGTAATTGGGGCTGTTGAGGTGAAAAGAGGATCTTTGCAAAGGCCCTTAGCAGCATGTCCAGTATGTACCAGTCATGAGTCACTCTCATCATCATAGACCATATCTGTCATGATTCTGATGAACTTATGCCCCACACATCTTGTCCATGGCCACTTTGTGTTGGAGCAGTTAGTCTCCCATTGAGGTCCTTATTATATTTTGCCGAGAGGGGCTCTGCCCTGCTCCTAAAGTATAGTGTAAAATTCATAAAGAAGCGTAACTTCCCTCTGATAGCTTTGTGCAGTGCATGCTCCCTGCTTTTACTCTGCCCCAGGTCTCCTGTGTCTTTCTCCAACCCCAGCATTGTTTGGTCAGCCTACCTAGGAGGAGTAACTGACTAATGGGTCTGAGCCCAAAGTGGCTCCTCCCCCTGGGAAAAGGCATGGACGGGTTAAAACTTCCTGTGCAAGATGATTCTACCTGCCTCCTGGAGGGCAACAGAAGATGTCCATTTCAGGTCAACGAATACGCTGCTTTGCGTAGGTTTGGGCCTTACACTTTTCTTTCCCAGCTATAGAGTCCGTTCCTCTGGGCAGCCTTATCCTGTGCAGAGGTCTGGGAACAGAGACTGTGTGTGCCAGGCAGCCGTCTGGCACAGTCTTGTCTTATTTACCATTCTGGTTTAAATTGCCTTTCTTATGGACGGGTATTTGTATGTATAATAAATGGGAGCTGGCTAATTACGTGGTTCTTAGTAGGAATCAGGTCTCCTTTGGAACCAGCCCAGTCTCTGCCCACTATTTATAGCCTGCATATGTCCCAAATTTTCCAGTTCTGATTTCAAATATTCTACCCCACTGACTCTAGAAGTACACTTTATGCTTGTCAGACCACATGTCAATTTATGGTTTGAGAAATATAGTCACAGTATTATAACTGCCACCCTAAACACCACACTTTCTGACTGTCAGATTGGAATCCTGCCTTTAAAAAAAAAGTTGGACATACTTAGGAAGGGCAAAAAAAATTTTTTCTTCTAGTGTTCTTGGTAGGCAGTTGACTCTAAGCTTCACTTACAAACGGCAGATTTCAGATTAGAGCATGAGGTAACACTAAAGAGCTTGATGACCGTTGTCCTTCTTGAGACAGTGTCTTTCACATGGAACATTACCAAGAGATAGTAGCATAAGCAAATGGGTTGAATGATTATATAGAGATTTTCATATTGTCGTAAAACCACAGAACTCTGATCTGGATCTGCTGTGTTTCTTCCCAACTATAAATGAAGGGAGAAATGTATATGCTGTATCAAGGGAGAAAGAAGCAGATTTCTAGCACTGTTTGGTCTCTATTTTGTATTGGGCACTCTGATGGGTGCTTTATCTTCACCCTCCAAAGATCACGAGGGCACAGGCAGCAGAACCTTCTCGTCATGGATGGAAGAACTGAGACTCCCATTAAGGAGTTTGCTGAGGACAGTCAGGTGACAAGCTGTGTAGTTAGAATTAGAGCTCAGGGGGTGCCTGGGTGGCTCAGTCATTTAGCGTCTGTCTTCGGCTCAGGTCATGATCCCAGCGTCCTGAGATCGAGCTCTGCATCAGGCTCCCTGCTCAGCGGGAAGCCTGCCTCTCCCTCTGCCCGCTGCTACCCCTGCTTGTTCTCTCTCTCTCTGTCAAAAAAATAAATAAATTCTTAAAAAAAGAAAAAGGAATTAGAACTCAGGCCGATGGGACTATAGAGTCTTTTTATAAATTAGGGTTTCTCAAATTATTCTTCATTTTTCCCAGAATGGTAGATGAAATTTAGCTACAATAATTTCCCATCATTTCTAAGCTCCCGTCATTTAAGGGATACATGTAAATGTAACTATCATGCTAATCCCCACTCCCTAGCCTGTGTGTCCACGCTGGGGCAGATGTCTTGGGGGGAGGGTGTGTGTGTGTAGATGGAAGTATAGAGAGGCCATGTGGAGAGATTGCATTATGCAGTTCTGTGCCTCATTCAGAAGGAAACTCTCCAGTGTTCTGAGTGACTTGACTCAACCTTCAGGTTTCTTATTTCCAGTACAACCCAGCCCCAGCCAGTGGAACTGTTACTTCCACATGTTTCTGAAACCAAGGGATGGCTTCCTACATGATTTCTCCTGATCCCACGTAAGTCAACAGGTATCACTAATAGAGCCCAGTATATGATGGCAGTGGCTGGCTACAGACAAGTGAACGTCTTTTCAGATATGCCAACCTCTGTTCAGTCTGTGTGAAATGATCTCAATGAAATGCTTATAAACGTAAGGCTGTGGAATGCAGCTTCTGTAAGAGGAATGGCTCTAGAACTAGAACAGTACCAGATCCAAAGTTGATACTCCATGTTGGATTAAGGACTTCGTGGCTCTTCTCTAAAATTTCTTACAGTAAAGTCCACAGGCTTTCATACACTGGCAGATGTGAAGCCCAAGACCGAGGAGAATCTTGATTAATCTCCTGTTGGTAGCAAATAGAGGTGGTTCTGTTTTCAGAGGTCCCTGGGTGCTGCAGTGCATGCTGTCCATGCAGCCAAAATATACCAGCACCTGGCATGGTCCTTACATTGAACACGTAGAGGATGGGACAGCAGTGGAACATGGCTGACCAACAGCTATGAGTGTGAACTGGAATTCACTCTTGGTTATGGGATAGCCTCAAGTTGAAAAACTACTAAAAATATTATTTTAAAACTGATAGGTGATGGAGAGAAGGGACATGGGGGGATGTGCAAAATGGGTTAAGGGAAATGGGAAGGACAGGCTTCCAATTAGGGAATAAGTAATTCATAGGGCTGAAAGGAACGGCATAGGGAATGTAGTCAATGGTATTAGAATGGTGCTCTATGGTGACGAATGGTAGCTACACTTGTGGGGAGCATAGCCTAATGTACAGACTTGCTGAATCACTATGTTTTACACCTAAAACTGATGTAACCTTGTGTGTTAACTGTACTTCACTAAAAAAGAAAAAAAGAAAAGACACAGAGTTCTATAAATCAGTTAAAGTATTTTTTAGACTGCATTATTGAGGGAGCCAAGTTCAATAATACGTGGTCTTCATAGTTGCAATGATCACCCAGTGGATACTGCTGGCAGCATTGTTTTGTGAAGAATTTCCTACCACCTCCCCGTGAGGATGTACTGAAGTGGCTTCTTGGGAAAACACTGAAGGATTTCATGCTCATGACTTCTAAGCTGCTGGAACAATCTAAATAAAGTGAGTTACCATTAGATAATGCAGAATATTCTTGAAGAAACTGGGGCTGCATTGGATTCAGCTATTGTATCTTTTCATGTTAAAACTAAAAGTATTCCTGCCTCTGGGGAGGCAAAAGAAGAAGAATTTGAGCATAAAGTCGAATAGAATGACCTTCAATTAATCGGGTATAGTTGAGGAATTGCACTGTTTATTTTAGAGAAAAAAAAATCAGACAACTAGGGGCTCGCAGAAGTTGTTGTTTGCTGAACTGTAAGACAGATTATTTGAGAAAAAGAATCCTAAGTTCTTGCCTTTCAAATACGGCTGGAAATCCATAATCACGTTGAGAGCCCTTTCCAACACATGGTCCTGCGCTGGTAAACTGGGAGCCAGCTGCTGCACAAAATACCAAGTCTCCAGTCTCCACCAGGTAGTTCAAAGGCAACAGTAAAAAAAAAAAAAAAAAAAAAAAATGGGGTGGCATCCTATTTTTATTTACTCTGTATTTGGTCTGGCAAGATATATTTAAAAAATAGTTTTGCCAGAGTGAAAAGTGAGTTATTGTGGATTAACTCTTAATAGAAGCTAAGTAAGCTTTACCTTTACCTCCCGGAGAGGAGTGCCCGCCACTAGATGAAGACGTGATCATCTACCTTGGGTTGGCCTTGACAGCTGCTGAAGGGTAGACACCTTTTGGTTCTCTCTCCAGCGGTCTCACGTAGAGGCAGTCACAGGATGGAGTTCCCTCCTGCTGGTAAACCACTCTTCCATCTGGCAAAAAGGTTAGAGGGAAAGAAAGGGAGGTGGAGGATGGGCACCAAGGAGAGGGGTTATGTGCGTTCCAAGCTGCACCGTGCACTAGCTGATGTCATCCCTTCTAAAGGAGCAGAATCAGGAGCCCACCTCTGTATTATTCCGCAAACCACAAGTTTGGGTGTCAGGAAGGTAGATGAGCAAGGAATGAAAAAAGTGAATGTTTCAAGTGTTTCAAGGAACATTTGTTTTTTGTTTTAAAAGATTTTATTTATTTGACAGAGAGAGATCACAAGTAGGCAGAGAGGCAGGCAAAGAGAGCGAGGGGGAAGCAGGCTCCCCACCGAGCAGAGAGCCCGATGTGGGACTCGATCCCAGGACACCGAGATCATGATCTGAGCCGAAGGCAACGGCTTAACCCACTCAGTCACCCAGGCGCCCCTCAAGGAACATTTGTAAGCAACACTGATTTGATTCTGTAAGAAGGAACTAACACATACTTTAATGATGTTTCTGAATTTCCAGAAAACCTAACTTCCTATCACCTAATTTCCTTTTCCCTTCATAATGTTTTGAAGCTATCGGGTGGATATACAAATGACAAACTGTCCCAGACTGTATTTCCTTTTCCAAGTCTAATTCAATAATACATCGACTAAATGTGAAATTTATAAAATATATACCATGCTTGATGTTTCTGAACTTGAAACGTGGGCTTTTTGAGGAGGAATGCTATGTTAATGATCCAGTGGATTCTTTTTCAAATTATTAAACAAAAATGGATCTTCTCTTTTTAAGTAGGCCCCATGCCCAATGTGGGGCTTGATCTCATGACCCTGAGATCAAGAGTCACATGCTGTACCGACTGAACCAGCCAGGCCCCCTGACCCCTGCCCCAGGTTTTCTTGTCTGATCCCGAAATGCTAACTTCAGATTTAATACACCGTGTTATATTTGTAGCATCCAAAGGAGTTTGGTGGAAAAAAATCACTTAAGTTAGGTTATAGCCCAGCACAGTGCTTGGAATATAGTTGGCGCTCAATCGATGTTTTTAGAATGAATGAGTGAATAGCCAGGAGCATTTAGCGTTCATTTAAGGACTGAACACATCAATACTCCTGACACAGCTATGGAACTCAATCAACTGGTGGCCTGAGGGAACACTTTACCATTATAATTTGTTACTGATACAACTCATGAGGCAGATGCTCATTATAAGACAGAAAATTAATGAGGCCAAGGATCTCCATTTAATGCCTCTAGGGTCCAGTTATTTTTGTTCTGTTTCATGGCTGCATCTACAACCCATAACCTTTGCCAGCTGTCACACACTCGGGCATGCTCTTTGTCACACAGAGACCCAGTAAGGAGATCGTGGGGAGATTAGCTCAGAGCCATGGCCATTTAGGCAAAATAAAGTGAACGGCATGCACTCTCTAGAGAGGTCAGTTTCAACAGTTGAGCAAAGGAAGAACGGTACATTTTGTAGCCGACTGGACCTAGTGCTAGAACGTGGTGCAGTCCTGTGTGTACAGTGTCCTGGCATGGGTGGCGATGGACAACCTAGCCACAATCTGCTGAACATGGAGTCATTCCAAAGCACTGACTGTAGCGAAGGCTCAACCCACAGAATTCAAAGTGGAGTCCGGCACGTTACAACCACAGACGCCTTCCAGAAGCCCCCTTTTGCTAAACCTGTATATTTCAGATTATTCCAGCATTACCTAGCAACATTCTTTGAATAATAGACTAGTATATTTTCTCCCTGGCAAGTCTCACCTTGATCTGCATTATCATTTAGGCCCCATCTGAAAACACCATTCATTTAAATAAGCAATAGAGACTAAAATAAAATTCCATTCATACTTAACTCTCCAGTGTGGTTTGGAAATGCTTTCTTCTTCAGCCAGTCTTATGTTACATGCTGGATGGTCTTTTCTTTGACCACCTCATAAAAAAGGGCTCATAAATACTTTTCATGTGTTATTTAAACTAGCGGTACTCCCTAAGGCACTGTGCTCCCATTTTTTTTTTTTAATCCTTTGTGTATTTCTAAAGTATTTCTAAACCAGTAGCAGAGGTAAAAGCATACTCTAAGTTGAGAGGGCCATGTTCTGTCACTATCAGGCCACAAATTTCCTTTACTGATAAAAAGAATTTACTTCTCAGCAAAATGTTGCCTGATTTATATGCCTTCTTTCTAAAAATAATCCTTCGTGAGATGTAAGTGCCAGGGCTAAAATATATGTGTCTTTTCTTGATGCCTCTGAAGCTGGAATCGTGACTTCTCAGCACAAGAACTGTCTAGGACTTTCTGATAAACAAGAGCTTTATTTTCTCATAATGATCTGTTAACGTCTGAATAATGAGGCAAGGAAGACAGAAGAGTAGTTGCCTAGTGTATAGGCTTGTTATGCTGTGTGCCATGTGGTCTTGGCTAGGAGCGGAAATGGTGCTTCCATTCTTTCTAGCAAGTTAGGGTGGGGGTATGGCCGGCACTTCACGAGTGCCCTGACTCACATGTGTTTCTTCTCCTTAGAGTATCTCAGCTCTTTCTTATATTTTTGTTATGCTTGTCTGTCCCACTCTGAAATGAATTTGGCTGGCCTCTACTGCTGTATCCAGGTACCACGGTCCTCGTTTCAATTTAACATGAATCCACTGTTGTTCCCTATTCCCTACTTCATAGAATTATGACATGTATTAGGGTTAGGAGGGAACTGAGAGCTCATCTAGTCCTGCTTCCCTCTAAGTACAGAAATTCTTCCCTCAATATTCCACATGCATGCCCTTCAATATTGTTTCCATAATTTTAGGATCAAGTAGTTTTCAAGCTTGCAGGTTGTGTACTTGCTGCTCAAACTGGGAGAGAGTCTAAGCATGGACACATCTTCACTTACCTGCAAAGTTTATGAACTCGGTAGACTTTCTTATAAGTGTTATAACAAGTATTATCAATTCCTTATAACTGTGCTAGACTTCTTAAGGATTTGAAAAAATGTCAGTTCTAATGATTTGAACTCCTTATTTCTAATCATCCTCCTCCCATCCGTGTAGCATAATCCATAGGAAGAGCCAAGACTTCTCCAAAGTTCATGGACCCATATTTCCAACTGCCTCTCGGTAGTCCCTACCTGAATTAACTTAATATTCTTTTGTTCATTTAGCAAGTTCTTATGGAGCAGCAGCTATGTTCTCGGCATCATACTAGGCACGGTGGTACAGAGATGAAGCAAACAATACCCTTGCTCTCTTAGTTTGTATCTGATAGGGTGATTAATCATGGAGAAACATAGGACATGTCCTACAGGCTCTTCCATTGATGCATGCTTAAAAATAACCCCTCAGTTTACTTCCTCTAACTGAAGAACTAACTCTCCACCTCCTCAAATCCTTCATCCGTGGTTCTCAAAGCATGTTCTTCAGAATGGCCACAGTGTCTCCTGTGAACTTGTTAGAAATGCCAACTCTTGAGCCCCACTCACAGCTACTGAACAGAAACTTTGGTGGATGGGGCCCAGAAATCCTGTGTTTCAGTAAACCGTCTGGATGATTCTGAGGCTTGCTCACGTTTCAGAACTCCTATCTCCATGGAGGCACCGTCAAGCCTCCCAAATTAGAAACTCCATAGTTCTCTTGGTTCATTGGTCTTTGTTCTTCTTCCTCAGTCATGAAGCCTTGCCAATTCTCCTGAAGAAATTTCTTCTG
Organism: Enhydra lutris kenyoni; assembly: GCF_002288905.1. Lineage (NCBI taxonomy): Eukaryota > Metazoa > Chordata > Mammalia > Carnivora > Mustelidae > Enhydra > Enhydra lutris. Next base: position 11,971,219 of record NW_019154133.1, on the reverse strand, counting down.
CCAGGTTTTAAATTCAGATATTTCTTCTGCATTAAAATCTTCCAGGTTTTAAATGCATACCCTTATGTCTTGTCTGATGTAACTTCCTTACTGGTATCTCTTATCATCCTTTACTCTCCCATGTAATTGTCCTGCATACAGCCAACAGAGTTCTCTTCCTGTTAAAAATCTTGTCCTGCTGAAAAACAAAAGTAATCAAACAAACACGTAAAAATTCCCACTGGCTGTTTGTTGCCCTCTGGATAAAATCTAAACTGAGTGAAGGGCATAGGGCCTACAAGCTGAACGGAATTGATCTCACAGCCTTACCTGTGTACCTTGGTGCAGTTACTCACTGCTTTCCCCTGATCCCTGAAGACACTGTGGCACCATCAGCTTTCGTGATCATCTCTGCAAATAGCTCTTATGATTGTACAGCCACCCCATCCTCTCTTATCCTCACATTCCTGTCCCTGGCTTTTCAGCAGGCCAACTCCACTTACCTTTCAAAGACAAGACCAGATATCACCTCCTTTGGGAAGCCTTCCCTGACTTCCCCTGGGAGAGTTACTGGCTCTTGAAATTCCCCCCAGCACTTTGTTCCCACTGAGCCAGAGAGGCACCCCTCCCCATGGTACCCTGTTCGTTCCTCATGGAAAACACTTATGTTCAACATTCATTTTAATAACTGAGAATGTGAAACCCAGAGATTGTATGATTTGTTCAGGGTCACACAGCTACATAATGGCAGAGTCAAGAATTAACCAAGGTCTTCTGTCTACTAGTTCAGGAAAATATCCTCTGTGTTTACAAAATCCTTCTTGGTGTGTTTGGTGATCTGGGTAGTGGGCAATTTTTCTTTTCTTTAGACGTTACCAGTGAAATCCAGGAGATTCTTTATAATCCCACTTAAAGTGGGAGCCTTTGTTTTTGCTAAGTTGAGAGCTGGGGAAATTTGAGGATCATTTTATGCTGCTGAAGTCTCCTGCTGAATTCCCATACTATCAAGATTCTCTTACAACATCTGGCTGCTTTACAGGGCATTTCATGGAGCAAATCAATTAACATTTAAAAAGTCAGGGCTGAGAGAAAGAAATATTTGAATGTAGCACAATACTCTCCAAATTCCCTAAGAGATAGCTGATGACTGAATTGCACAAAGCTTTATAACTAGTCACTTCTGTATAATACAACTTACTCTTAACCATTTTATTTTCAAATTTGTATCAGGAGCACCAGATTCTTTGGCTCATGGGCAAGACATAAATAGGTATTATTTAATATGAATACCTTTTGCCTTGCTATTTATTTATCCTCTCTCTGACAGTAGGGTCTGAGACTAAGACTGTGGGTTGAGAAATTACATTTAGCCTCTAAGGCCCTGGGGGTGGGTCTTTCAAGATTTAGTCATTAGATTTGGGCGAAACCATGCAGGGAAACCATGCCATGGCTCCTGCAACGACTTGAGCTGTGCTTGAAGTACGGAAAACACAGAAGCTATTTCCACTTGTAAAATTAAGTTCTGGTAAATTCACTCCAAATCATTCAAGCTATTCTTAGGAGAGCCTCAATAGGAATATGCACGTGTGCTCACAAGTACACAGACACAGAATAGTGAGGTCATTCACTTTCCTCCATTTTGAACATGCCAACATCACAAGATGCTGATCTGGTGAAGGTGCCTAGAAGAGCTTTTGACACATAGTAGGCACTCAAAGCACAGACTGTCAAATAAACAAAAGTGTGATTAAAGAATAGTGTTGGTGCTGCCGTGATCATGGTAACCTAGTGGAATCACCATTTTACCAATTCTGTGCTATTTTGGAAAGCACCTAATTTCTCCAATTCAAAGAAATCCTTATCTCTAATAAGGTAGGAGAGCCCTTCTCTTGCAGGGCTGGTGTAGGAATTAAATGAAGAGATATTTACAAAGTGCCTCTATTATTCATTAGCAGGCCCGTGGAAACAAGCCTTTTTAACTTGGATCTGTTTCTTTGTGAAATGGGGCCAAAAATATCTGACTTATGTTAAGATCCAGTAAGTCATAAATACAAACACACTAAATTGCAAAGGTGGAATGTAAGTGGTGGAATGTAAAGGTGCTCTTATTCTCTGCCTTTGTTAAGGGTGTGGTCAAGCAAACGTCCTTCCTGGGGGGATCTTCCTTTGTTCCAAGCAAAGCAAAATGAGGATCTTCAAATAGAGTGACTTGGAGATCACAAGTTTCGTCCTGTTTTAATCACCTCTCAAACATAATCAAATGAATTTGCTAGTAAGTACCTTTTTAGAATAAAAGGGTCTTCTCTATCATTTAACTTCTAGGAAACAATACAGAGAGTAGGGAGCTGAGAAAGACTTGGTCGTCTCCAAGTATTCCATGAAATGGTGGGGGGAAGGATTGCCTTTCTTCTCTCTACTTGGAACATTTTTGGATCACATTCTTCATTTAGTTATTTACCGTGCTCCTTTCCCAGTCCACCCCAAGACCCTCCCCTTACACACACACGGGCTCACACACAGATATGGAAGTGATATTGGCTTCAGACTTTATTTCTCTTTCTCCCTTCCCTAAATCTTTTCCCATGCTATGGCTGGTAATGGGCTCTGATCTGTTGGAAATGGGAACAGAGCAATAACTCCAACACAGAGCCCCACAAGTTTGAAAAATCGAGCCAAGCTGCAAGATTTTCTAAACATTCCATCCCATTAATACCTTGTGGGCCTATGGGGACCTTCATCTAAGTCTCTCCAAACACTTGCCTGAGTTTGGTTAATCCTTAGTATAGCCATGGTGAAACATTCCCACATTCTGGAGGGGCTTCGAGTGAAGCCCCCACTCAGCCAGGAAGCTGCTTAGGAACCTGGGTGAGAAAAGGAAATGTCTACCCTGAGTTCTGTTGTCTCTCAGCACATACAGGCACACCCGGCAAATTCATGGAGCAGGACTTGGGGAGAAGACAAGGAAGTTTGTTTCAAAGCAAAATAAACTTTCAAATGGAACAAGAAACATATTGCTTTATTTTTCATAGCTGAAAGAGTCTCTATTTGCCAAACAGTGGAATCAAAAGAATCTGTCTATAATCAGCTGCTCTCTGTGGCCTCTGTCTGGAATTCTCCCCATGACCAAATTAATTATTAATAACGTTGTTCATTCAATAAACATTTACTGAACACATTCCAGGTACTGGCTTAGGTATTAGGAAAAAAACCCATAAATGTGGACAAAATAGTTCCCCTTGCCCTCAAGGAACTTGCTGTGTAATAACTGAGAGAAATAGACAAATTATTAAAATATTGAGGTAATATATATATACACAAGCATATATTTCTTTGTGAGCTCATTCTTCAACTTAAATGACTTCTTTTGGGAAGCTTCCCTGGATCTTTCTGTGCCTAAAATTACTCCTCTGAATTGCCCAGGCATTATATCTGTACTTCCCTTGAGCTTTTCTCTTCTTACCTTGCTTTATGGTTATGCATATCCATTATTTTCCTTCATAAGGTCTAAGTCTCTTGAGTGTAAAGTTTCTGACTTAGGTTCATATGCCAAGCACCTAGCACAGATAGGGCATTTACTAAGCATTAGTTGCATGAGTGAATAAAGAATGAACAAGTTAAAACTTGGCCAATAACCTAAGAGCTACTCTGCTTTACAACAGAGCACTTAAAATTTTTGTTCCATAAATATCAGTAGTTGCTAGTCAATTATGGAAAGGGAGGGAGGGAAGAGGAAGGAAAGAGGAAAGGAAGGAAGGCTAAGTATGTAGGATCTGAGCATTTGAAGGCAGTTCTTAACTATATTAATGAGAAAGTTAAATAAGTCAGTATAGGTGACCCTTACACAATGCAGGGAGTTGGAGCACTGACCCTCATACAGTCAAAACTCTATGTACAACTTTTGACTCCTCAAAAGCTTAACTCCTAATAACCTACTGTTGACCAGAAGCCTTACTGAAACATAAACAGTCAATGAACACATATTTTGTATGTTACATGTATTATACTATATTCTTACAATAAGGTAAGCTAGAAAAAAGAAAGATAAAATCATAAGGAAAAGAAAATTCACCGTATTGGACTGTTTATTAAAAAAATATATTTAAATGGACCAGTGTTTAAGCCCATGTTGTTCAAGGGTCAACAGTACAACTGTTTAAATTGGATTTTTGTTTTTCTAATTCATTTCAGTAGATAAATTGAACAACAATCCTGGATTCCTAAATCCTTCAAAGTTAAACTCTGTGTGTGTGCACACATGTGCGCATGCACGTGTGTGCGAGATTTCTATCGTTCTCTTGCTAATTTGACAAACTGAAAAAATAAAAGTTTATTCCCAATATTCTCCCCTGCTCTAAATGAGCATCTGGAAAGTGGGCTGGGACTACTTCCTATTGGTAAATCTTTGTGCTACATGAGTCCACCTGGATTTATGTAGCTATGGGGGAACATTTGTGTATAATAGATGAAAAGACACGAGGAACAGTGGACATCACAACGTTGTACATATGAAGCAGCAAAGCTGAGGCATGCATATAGAAATAGGTCTAAACAAAGATGCTGATTGCTGGGAATAACCAGCAGGATCCAGGCGGACAAATAAATATCTCCACCTAAGTGTGCAGGCGAAGATACAAATTAGCTACAGTAGAGGAAGCATGCTAGAGAGAGTGTCCGTTTATTTCTCTGGAGCTTCTCACCAGTCTGGGAGCATGCCTGCATGAAGCTTTGTCACCGAATGTTTGATTTTCCTTACATGGATGCAGGCACACATTCGGAACATAAAACTGTTGCCGCCTACTTTGCTGGCCCTTCTCCTCTTACTGGGCCAGGGAGCCGGCTTTGTAATAGATTTTTGGCATGGTGGACTCGGTACCAGATCGGGTAAGAGAGAGGGGCTGCTCTTTACTGCTGTGAGGAAGGTTGAAGCTACTTCATATACTACTGGGATTCCCTTTCAAGGAATATCTTGGACTAAACTGTCTTTTTCCTGATGGATCATGGTTTGGATCATCCTTTACCAAGGATATAATCGTGGGCTGTTAACATTTTTTGGACTTTGATTTGGCTGGTAACTACAAAGTCTTTGGGAACCTGTTTTCATTTAATTTCATTTCCTTTTTCCTGTTAAGTACATCATTGGGCTAGAGGAGAAGAGCCTCAGATTTTTGGAAGTCTTTGTGTTTTGTGCTTGCTGCTCGATTGAGTTTGGATACCACAAGAGAAAAGAAGTGAAATACACTCATGACTTTTGTGGTCCCCTCCACTGGAAAGCCAGAATCCACACCCTGACCTGCCTTAGGTGGTTAGCATGAACATGGAAACAATGGTCACTTAATACTATCACAATATTGCGTAAGTCATTTCTTTCCCTTCTAGAATATGGAGGGATACGTGAGAAGCAAAGAAAAATCTGTGACCCCACTACTCATATTTTCCGCAGGCTTCCAGTTACCCTTTCATCTGTACCAAACTATGAAGGGTGATGTTAAAAACTTGTGTGAGAATCTGGCAGAGTTTTGTATGTTAACATTGTCTCTGGTCTGGTTTCTAAAACCGTTCTGGCAATTTGGAAAACTCGCCAGCAAGGGCTGATGGTTCAACAGGAATAGTCCGTTTAATACTTAGTGGCCTTCTGTGGTTGGTTTGGTGTTGTTTTTAAAGAATACAAAACACGCACAGCAGGATTCTGACTTCCTCCTCTTTGACAAATGTGTTTGGCATCCATGTGACAAACAAATGAGTAGCATTTTTAGCAAACATGGGAGTTTATGTACAAGAGAAACATGATAAAAAGGAATGAAGTAAAGTCTTAGTGAAGTTCATTCTCAGACAACCTTGTGAATCTCATGGGCGATACCTTTCCCTTGCCACCAAACAACTGGTAAAATAGACTAATTTCATTTATTCACTCAGCTAACAAACATCTGTTGAACATCTCCTATGTAACAGCCCTATTCCTACACTGATATGGAAGTTAGCTGTCATGAAGCTTTTTCTAGTGAAATCCTTAGCTGTCATGAAGCTTTTTCTAGTGAAATCCTGGGCTAGCGAAGCAGTGCCCTTTTGAACAGAAATCTGTTATTGTCGCTAAGCTTCCTTTTCAAAACCCACCATGAAAATGCTCTAGAGTGATGTGGTTCTTTAAAAAGAAATTATGACAGTGCCATGGTTACTGGCATTTCTTTTATCCTCTTTAATTTTAAAGCTGAGCTTTTCCAGAATAGCTTCTGGAAGAGGTAGAATGCAACATGATGATAAAAACAACATGTTCAAGAGACAAGATGTGAAGAGTGGGTTTGTGCATGTGCCCGCATGACAGCAAACACACTTTTAAGGAAGGATTTATTGGTCCAGCCAGGTGTGGGCTTCCATTCCTTAATGGACCAGCTGGACCCCTCTTACCAAATCTTGGCTCCAAGAGTTTTTTACCCAATCAGTGGGCTTTGTTATACTGACACACCTGCTCCATGCAAAAAGCTTATAACTGGGAAGAAGTAGGGGGTTCAAAGTCAAGTGCACCACCTTCTACCTCTTGCCTTCTCTCAGTGCCCTTGATCACCATTATGTTCCCCATAGACCCTACATCAAATCATAACATAAAGACTTCTCAAACTCTCTAAGTATATGTAGACCATTAACAAAGGTGAAAACATCTGGTGTTGAATATCAGCACAAGTGCTCTATTTTGCTTTAGCTTGCCAGTGATCAGAATAATTAGCTTTGTAATTAGCTTCCCTCAGCATCCCCATCACCGTGCCCCCAAATTAATAAATATACCCACACATGCTCACAGTTTTTCCCTCTTTTTTCACCATGTGCTAGATATTGGGCCAGATTTGGTGTCCAGTGTACTTACCAACCAATCATGTCAGTGTTACCATGTGTTTAAGAAAGAATCTCTGGTATATAATGGGTTTTACTAAAATACCAATGAATAGTACCCATTGTTCCATAACACTGTTCAACAGAGATGAAAGCCAATGCCAAATTTTCACAGCCTATAGCCCAAGTCAATGTGATCACTAAGTCAAAGTTTTCAGTGCATCAGAACAGTCAACATCAAGCTTGTGTTAATGGCTTTTAACATCTAATTTCCCATCTTAATCATAGGGAAGCAAAGTCCTACCAGTTCTTCTCCATTAGAAAAAAAAAGTGTCTCCTCATACAAGGGAAGGGGAAGAATAATTAAAAGGAGGGGGAAAAAAACCCTTCTTTAAATAGCATACTATCTCTTTTTTCCTTATTGACAAGAAATTGGGTTTCCAGCTTATTAATCACCTTATAAATACAAAAGTTTCCTGGTTATTCTCTCTTGGTTGCAGAGTGTGACTTTGAAGTCAGCCTTACTGTTGAGTGGCTGGACATTGAACTAATGAGATTTTACTGTTTTGAACAGCTGGTCAAATTTGGAGGCCCCTTGAGCCCAAAGGCAACTGCTGATTTACAAGAATCCTGTAATCTATGCAGTCTTGGCTGATGCTTTTGTTGTTGATTTAGGCTGGAGCAAAGGTGTAGATTTTGTGATGCCATAAAAATGTCAAGCAATTGATTTGAGAATATGTAATACCTACAGGTAGCCCCTACTAGCAGCCAGCATCTTGTGTGGCTCATACTGAAGGATGTTTTAATAATATTTGGGTTTGGGGCACCTGGGTGGCTCAGTGGGTTAAAGCCTCTGCCTTAGGCTCAGGTCATGATCTCAGGGTCCTGGGATCGAGCCCCACATGGAGCCCCGCATCAGGCTCCCTGCTCAGCAGGGAGCCTGCTTCCCCCTCTCTCTCTGCCTGCCTCTCTGCCTACTTGTGATCTCTCTCTCTCTCTCTCTCTGTCAAATAAATAAATAAAATCTTAAAAAAAAAAAAAAAGAATGTTTAGGTTTTTCAATGTGGCAATGTGTTTTAGAGAGGGAGGGTTTGGATGAGTTGGCTGTTTACAGCTGGGTAGAGCCAAAAAGAAGCCTTTGGAAATCAGAACTCCTATTTGCACCTTCCCTCCATCCCTCCCTTCCTGGTTGTTAAGATTGTAAAGCAAATTCCAGGACTCAGATGGTGTTACCTCTATATCAATGCATATATAAAAAAAAAATAAATAAATAAATAAATAAAATAGAGACATTTCTTCAAAGCATTAACATAATAATCCTTTGGTATCCTCTAATATTCAGCCATCTTCATTTTTCTTATTATTTCAAAAGTCCCTTTTTCAGTTGGTTTGTTCACCTCAGGATCCAAATAAGGTCACAGTGATTGTTTGGTTGTTATATCTCTTAATCCAGAATAGTCTGTCCTGAAGTAAATACTTTTATCACCATTTAAGGACAAAAAAACTGAGGCTGAAGAGAACCCACAGGTCATGAGAGGAAATGATGTTCTCTCAGGATCCAAATCTGTCTCTACATTGCTTCCCTCTTTCTCCTAGCCAACTCATTCTTCCTGTTGAGGTTGGATTTATCTCCTCCAGGTATTTTCCTTTCTGCCTTACTGTTTTATTCTTCACGCAGCTTGGTAGAATTTCAGATCAGAATTAGGCTTGTATTGCATTCAATATTTATGTTTTTTTATGTTTGTTATTTACATTTGTAGCTTTTTCCGAATTATTTCAGAGCAATGAGTGGCAGAATCCCAGAAATTGTGCAATAAACTCTAGAGCCTGGAGGTGAGGTCCCACTGATGTCTTCGGTATTTTCCAGAATTCTCCCTAGTGCTCTATAATGAGAGTCCTTTGACTCTGTGTGAAAAGGGAAGGCTCCTGATAAGGAGATAAATAGGGCATGTTTATTCTCTATTCTTTTAAATGGCGGTAAGACTTCAGTTTCAAAGCCAGTAACCTCTCCAGGTGCACATCAGAGACAGAATTTTTAAATTGTGTTTTCAATAGTACAAATCCAGAAAACCTATCTTCTTTTTAGGTAGCAGTGAGAGTACAGAAGATTCCCATACTGGTCCCCTTGCCTTGGTGGGGCCATGAGATCAAAGCAAAACACGGGAAACATTTCACACATCCATAAAGACCTCTGCTTTACCTCTGTTCATCTGGCCCAGCATTCCATCTCTCCCAGAGGCGATCCTACCTGATCCTACCCTCGGCCTGGCCCTTGCATCCCGCTAAGAACAGGTGGTTTGTTTGAAACATACAAGGCCAAATTCTTTACTGTATGGTGGTTTAGCAAGTCTCTTTGCTGTCCCCAGGTCTTATACCTGTGGGGCTCTTTTCCTGGCAAATCCATTAAAATATACTAGCAAACGTGTCATTCTGTAATCCTTCCCTATATCCCTTAATCCAGACAACATCACTTGCCAGATAAATGTATAGAACATTGGACTAATTCACCTAACACAGTACGTAGCACAAAGCTGACATGTAGTGGATCAGAAGTTTAGTCTGTGAACCCCCTGAAATCATATGTAAAAGTTTGCAGGTATGTTTGCATTTGAGTTTGGGTTGGGGGTCAGAGTTCACATATTTCTTCAGATTTCAAAGAGGTCTATATCCCATAAAAGGTTGAGGCTTCCTGGCCTAGATGAAAGTGAATTCTCTTCCTGCACACCACCACCACTAGATGCTGGACTATTCCTTTGTGAGCTCTAGGAGTTTTGTTTGCCAAGAGAAGGGGCTGCAAAGGAGACGGTGCCTGGGCTGGCAGTATAAGGGCACTTTTGCTATCTTGGTTTACAAGGCCTCTTGGGTTAATTCTAGAAGAATCAAAGCAAGCGTTTCTTCTGTCTTTCCTGTGCTCTGCGGGCCAAGAGTTTCTTGTGCTAAAATAAACAACTGGCAGTTTCATTAGACTCTGCAGAAGGAAGGAAGAGGTTTATGTTTCATACCTTTTATATTATATAACAACATTACTATGCGAACTTCAATTCTTCAATCTGTTTAGTTTATTTAAACTTAAAAAAAATGGTACTAATGCTATAAATGGAATAAACCATGTCCAATTCTGAGCACTTACAATAAAGCATGCAGTCGGTAATACAGCCCCTGAAATAATAAACCACTTACCTATGATAGGCACGCGCACGTGTATGTGTGTGTGTGTGTGTGTGTGTGTGTGTGTGTGTGTATCACCTTTAGATTTTATTAAGCTACAGCTGGCTGGGCTGGGGGCTGGGGGACATTGGGAAGAGGTTCTACTTGTTTTAAACTGTAGGGAAAAAAACCCCCACACTTTATTTTGCATCTGTCCAACTTCTTATATAACCATGGAAATTATGATGTGTTTGTACCAGCCAGGCCTCAACTTTGTCTTACTTTACTGAGAAATTAGAAGTCTGATCATAAAGAAGACACTGTTTCTTTTCAGTCTTGTTCAGTTCCTAAAATATCTTGGTTCTTACCAGATGAGGAAGTATTTGATGCTCTGTAATCCTGATTCCTTCAGAGGCATTAATCGAATTCTATCCAGCATGTGATTCAAACTACATTCTGAGGGAATTACAAATATGAAATGATTACCCTTGGAATCCTTAAAGTTTAGTGGGGAAGATTAGTGGCTCCCAACACAGCATTTTGTTGTAATTATTGATTTGCATGTTGTTATTGTGGACTCTTTCAAAATCCCAGCAACATTTGTTGTTGTTGTTCTTGTTTTTATAGAAATAGAGAAATCCATCCTAAAATCCATGTGGAATCTCAAGGGGTCCCAAATTGCAAAGTAAACAAGCAAACAAAAGCTTGGGGGAAAAAAAGAACAAAATTGGAAGTCTTACACTTCCTGATTTCAAAACTCAATACAAAGCTAAAATAATCAAAATATAAAGACAGAAATCTTGACCAATGCAATAGAATAGAGAGCCCAAATAAACCCTCACATGTCCAGTGACTTTCAGGAGAGTTCTAAGATCTTTCAATGAAGAAAGTACAGTCTTTTTTAACAAATGGTGCTAGGGAAACCAGATATCCCCATTGCAAAAGAATGATGCTCGACCCTTACCTGACACCATATACAAAAATTAACTCAAAATAGGTAAAAAACTTAAATGTTAAGGCAAAAACTGTAAAACTCTCAGCAGAAAACTTATAGGAGGGAACAGCTTCATGATGTTGGACCTGGCAATGAGGCTATGTTTTATGTCCTCATAGAGAAGAACAGTCAAGTTGGGGGCTGGAGTCAGAGACCTGGGTTCAAATTCAAGACCATCACACTCTGCCTGTGTGATCTTAAGCACACCATCTATCCTTTCTAAGTGTCTGCTTTCTCATCTGTAAAAAGAGGATAGTAAGAGAATGATGGTGGGAATTACATAAATTCATGGACCTCAAGAACTTATACCAGAGCCTGGCATACAGCTTACTATGAGCCATTACTATCCATTCAGGGGCTGAGGGCAGGGGGTAACATAATAGTTCAGTAGGTAGGTTTTGGAGTCAGATTTTCTAGGTTCCAATCCTAGTTCTGCCCTTTACCACTTCTGTGACTTTGATTAAGTGCATTACATTTTTATAACTGAGGACCTTTTTCTTTTTTATTCTGAATGTTATCTTCTAAAGTTGTCAGGATGAAATGAAACAATCCCCTTACCCAACTCTTAGAAAAGTGGTTAGCAGCCCCTAGCGTTAGTTCCTACAGCTTCTATAGTGCTTGGTACAGCATCTGGCAAACAGTATGTGCTCTTATAATGAATTATCATGCCCCCCTAAACGAGGGTGTTTAGGAAGTGTGTTTAATGACATGGGTAAATCCTGTCAGGAAAAAAGAGATAAAAAGTTGAAAATGTGGGATGCCTGGGTGGCTCAGTTGATTAAGCACCTGCCTTTGGCTCATGGTCATGATTGCAGGGTCCTGGGATCAAGTCCTGCAAATGGCTCCTTACTCAGGGAGGAGTCTGATTCTCCCTCTGCCTGCAACTCCCCCTATTGTACACGCTCTCTCTCTCTCTCTCATTCTCTCTGACAATTAAATAAGATCTTTTTAAAAAAGTTGAATATGCAGTTTGATCTCAACTGTGTAAGAAGAAAGAATAAAAGGGTTAAAAAGAAATGAGTTAAAATATTAACAGGGCTCATGCCTTATATAGAAAAATCATGCAGAAGTTTATTGTTTCTTTCTATTTTTGTGTACTTCTCAAAGCTATCACCAGTACTTTTTCTAATGGATAATATTAAAATGCAGTTAAATAAGCTGGAAAGCCAAACAGTAGTCAATGTCGTCCACTGTCATTGGTATGCTGGCTTCCAGGTATGGCTAGTAATCACCAGTGCCAAGACTGTGGCCTCAAGGAGATGGGATGTGGATAATCCTGCTGTTGTGTTGGTGTGTGTGTGTGTGTATGTGTATCTTGTCTTCCAAGGATTTCATGATCTCCTTGAGGGCTTGGACTCTGTGCCAGCCAATCCTCCATGCGTTCCTTTTGTCTAGTTCAGGGTCTAACATAGTTAAGATCCCACAGTCTAGGTCTAACATAGTTAGACCCCATAGTTCAGGGTCTACAACATGAATAGAGATTCACTGACTGCATGGTGAAAAGTAAATGGTGTTGGTGATACAAAGAGGTTTCAAGCCAAGGCTGTGGTGGCAGGGGACTAGCCTGCCTGGGTGACCCAGTGCTTTTCCACCCCACAGACTGGAAAGATGTATGAGAAAGCAGGGATTACAGAAAGCTTCACCTCTTGAACAGGGCATGGCTCTCAAAATGCCTAGCTTCAGAGAAGAAATCACCTCTTTGCTGAAGACATGGTGTATGAGCTAAATCTTGCTAAACATAGTGATTAGAAAAATAAGGAAAATTTATTTAAAAAATTAAAATAGCTTTTAAGTTATTTAATTTTTTTAAAAAAATTTATTTACATGTAATGTATTATTTGCCTCAAGGGTACAGGTCTGTGAATCATCAGTCTTACACAATTCACAGCACTCACCATAGCACATACCCTCCCCAATGTCCATAACCAAGCCACCCTATCCCTCCCTCCTCCCTCCCAGCAACCCTCAGTTTGTTTCCTGTGATTAAGAGTCTCTTATGCTTTATCTCCCTCTGCAGTCCCCTCTTGTTTCATTTTTTCCTTTCCTACCACCCATGACCTCTCGCCCTGCCTCTCAAATTCCTCATATCAGAGAGATCATATGATAATTGTCTTTCTCTGATTGACTTATTTCGCTTAGCATAATACCCTCTAGTTCCATCCATGTCGTTGCAAATGGCAAGATTTCATTTCTTTTGATGGCTGCATAGTATTCTATTGTATGTATATATACCACATCTTCTTTGTCCATTCATCTGTTGATGGACATCTAGGTTCTTTCCATAGTTTGGCTATTGTGAACATTGCTGCTATAAACATTGGAGTGCATGTGCCCCTTTCATATCACTACATTTGTATCTTAAGTTAAATACCCAATAGTGCAATTGCTGGGTCATAGGGTAGATCTATTTTCAACTTTCAGGGGAGTCTCCATGCTGTTTTCCAGAGTGGCTGCACCAGCTTTCATTCAGATATACCATTTGCTCATTGGTAGCTTAAGAAAATAAAGACATAATCAAGAAGTTAAAATCCTTCAAAATTCCACCATTCATAGGTTATCACTGTATACACTGGTATATATTCATCCAATCTGTGCCTTGATTTTTTTTTTCCTTTGGACTAAATAATAATTTGTGGGCAGTTTTCTGTGACTAAACTATAGCACTACATCATTTCTTTAATGGCTGCACATTATTTCATTAAATAGATGCACTTTATTTATTTATTTATTTATTTTACTTAATTCTCTCTCATGTGCTCTCTATTAGAGATGGGATGGACAAAACAGACATGATTCCAATCCTCATAGAACTAAGGGGCTAGAGGGAACTTGAGGCAATTAACCAACACAAAGTATGCTAAACGTGATGTGGGGGGGGGGTTGAAGATTCTCCTGGAACACAGAGGCACAATGTCCCCTGCTTATTGGCACATTGAAGTATAATTTAGAGTACCTTCATATTTGTCATCAAACATTCACTTTTTTATTGAGGTATACTTCCCACATAACATTATTTTAGTTCCAGGTGCACAACATGATTTCATATTTATGTATATTGCAAATGATCATCACAATAGATCTGATTAACACTGATGCCATACAGGGTTAAAAAATTGTTTCTCTTGTGGTGAGAACTTGTAAGAACTCTTCTTTTTGCAACTTTCAAATGTTCAGTGCAGTATTGTTAACTGTAGTCCCCATGACTTAATTATTTTATAAAGGGAAATTTATACCTTTTGACCCCTTCACCCATTTTGCCTGTTCCTTATCCCCTGACTGTGACAACCACCAACTGTCAACCTATTCTCTGTATTTATGAGCTCAGGTTGTTTGTTTGTTTTTTTCTGTTTTTAGGTTCCATAGATAAGTGAGATCATATGATATTTCTGATTTATTTCACTTAGCATAATGTGCTCAAGGTCTAGCCATTTTGTTGCAATGGCAAGGTTTTATTCTTTATGGCTAAATAATACTCTATTATACATGTATAATATATTTTCTTTTTTAAAAGTTATTTTAGTTCCAGTTAGTTAATAAACAGTGTTATTTTAGTTTTAGGTGTACAATGTAGTGATTCAACACTTCCATATATCAGCCAGTGCTCATCAGGACAAGTGCCTCCTTAATACTCAACACGTATTTAACATACCCCCACCCACCTGATTTTTTTTATAGATATACTTAATTTTACTGCTTTTGTGCTTCTTCCTTTTCTTACTCCTTGTTATGTTCTTTCCACTCACAGAGTCCCTTTTAACATTCTTAGTAAGGCTAGTCTAGTGGTCATGAATTCTTTAAATTTTTCTTTGGGAAACTCTCTCTCTTTCAGTTTTGAATAATAGCCTTGCTGGAGAGAGTATTCTTGGCTGCAGATTTTTTTTCGTTTTAGCACTTTGAATATATCATGCCACTCCCTTCTGGCTTTCACAGTTTTTGCTGAAAAATCAGCTGATGATCTTATGGGGTTTCCCTTGTATACAACTGTTATCTTTTCTCTTTCTGCTTTTAAAATTATCTCTTTATGATTATTCTTTGTCATTTTAATTACTGTGTGTCTTGCTATGGAACTCCTTGGGTTAATTTTCTTGGGGGCTCTCTGTGCCTCTGGATCTGGATTTCTGTGTCCTTTAAATTAAGGAAGTTTTCATCTATTATTTCTTTAAGTAATTTTTCTGCCCTCTTTCCCTCTCTTCTCCTTTTGGGATCCCTATTATGCAAATATTTTTATGCTTGATGGTGTTGCTGAGTTCTCTTAATCTGTTCTCATTTTTAAGTTCTTTTTTCTTTCTCCTGTTCAGCTTGATTGCTTTCCATTACTCTGTTCTGCAAGTTATTGATCTGTTCTTCTACTTCCTCTAGGGTACTATTTATTCCCTCTAATTTCATTTTTTATTTCAGTGGTTGAGTTTTTTTAAATCTCTGATTGGTTCTATTTTATGTTTTCTATGTCTTTGTTGAGAATCTTGCTGAGATCCTCCACTCTTTTCTCAAGTCCAGTGAGTACCTTTATGACCATTAGTTTAAATTCTCTATCAGGGATATTACTTATCTCTGTTTTGTTTAGCTCTCTTGCTATTGCTTTTTTTTCCTGTTCTTTCATTCAGGACATATTCTTCTGTCTCCTCATTATGTCTAATTCTGTATCTGTTTTTATGTATTAGGAAAGTCAGCTATATCTCCTACTCTTGAAAGTAGTGACGTTGTATACAATACAAGAAGAGGTCTTGTATTGCCATGTAGTACAATCTCCCCTATTCCCTAGAACCTGGTGCTTCAGGGGTGAGACATGTGTGTCTCTCACGTATGTGTGTTGCATGTACCCTACTGTTGTGCCTAAGCCACATTTTCTCTTAGTCCAGTCATTTGCAATGGCTTTCTTTGCCATTCATTGTCAGGGTTCAGTCTTTATGTTGTTAATGGGCCAGTCTTGGGCCACCCAGGGGTTGAGTTGGGTCAGAGTTGGGGTCTTCCAGAGTTGCCGTTGCACTGAACTGCAGTTGCTCTCTCGGTGTTGTCCCGTGAGAGGCTTTTATTGATGGGCAGGGCCCACAGTCAGACCAAATGTCTTCTTAAAAGAAGCAGCACACTACTGATCCTGCATTTTAATGAGTGTATATGGCTATCTTCCCCTTTCCCCAGGCATGGGTCACTTTGAAGTGGTACCAGCCCCTGTTAGGAGTGTTTGCCCAATACCATGCTTGTGGTGTTGCTTTGGATGGACTTCTGTTGAGGGTGCTTTGGTGGGTGCATCCACAGGAGAACACAGGCCTGGGGCATGCATTATCAGCAAGGTTTGTGCTGGCTTACTACCGGAAGGGACCTAGAGCCCTTTTGAAGAACTGTTGAGGTTGGATTGACAGGAGAATGTGGAGGTGGGGTGCACTGTTTGTAAGGTTTGCACTACTCCACTGTGGAGGGGAATTGGAGCAGCTATGGAGAACTCCTGCCAAGGGTTCATAAGAGAAGGCAAGAGTGTAGGAGAGCATGGGGCAGAGTGCATTGTTAGCAAGCTAGGTGCAGTGTTCATGCTCATTCCTGCAAGAATGTGTGTATCCAGGCTAGAGGTTGGGGAAGGGAAGTAGATCCCCACCAATTCTTTTCTTCTTGGAGAAGTTTCCCTAAGATTCCTGCCTCTCCCTCCAGTTCATGTTCTGAGTTTAATAAATAAATCTCCTTCCCATATATTCTAGGCATTTTTCAGACTGCTACTTCTATGCTGTACCTTTGTGAAGTTGTTTGTTTTGTTGACTCTTTATGGCTGGGGGTTCAGTTTCCTATTGCCCTCCTGGCTCTCCCAGAGCTGAACGTGCTGATTTTTAAAGTTCCAGGTGTTGGGCCCCACTGATTGTAAGAATTCATGTAGTTAAGCCCCTCTGGTTTTCAAAACCAAATGCTATGGGGATCTGTCTCTTCAGTGAGGGTCCCCTGTGCCTGGCGTGCCTGGGTGGATTTTGCTCCTATCCCTTCTCTGTGGTTGCCATGTCCCTCACTCCCACAGTCAGTTTCAAGTATCTGTTTTGTTCCTGACCATGTCTCTGTCCTTCCTATCATTTTCTTTTTACTTTTTTTTTAAGATTTTATTTATTTGACAGAGAGAGATCACAAGTAGACAGAGAGGCAGGCAGAGAGAGAGAGGAGGAAGCAGGCTCTCTGCCGAGCAGAGACCCGGATGCAGGACTCGATCCCAGGACCCTGAGATCATGACCTGAGCCGAAGGCAGAGGTTTAACCCACTGAGCCACCCAGGTGCCCCTTCCTATCATTTTTAACGTGGGCTCTTCTCTACACTCAGCTGTGGAGAGTGTGTTCTGCCAGTTTTCAGGCTGCTTCTGGATCATTTATGTGTTGTGGGTGTTACTTAGATGTATCCATGGACTGATCCTCCTATTCCATTATCTTCCCAGGAAGTCTGTTACTTGTCTTTGTGATACTAGCCATTCTAACAGGTATGAGGTAATAGGGTTTTGATTTATGTATTTGTAATGATTGGTGATGTTGAGTACATTTTAATGTACCTATTAGCAATCTGTATGCCTTTTTTGGAAAAACCTCTTCTCATTTTTAAATCTGATTGCTTGCTTTTTGTTATTGAGTTGTATGAATTCTTTATAAACTTTTGATAGCAACTCTTTTATCAGATGTGATTTCATTTATTGTCTTTTATTCAGTAAGTTGTCTTTTCATTCTGTTGATGATTTCCTTTGGGCAGAAGCATTTTAGTTTGATGAAGTCCTGCATGTTTCTTATTTTGTTGCCTTTGTTTTTGGTGTCAAATCTAAAAAATCCTCAAGAGTGGTGTCAAGAAGCTTACAATCTGTTTTCTGCTAGGAATTTCATTGTTTTAGATCTTACATGCAGATCTTTAGTCAATTTTGAGTTAATTTTTGTGTATGATTTAAAGTAGTGATCCAGTTTCATTCTTTGCATGAAGCGGTCCAGTTGTCCCAACATTTATTGAAGGGAGTGTCCTTTCCTCATTGCATATTCTTGGCTCCTTTGTCATAAACTAATTGATCATATATGCATAGGTTTATGTGTGAGGTTTCAATTCTGTCTTATTGATCTATGGGTTTATTTTTATTCTGATACCATACTGTTTTGATTACCGTAATTTTGTAACTCAGTTGAAATCAAGGAACATGCTGTTTCCAGGTTTGTTCCTCTTTCTCTAGATTACTTCGGCTTTTCATGGTCTTTTGTGGTTCCATACAAATTCTGTATTATTTGTTCTAGTTCTGTGCAAAATGCTATTGGTATTTTGATAGCAATTGCATTGGATCTGTGAGGTGAAAAATTCTATTGATATTTTATTATTGATGGCACCGAATCTGTAGATGTCTTTGGGTACTGTGGACATTTTAACAATATTAATTCTTCCAATCCATGTGCATAAGATATCTTTTTTTTTAATAAACATATAATATATTTTTATCCCCAGGGGTACAGGTATGTCAATCGCCAGGTTTACACACTTCACAGCACTCACCATAGCACATACCCTCCCCAATGTCCATAACCCCACCCTCCTTCTCCCAACCCCCCTCCGCTGAGCAACCCTCAGTTTGTTTTGTGAGATTTAGAATCACTTATGGTTTGTCTCCCTCCCAATCCCATCTTGTTTCATTTACTCTTCTCCTACCCCACTTAATGCCCCATGTACCATCTCCACTTCCTCATATCAGGGAGATCATATGATAGTTGTCTTTTTCCGATTGACTTATTTCGCTAAGCATGATACCCTCTAGTTCCATCCTAGTCGTCGCAAATGGCAAGATTTCATTTCTTTTGATGGCTGCATAGTATTCCATTGTGTATATATACCACATCTTCTTTATCCATTCATCTGTTGATGGACATCAAGGTTCTTTCCATAGTTTGGTTATTGTGGACATTGCTGCTATAAACATTCGGGTGCACGTGCCCCTTCAGATCACTACGTTTGTATCTTTAGGGTAAATACCCAGTAGTGCAATTGCTGGGTCATAGGGTAGTTCTATTTTCAACATTTTGAGGAACCTCCATGCTGTTTTCCAGAGTGGTTGCACCAGCTTGCATTCCCACCA
The DNA here is from genome assembly GCF_002288905.1 of Enhydra lutris kenyoni. NCBI lineage: Eukaryota > Metazoa > Chordata > Mammalia > Carnivora > Mustelidae > Enhydra > Enhydra lutris. Next base: position 11,952,215 of record NW_019154133.1, on the reverse strand, counting down.
ACAGTGTAGGAGGGCTCCCCTTTCTCTGCATCCTCGCCATAATCTGTCATTTCCTGACTTGTTAATTTTAGCCATTCTGACTGGTGTGAGGTGATATCTCATTGTGGTTTTGATTTGTATTTCCCTGATGCCGAGTGATATGGAGCACTTTCTCATGTGTCTGTTGGCCATCTGGATGTCTTCTTTGCAGAAATGTCTGTTCATGTCTTCTACCCATTTCTTGATTGGATTCTTTGTTCTTTGGGTGTTGAGTTTGCTAAGTTCTTTATAGATTTTGGACACTAGCCCTTTATCTGATATGTTGTTTGCAAGTATCTTCTCCCATTTGTCAGTTGTCTTTTGGTTTTGTTAACTGTTTCCTTTGCTGTGCAAAAGCTTTTGATCTTGATGAAATCCCAATAGTTCATTTTTTCCCTTGCTTCCCTTGCCTTTGACGATGTTCCTAGGAAGATGTTGCTGCGGCTGAGGTCGAAGAGGTTGCTGCCTGTGTTCTCCTCAAGGATTTTGATGAATTCCTTTCTCACATTGAGGTCCTTCATCCATTTTGAGTCTATTTTCATGTGTTGTGTAAGGAAATGGTCCAATTTCATTTTTCTGCACGTGGCTGTCCAATTTTCCCAACACCGTTTATTGAAGAGGCTGTCTTTTTTCCATTGGACATGCTTTCCTGCTTTGTCGAAGATTAGTTGACCATAGAGTTAAGGGTCTATTTCTGGGCTCTCTATTCTGTTCCATTGATCTATGTGTCTGTTTTTGTGCCAGTACCATGCTGTCTTGATGATGACAGCTTTGTAATAGAGCTTGAAGTCCGGGATTGTGATGCCACCAACTTTGGCTTTCTTTTTCAATATTCCTTTGGCTATTCGAGGTCTTTTCTGGTTCCATATAAATTTTAGGATTGTTTGTTCCATTTCTTTGAAAAAAATGGATGGTACTTCTATAGGAATTGCATTAAATGTGTAGATTGCTTTAGGTAGCATAGACATTTTCACAATATTTATTCTTCCAATCCAGGAGCATGGAACATTTTTCCATTTCTTTGTGTCTTCCTCAATTTCTTTCATGAGTACTTTATAGTTTTCTGTGTATAGATTCTTAGTCTCTTTGGTTAGATTTATTCCTAGGTATCTTATAGTTGTGGGTGCAATTGTAAATGGGATTGACTCCTTAGTTTCTCTTTCTTCTGTCTTGTTGTTGCTGTAGAGAAATGCAACTGATTTCTGTGCATTGATTTTATATCCTGACACTTTACTGAATTCCTCTACAAGTTCTAGTAGTTTTGGAGTGGAGTCTTTTGGGTTTTCCACATATAGTATCATATCATCTGCGAAGAGTGATAGTTTGATTTCTTCTTTGCTGATTTGGATGCCTTTAATTTCCTTTTGTTGTCTGATTGCTGAGGCTAGGACTTCTAGTACTATGTTGAATAGCAGTGGTGATAACGGACATCCCTGCCGTGTTCCTGACCTCAGCGGAAAAGCTTTCAGTTTTTCTCCATTGAGAATGATATTTGCGGTGGGTTTTTCATAGATGGCTTTGATGATATTGAGGTATGTGCCCTCTATCCCTACACTTTGAAGAGTTTTGATCAGGAAGGGATGCTTTACTTTGTCAAATGCTTTTTCAGCATCTATCGAGAGGATCATATGGTTCTTGTTCTTTCTTTTATTAATGTGTTGTATCACATTGATTGATTTGAGGATGTTGAACCAATCTTGCAGCCCTGGAATAAATCCCACTTGGTCGTGGTGAATAATCCTTTTAATGTACCGTTGAATCCTATTGGCTAGTATTTTGGCGAGAATTTTTGCATCTGTGTTCATCAAGGATATTGGTCTGTAGTTCTCTTTTTTGATGGGATCCTTGTCTGGTTTTGGGATCAAGGTGATGCTGGCCTCATAAAATGAGTTTGGAAGTTTTCCTTCCATTTCTATTTTTTTGGAACAGTTTCAGGAGAATAGGAATTAGTTCTTTAAATGTTTGGTAGAATTCCCCCGGGAAGCCGTCTGGCCCTGGGCTTTTGTTTGTTTGGAGATTTTTGATGACTGTTTCAATCTCCTTACTGGTTATGGGTCTGTTCAGGCTTTCTATTTCTTCCTGGTTCAGTTGAGGTAGTTTATATTTCTCTAGGAATGCATCCATTTCTTCCAGATTGTCAAATTTGTTGGCATAGAGTTACTCATAGTATGTTCTTAACATTGTCTGTATTTCTTTGGTGTTCGTTGTGATCTCTCCTCTTTCATTCATGATTTTATTTATTTGGGTCCTTTCTCTTTTCTTTTTGATAAGTCTGACCAGGGGTTTATCAATCTTATTAATTCTTTCAAAGAACCAGCTTCTAGTTTTGTTGATTTCTTCTATTGTTTTTTTGGTTTCTATTTCATTGATTTCTGCTCTGATCTTTATGGTTTCTCTTCTCCTGCTGGGTTTAGGGTTTCTTTCTTGTTCTTTCTCCAGCTCCTTTAGGTGTAGGGTTAGGTTGTGTACCTGAGACCTTTCTTGTTTCTTGAGAAAGGCTTGTACCGCTATATATTTTCCTCTCAGGACTACCTTTGTTGTGTCCCACAGATTTTGAACCGTTGTATTTTCATTATCATTTGTTTCCATGAATTTTTTCAATTCTTCTTTAATTTCCTGGTTGACCCATTCATTCTTTAGAAGGATGCTGTTTAGTCTCCATGTATTTGGGTTCTTTCCAAATTTCCTCTTGTGATTGAGATCTAGCTTCAGAGCATTGTGGTCTGAAAATATGCAGGGAATGATTCCAATCTTTTGATAATGGTTGAGACCTGATTTAGGACTGAGGATGTGATCTATTCTGGAGAATGTTCCATGCGCACTAGAGAAGAATGTGTATTCTGTTGCTTTGGGATGAAATGTTCTGAATATATCTGTGATGTCCATCTGGTCCAGTGTGTCATTTAAGGCTTTTCTTTCCTTGTTGATCTTTTGCTTGGATGATCTGTCCATTTCAGTGAGGGGAGTGTTAAATTCCCCTACTGTTATTGTATTATTGTCGATGTGTTTCTTTGATTTTGTTATTAATTGGTTTATATAGTTGGCTGCTCCCACGTTAGGGGCATAGATATTTAAAATTGTTAGATCTTCTTGTTGGGACAGATCCTTTGAGTATGATATAGTGTCCTTCCTCATCTCTTATTATAGTCGTTGGTTTAAAATCTAATTGATCTGATATAAGGATTGCCACTCCTGCTTTCTTCTGATGTCCATTAGCATGGTAAATTCTTTTCCACCCCCTCACCTTAAATCTGGAGGTGTCTTCGGGTTTAAAATGAGTTTCTTGTAGGCAACATATAGATGGGTTTTGTTTTTTTATCCATTCTGATACCCTGTGTCTTTTGATTGGGGCATTTAGCCCATTAACATTCAGGGTAAGTATTGAGAGATATGAATTTAGTGCCATTGTATTGCCTGTAAGGTGACTGTTGTTGTATATTGTCTCTGTTTCTTTCTGATCTACTACTTTTAGGGTGTCTCTTTGCTTAGAGGACCCCTTTCAATATTTCCTGTAGAGCTGGTTTGGTGTTTGCAAATTCTTTTAGTTTTTGTTTGTCCTAGAAGCTTTTAATCTCTCCTTCTATTTTCAATGATAGCCTAACTGGATAGAGCATTATTGGCTGCATGTTTTTCTCGTTTAGTACTCTGAATATATCATGCCAGCTCTTTCTGGCCTGCCAGGTCTCTGTGGATAAGTCTGCTGCCAATCTAATATTTTTACCACTGTATGTTACAGACTTCTTTTCCCGGGCTGCTTTCAGGATTTTCTCTTTGTCACTAAGACTTGTAAATTTTACTATTAGGTGACGGGGTGTGGACCTATTCTTATTGATTTTGAGGGGGATTCTCTGCACCTCCTGGATTTTGATGCTTTTTCCCTTTGCCATATTGGGGAAATTCTCTCCAATAATTCTCTCCAATATACTTTCTGCTCCCCTCTCTCTTTCTTCTTCTTCTGGAATCCGAATTATTCTAATGTTGTTTCATCTTATGGTGTCACTTATCTCTCGAATTCTGCCCTTGTGGTCCAGTAGCTGTTTGTCCCTCTTTTGCTCAGCTTCTTTATTCTCTGTCATTTGGTCTTCTATATCGCTAATTCTTTCTTCTACCTCATTTATCCTAGCAGTGAGAGCCTCCATTTTTGATTGCACCTCATTAATAGCTTTTTCGATTTCAACTTGGTTAGATTTTAGTTCTTTTATTTTTCCAGAAAGGGCTTTTATATCTCCCGAGAGGGTTTCTCTAATATCTTCCATGCCTTTTTCGAGCCCAGCTAGAACCTTGAGAATTGTCATTCTGAACTCTAGATCTGACATATTACCAATGTCTTTATTGATTAGGTCCCTAACCTGCGGTACTGCCTCTTGTTCTTTTTTTTTGTGGTGAAATTTTCCGCCTTGTCATTTTGTCCAGATAAGAGTATATGAAGGAGCAAGTAAAATACTAAAAGGGTGGCGACAACCCCAGGAAAATATGCTTTAACCAAATCAGAAGAGATCCCAAATTGTGAGGGGTGAGAAAAGGGATAAAAAGAGGTTCAGAAAGAAAAAAAAAAAAAAAGAAAGGAAAAAATTAAAAAAAGAAAACGAATAAAGAAAAAATATAAAAAAGAAAAAATATATATATATTAGATAAACTAGTTAAAAAACGTTAAAAAAGAAAAGGGTAAAATTTAAATTTAGCAGAAGAAGAGAAAAAAAATTTAAAAAGAAAAAAAAATTAACTGCAAGACTAAAGAATCATGGGGAGAAAGCCATGAGTTCCATGCTTTGCTTTCTCCTCCTCTGGAATTCAGCTGCTCTCCTTGGTATTGAAACTGCTCTCCTTGGTAGGTGAACTTGGTCCTGGCTGGATTTCTTGTTGATCTTCTGTGGGAGGGGCCTGTTGTAGTGATTCTCAAGTGTCTTTGCCGCAGGCGGACTTGTACCGCCCTTTCCAGGGGCTGGGCTGAGTAATACGCTCGGGTTGCTTTCAGGAGCTTTTGTTCCCTGAGCGCTTTCCGTAGAGTTCTGGAGGATGGGAATGAAAATGGCAGCCTCCCTGTCTCCGGCCCGGAGGAGCCGAGAGCCCCGGGTCCCACTCCTCAGTGCGCCCTCAGAGAATAGCGCCCAATTACTCCTGTCACCCTGGCCTCCAGGCCCGCTCCGAGCTGACCGAGCCTGCGACCGGTTCAAGGTAACCCCGAGCTGAGAGCTCACTCCTCGGCTCTGTCTCTGTAGCCGGCTTCCCCGTTCTAATACCTGCGAGCTCTGTGACACTCAGACACTCCCGATCCTTCTGTGACCCTGCGGGACCTGAGGCCACGCTGACCCTGCGTGGGCTTCACCCCAGTTTAGCCTCTGGAGTGATGTCCCTCAGCAGAACAGACTTTTAAAAGTCCTGATTTTGTGCTCCATTGCTCCGCCGCTTGCCGGGAGCCGGCCCCTCCCCCCGCGGTCTATCTACCCATCCCTTTGGATTCACTTCTCTGCCAGTCCTACCTTTCAGAAAGTGGTTGATTTTCTATTTCTAGGATTGCTGTTCTTCTTCTCTTCGATCTCCCGTTGGATTTGTAGGTGTTTGCAATCTTTAGATAAGCTATCTAGCTGATCTCCTGCTACCTGAAGTAGTCTCAGACTGCTACTTCTCCCCCATCTTGACTCCTCTGTGCATAGGATATCTTTTCACTTGTTTGTGCAACTCACATTTTATTTCATCAGTGTTTTATTGTTTTCAGAGTACAAGTCTTTCACCTTCTTGGTTAAGTTTATTTCTAGGTATTTTATTCTCTGTAGTACAATTGTGAGTGATTTTTTTTCTTAATTTCTCTTTCTGCTACTTCATTGTTAGTGTATTGAAATGCAAGAGATTTCTTCGTGTTAATTTTGTGTGCTGCAACTTTACTGAATTCATATATTACTTTTAAGAGTAATTATGCTGAGTCTTTAGGGTTTTTTGTGTATAATACATGTCATTTGCAAATAGTGTCTATTTTACTTCTTCCTTACCAATTTGGAGGCCTTTTATTTTTCTTGCCTGATTGCTATGGTTAGGACTTCTAATACTATGTTGAATAAAAGTGGTGGAAGTGGACATCCTTGCCTTGTTCCTGATCTTAGAAGAAAAGCTTTCAGTCTTTCACCATTAAGTATGATGTTAGCTGTTGGTTTATAGCTATAATATAACTTTTATTAAGTTGAATTATGTTTCCTATAAACGTACTTTGTTGAGAATTTTTATCATAAATGCTTTTTCTATATCTATTGAAATAATCCTATGGTTTTTTCCTTTATTTTGTTAATGTGGTATATTATATCTATGGGTTTGCTGATATTGGGCCATCTTTGCATCCCCTGTATAAAGTCCACTGGATTGTGGTGAATGTTCCTTTTTATGTATTAGTGAATGTTGTTTTATAATATTTTGTTGAGGACTTTTGCATCTATGTTTATCAGGAATATTGCCTCGTAGAGAGAGAGAGAGAGTGTGTGTGTGTGTGTGTGTGTATGTGTTTGCTTGCAGTGTCTTTATTTGATGTTGGTGTCAGGGTAATGCTGGCCTCATAAAATGTATTTCCATCTTCTATTGTTTAGAATAGTTTGAGGAGAATAGGCATTAACTGATCTTGAAATGTTTGCTAGAAATCACCTGTGAATCCATCCTGTCTTAGATATTTTTGGGAGATTCTCGATTACCAATTCAGTTTTGTTACTAATAATCCATCTGTTCAGATTTTCTATACCTGATTCAGTTTTGGAAGATTGCATGTTTCTAGAAGTTTATCCATTTCTTCTAGGTTGTCCAATTTGTTGGCATATCATTTTTCATAGTAGTGTCTAGTAATCCTTTGTGTTTCTGCAATGTCTGGTTACTTTGCTTTTTATTTCTGGTTTTATTTGTTTGGGTCCTCTCTCTTTTATTCTTGGTGAGAATAACTAAAGGTTTATCAATTTTGGTTATCTTTTCAAAGGACCAGTTATTGGTTTCATTGATCTTTTCTATTAATTTATTTCCACTCTGATTGTTATTTTTCTCTTCCTTATCCTAACTTTGGGTTTTGTTCTTTTTCTAGTTCTTTTCAATGTAAGGTAAGATTGTTCAAGACTTTTCTTGTTCCCTGAGGTATGCCTGTATTGTATTAATGTTCATCTTAAAACTGCTTTTGCTGTGTTCCAGGATTTTGGACATTTGTGTTTTCATTTTCATTCATTTCCATGTATTTTAAATTTTAATTTCTTTCTTGACCCATTTATTGTTTAGTGACATGTTGTTTAGCCTCCATGTGTTTGTGTTTTAACCATTATAATGGATTTCTATTGTCATACTAATGTGGTTGGAAAAGATGCTTGATATGATTTCAATCCTCTTAAATTTATAGAGTCTTGTTTTGTAGCCTAACTCATGATGTATCCTGGGGAATGTCTCATGTGCACTTGAAAGGAATATATATCCTATTGTTTTTGGATAGAATCTTCTGCATATATCTGTTAAATCCATCTGGTCTAATATGTCATTCAAAGCCAGTATTTCCTCATTGATTTTCTGTCTGGATGATCTTATCCATTGATATATATGTTTGATGTTAAAGTGTCCTACTATTATTGGATTACTCTCAATTTCTCTCTTTATGTCTGCTAATATTTGCTTATGTATTTAAGTGCTCCAATGTTAGGTGCATAGATATTTACAATTGTTATATCTTCTTGTTGAATTGGTATTTTTATCAATATATGATGCCCTTTTTTGTCTTTTGTTACAGTCTTTGTTTTAAAGTCTATTTTGTCTTTATATCAGACAAAAAAAGTCGGGGGTAATACTTATAGCGTATTACCCCCAAATTTTTTGTTTTCATTTGCATGGAATATCTTTTTCCATCCCTTTACTTTCCATTTGTGTGTATCTTTAAAGCTGCAGTGAATATCTTGTGAGCAGCATATAGATGGGTCTTGGTTGTTTGTTTTTTGTTTTTGCTTGTTTTCTTTTTTGTTTTTAATCCATTCCTTCACTTATGTCTTGATTGGAGTAATTAGACCATTCATTGTTAAGCAGATATTGATAGGTATTTAGTGACATTTTGTTCATCGATTTCTGATTGTTTTTGTAGTTCTTTGTTCCTTTTTCTCTTGTTCTCTTTCTTTGTGATTTGGGACTTTCTTCAATGTTGTCTGTTGCATTGTTTCTCTTTTTGTTTATCTATTACAGGTTTTGCTTTATAATTACTAAGAGTTTCATATATAACATCCCATCTTTTAAGTTGATGGTCACTTAAAACTGAGCACATACTAAAAAAACCTTCATATTTATTTTCCTATGTTTTGCATACATGTTGTCATAGTTTACATCTTTTTATTTTTGAGTCCCCTTATTTTTTATAGTTGATTTTTCTACTTTTGTCTTTAACCTTCATACTAATTTTATAAGTGATTGCTCTACTATGTTTATATTTACTCTTGCTCGTGAAATTTTGTCCTTTCATAATTTTTGTACTTCTAATTGTGGTCTCCCCCCCCCCCCTTAATAAATTCCTTTCAACATTCCTTGTAAGGTTGGTTTAGTGCTGGTGAACTCCTGTAACTTTTGTTTGTCTGGGAAATGCTCTCTCCTTTAATTTTGAATGATAATATTGTGCCACAGAATATTCTTAGTTGTAGTTTTGTTTTTGTTTGGTGTGTTTTGTTTTGTTTTCTTTCAGCACTTTGTGTATATCATGTCACTTTCTTATGGCCGGCAAAATTCTGCTGAAAAATCAGCTGATAATTTATGGGGTTTCCCTTGTATGTAAGTAGGTGCTTTTGTCTTGCTTCTTCTAGGATTATTTTTCTTTTATCTTTGACATCTTAATTTTTATTTGCCATATTATGGACCTCATGGGGTTTATCCTGTTTGGAACTCTGTGCTCCTTGAATCTGGACGTCTGTTTCCTTCCCCAGATTAGGGAAATTTTAGTTATTATTTATTCAAGTAAGTTTTCTGTCCCTGTCTTTCTTTCTTCTCCTTTTGAGAGCCCTATCATGCAAATGTTTGTTTGCTTCTACTTTTGAGACCCCTATCATGCAAATGATATTATCCTGGAAATCCTTTAAGTCTTTAACCTATCTTTTTCTTCTTTTTGTTAATAGTTCTTTTTTCTTTTGCTGTTCAGTGTGGATGCTCTTTTGATATATTTTTCATTTCATTTATTGTATTCTTTAACTCTGATCAGTTCTATTATATTTTCTGTCTCTTTGTTGAAATTCTCACTGAATTCATTCACTTCTCCCTCCAGTCTGGTTGGCATCTTTATGACCATTACATTGAACTCTTTGTCAGGTAGATTGGTCATCTCCATTCCATTTAGATCTTTTTCTGAGGTTTTGTCTTATTCTTTCCTTTTGAACATATCCTCTGTTTCCTCACTTTGCTTGACTCTGTGTTTGTTTCTATGAATTGGTTGGAACAGCTATTTCTCCTAACCTTAAAGGAATGGTATTGTGTATGGTCATCCCCTGTTGACTGTGTGTCCCTGGTAACTTGGGCTGGCTAAATGGAGTTGTGACTAGCATGGCTGTGAATCCCAGGACACTCAGTGCTGTGATTGCCTTGGTGATATGGTCTGAGCTGAAGCAAGTGTGAGTTGGGGTGGTCCCAGGGCTCTCCATGCAAGGGGTTCCCTTGTAGGACAGCTGAAGTTAAAGTGTGTAAAAGCTGGGTATCCTGGTGCTCTCTGTGTTGAGGTTTCTCTAGCAGAACAGCTGAAACTGAGGTGGGAACTAGCCAGGTCCCAGTACTACCTGAAATGAAGGCATCCTGAGATTACATCTGCAGGTGAAATGAGTGTAAACCAGGGAGGCTCAGGGGTCTCCATGCAGAGGGCACTCTGGCAGGACAGCTAAATCTGAAGTGTGTGTAAACTGGTGTGTCGTGTGGCATTTCATGGAGAGGGCACCGTGGCCATGCTTTTGGAGTTGAGTTAAGCACAGGCCAGGTGGTCTGGGGTTTTCTGTGCACAGAGTGCCCTGGCAGGGCAGCCAGAGTCAAAGCGCTCTGTGCCAGTGGTGCCCTGACAAATCATCTGGAGTGAAGATAATGTTTTCCTGGAGTGTTCTGAGGTGTTTTGCACCTTTGTTACCTTAGTGAAATAGCTAGAGCTATAATGAATGTTCACCAGTGGCGCTCCAGTGCCCATCATGTTTAGGCCACATTGGTGGGATTACCGGGCTGGTATATGCTAGGGTCCCTGGGCTCCCTGGGACAGCAGGTCAACTATGGTGCCTGGCACCCCATCCTGTCTGCTATCAAGTCTGAGGAGGAATGTAAGTTATGGTGCTTGTCAGCCACTCTGAGCCAGTGTGAGTTTCAGCAGCTCCTTCACTGTTTGGTGTAGTTCTAGGGCTGGATCCTTTATATTGTAGGTACTCTTTTAAACCGCAGCTTTATTTATTTATTCATTCATTCATTCATTCATTCATTTATTTTCTGTGCCCCAGAGTGTCCGGGGCTGGTATGGACTAGGGATCCAGGGCTTGCCAAGGTGTCATGTCAGCTATGGCACCTGGACCTTTTTCCTATCTGAGTTATCAAGGTGGAGGGGAATGTGGACCAAGGTGCTTGTCATCTCCTCTTACCTAGAGAGTGCTTGAGCAGCACTCCTATCATTTTCTGGAGTTCTAGGACTGGATCCTTTATATTCTAATTGCTCTATTGAAATTTTTTTATTTCCCCCCTGTGTACTAGGATGTTCAAGGTCAGTGTGGGCTAGAGGTCCAGGGCTCTCCAAGGCAGCAGGCTAGCTATAGCTTGTAGACACTGCTCCCATGTGGGCTGTCAATGTGGAGGGGGACCATAAACTGCGGAGTGTGCCTGCCCCTCCAACCCATGGAGAGTTTCAGTACCTCCCCTGCCATTTTGGAGGGTTCTAGGACATGTTTCTTTATATTCTAGTGGGCCATTTAGACCACAGCTTTTGTCTGTGCCCTAGGGCAGATGAATCTCTTTGTAGTTTCTCAGTATTATCCCTCCCCACTGTAGTTGGCAGCTTCGGGGGGGGGGGGGTCCCTTCATAACTGTGTCCCTATTTCTCTTGCCATTTTCTATCTGGTCTATCTTTCCTTGTGCAGAAGCTGTTTAGTCAGCCCCATAGTCCTTCTTCAGGAAGAACTGCTTTATAAATAGGTATAGAGTCGGTGTGTCCATGGAGGAGGTGAGTTCAGAGTCTTCCTACATTGCCATATTGGTTTGTTAACTGTTTTCTGGCTCTTTTGTAATTCTTCCGTCCATTTCTTCTGTGGCTCTCTTCCTTTGTGGTTTGAGGACTTTCTTTAGTGGTATGTCTAGATTCCATTCTCTTTCTCTTTTGTGTATCTTATATAAGTTTTTGTTTTGTGCTTACCATGATTCTTACATATAACAACTTATACTGATAACATTCTGTTTTAAATTGATAATAACTTAAGTATAAACACATTCTAAAGCTCTGTTTTTACTTTCCACCACCACATTGTATGTTTCTGATGTCACATTTTACCTATTTTCATCTTGTGTATCCCTGAATGAATTATTGTAATTATAGTTTTTTCAACTTCTGTCTTAAACTTTATGCTAGCTTTTGAAGTAATTAATGCACTGTCTTTACTATATATTTACCATTACCAGCAAGAGCTATACTTCCATAGGTTTTTGTTATTGTTGTTGTTACTTATTAGCACCCTTTCTTTTCAGTGTAAAGAAATTTCTTAACATTTCTTATAAGCCTGGTTTATTCGTGATGAATACTTTTAGCTTTTGCTTGTCTAGAAAACTCTCTCTCCTTCAGTTCTGAATAACTTTGACAGATAGAATATTATTGGTTGGAAGTTTTATTCTTTCAGTGCTTTGAATATATGGTGCTACTCTCTTCTGGACTACAAATTTTCTGCTGAAAATTCCGGTAGTCATATGGGGTTTCCCTTTTATGTAACAAGTTTTCTCTTGCTGCTTTTCAGATTCTTTCCTTTATTTTTTTTAAAGGCTCATTTATTTACTTCAAAGAGAGAGAGAGAGAGAGAGCATGAGGGAGAAAGGGAGAGGGTCTCAAGGATCCCAAGTAGATTCCATGCTGAGCGTGGAGTCTGATGCAGGGCTTGATGCCACGACCTCGAGATCACAACCTAAGCTGAAACTAAGAGTCAGACACTCGACCGACTGCACCACCCAGGTGCCACAATTCTCTCCTTTAATTTTTGACATTTTAAGTATAAGGTTTCTTGGTGTAGGCTTCTTTGAGTTTATCTTCTGTGGAATTCTCTGGGCTCTCTCCATTTGGATGTCTGTTTCCTATCCCAGGTTTGGAAAATTTCCACCATTACTTCTTTAAATGTTTCCTGCCCATTTCTCTATCTCTCTCTTCCTCTTCTGGGACCCCTGTAATATGAATGTTAATCTATTTGATGCTGTCCTGTAAGTCCCTTATGCTACTTTCACTTTTTTCATTTTTAAAAAATTTTTTGCTTCTCTGGTAATGAGGTTCATTGCCCTCTCTTCAAGTTTACTAATTCCTTTTTCCTGCTCCCTTTAGTATGCTATTTAACCCCTCTAGCATGTTTTTCAATGCAGTTTTTGTATTCTTCAGTTTTATGACTTCTATTTGGTACTTTTATTTCCTAGCTCTTTGTTGAAGTTTTCACTGTGTTCATCTATTCTTCTGAATTTGATGTGCATCTTTATGACTATTATTTTGTACTTTTTATCAAGTAAATTATTTATGTCCATTATCTTTCAAGATATTTTCCCCTGAGGTCTTATCTTCTTCCTTCATTTAAAACATATTCTTCTGCTTCTTCACTTTCCTTGACAATCTGTGTTGGATTTGTGCGTTAGATAAAAGAGCTATTTAGGGATGCCTGGGTGGCTCAGTTGGTTGGGCAGCTGCCTTCGGCTCAGGTCATGATCCCAGCGTCCTGGGATCGAGTCCTGCATCAGGCTCCTTGCTCATCAGGGAGCCTGCTTCTCCCTCTGCCTCTGCCTGCCATTCTGTCTGCCTGTGCTCACTCTCTCTCCCTCTCTCTCTCTGACAAATAAATAAATAAAATCTTTAAAAAAAAAAAAAGAGCTATTTATATCAGATGAAGCAGGGGTCTCATGTAGGAGTTATGCCTCATCATTTAACCCTGTACTAGCTTTTGGTTTCTCTCAAACCTCTACAACTGTCCAAGGAGCCTAGTGTTTTTCTCTTGTATTTTATTGAAGTATAGATCAGACACAATGTTACATTAGTACCACGTGTACATAATAGTGACTTGCCAACTCTATATGTTATGCTATGCTTGCCATAGTGTAACTACCATCGTTCATCATGCAACACTATTACAAACCAAAGTACAAAGACTGTACTTTTTATGCTGTACTTTTTATTTCCAAAACTTATTCATTCCATAACTGGAAGCCTGTACCTGCCATATCCCTTCATCCTATTTTGCCCATCATCCCCTCCTCTGGTAACAATCAGTTTGTTCTCTTGTATTCATGGGTCTGTTTCTGCTTTTTCAGTTATTTATTTGTTTTGTTTTTTTAAATTTTCCATATACATAAAATCATATGGTATTTGCCTTTCTTTGTCTGACTCGGTAGTGTTTGGTAGTATTAGTTTTGTAGTTATTTCTACCCTTCAATACATTTATTTTCATTAAGTATTTATTAAATACTTTCTTAAAAGATTTTATTTATTTATCTGACAGAGAGAGCACAAGCAGGGAGTGGCAGACAGAGGGAGCTCCCCACTAAGCAGGGACCCTGAAGCAGGGCTTGATCCCAGGACCCTGAGATCATGACCTGAGCCAAAGGCAGATATTTAACTGACTGAGCCAATAAGGTGCCCTATATTTATTAAATACTTAAAAACTTTAAAAAAATATTATGTGAAATAAGGAACATTGCTGTCTTTTATATTAAAGTAATTAAAGAAAAAATAGCTTAGTGGTTGAAGGTGTTCCAAGACCTATCAGTTTCCCAAAGGGGAGGACCTTAGTCAGCACCTAGATTCAGACCAATTGGAGCCAGACCCTCAGGAAGCAGCTTTAAAAGTTTTCAAGTAATACAGTCATTTGGAACCACAACTGTATGCTCTGCTGGCCACCAGAGCTGGGTGATCTGGAAGTGTCCCCTAAGAAGCAGATGCAAAAAGTGGGGCTCCCAATGAATGCATAAACTCCTCTCTGGGGACACCAATGAACCATAGTGAGGCAGCGGGAGAGCATAAAGATGGCATCCATCAGCCTGTTTCTTGAGAGCACTTTTTCTGTTGGCCCTCAGATATGTGCCAAATCTGAAACCCATCCTTCAGGCCAAAGCTCTAGGACAAGCAGATAGACCTTTTTCACAGAAAGACGGGGGGGTATTTTTAGTCTGCTCTCTGTGCAGTGCCCTGGGGGTGGCAGCCAAGACCTGTCTATCATGGTCCCATGGGATGCAGGAACACCAGCTCCCCCTTGTCACCAAAGCCAGACAATTAAAGGGCAGTGCAAAAACTGGGGCACCAGAAATAAAAGCCAGGGTACTAGATGTATATAAAAGCCCCCCTCTGGAAGATACTGGCACTCTGGAGCATAGCAGAGAGGGATTATGAAGATAGCAAAGATAGACACTTTCAGGTCTCTGGAAGGGATTTCAGTCAGCTCTTAGCTGTTTTAGTTGGAAGCCTGCACCTAGAGCTGAAGCTCTGCTGATAACCTAATAGTCCTCTTTTACATACAGACCAAAGTCCCAGGTTTGTTGCTTCTCAGTGTGCCCTAAGAATGGTAGCCATTTAAGAGTTCTTTTTCCATTGGTTACAGTTCTGTGGGCTCTAGGGCCCCACAAATGTAAGCCCCACTGGCCACCAGAGCCATGTGATGCAGAGGTGTCCTCTGATGGAGCACGGCAAGTAGAGAGTGCAAGTATGTCACTGGAACATGAAGTTGGTGCCTGCGAGCCATTAAACCTCTAGAATTGTGTTAAATTAGATGTCTGCCCGTTAGGGGGTAGCCAATGTGCCAATGAGCCTTTTTCACAGAAAGTCTGGCTACCTCTTGATCCCCCACATTTGCAGTAAGTGCTGGGGCTGGTGAGTCCACACACAAGTGCTTGAAGAGCCATTTCTTAGATTGTTGTGGCCTGTGGTTCTCATGGCCATGGGCCATGGGTGTAGTTAAAAGTTGGAGTGCCCGCTGTGAGATTTAAAGCATTTGCTGCTGCGTGAAAAGCTGTGGGTTTTGAGTTCTCCCAATTGTGGGCTCCCATATCAGGGATGAGGTTTATGGTAAGATTGTGTCCGTCTCTCCTACCTGCTTCAGTGTGGGTCCTCTCTCTCACCTGATACATAGGATTCACTTAGTTTTCAGGTTTTGTTAGAGGGAGTTGTTCCATACATAGCTATAGATTCAGTGTATTCATGGAAAGAAGTGAGTTCAGTATTCTCTTATATCATCATCTTACACCAGAACCCAAGCATTCATTTTTATGGTCTGGTCATGATTATTTCAACCAGGTATTCGTTTTTGCTCCTGTTTTGTCCCCAGTGACTAGCACAGCTTCTGGTGGATAAATAATGAACAATATTCTTCTGAATAAGTTCCTAGAAATGGAATTAGAGCAGATTTTAAAAATTGAGATCTAAGACACTAGCATGCTTAACATATAGAAGATATTAAAGAAAAATGAATCCGTTTTTTGGCAACATATAAAAGGACTTATTGATCAACAGTGTTAATTAATGCCACCTTCAACCTATCATTCTTTATATTTACCATATGATGGACTAGATACTCTAGTGGTATAAGAAATGAGGCATTATTCCTGCTCCAGGAAGCTTTAAAATGCTGGGTAGAGGGTTATGAAATATATATGTGAAAACTAACCATTGTTTTTCAAGGCAATAGGTAATACTAAATAAATGGCATCAAGATTATCTTCCTCCATAATTCAGAGGAGTGTGGCATGATTCAATTTAGTAGATAGTGTCAAACAGTTTTACAAAAAACCTGTTCTTATTTATACTTCCACTAGCACTATATACTGGTATTATCTTTTTTTTTTTTAAACTTCAATCATTATTAATTTGCATTTCTTTGACAGCCAGTGAAGTTGAGCAACTTTTCCTATGTTTATCAGTCGGTTGGATGTCCTCTTCATATGCACATTTTCTTATATTGGGATTTATTATCTTTTCCATATTGATTTACAGGAGTTTAAAAAAATAAATTATCTTTAAGAGTATTTTGCCAGATATCTATATTATAAATATTTTTCTCACTCTGGCTTGCCCTATTATTCTCTTAATGGTGTGTTTTGATGAGCAGAACATCTTAATTTTAATATAGTCCAATTAGTCATTTTAGAAATGGTTATTGCTTTTTGTGTCTTCTTACAAAACCTCTGTTTACCTGAGGGTCATCAAGATGTATTTTTCTAATGTATTTTTCATATGTATTTTTCTAATATCTTTATTATTTTACGTCTGAGCTCCAATCTTTCAGGATTTTATTTTTGTGTATGGTGACAAGTAGGGGGTCAAGAGTCATTCTTTTTCCAAAAGGTAATACAATTGATCAGCACCATTTATCAAAAAAGCTATTCTTAAAAAAAAAAAAAAGAAAGAAAAGAAAGCCATTCTTCTGTACTCTCATCCTTGACACCCATGATAGTGTATATTCTATTCCTTATACTTTTTTTTTTTGTCTAGTCTAGTGCCAATACAATATTGTCTAGTTTCTGTATCTCTGTGATTGGTTTTGACACCTGCTAGTATGTCTTCCTGCTCTATTTTAAGAAATTAGCTTGTGTTCTCTTTCTCTTCTAGTTCTTTGATTGTGGTTACGTTTAATCCACAGATCAATTTGAGAATTGGTATCCTTGCAATATCCAGTATTCTAATTCATGAACATATTATACCCTCCTATTTATTTAGGACTTCTTCAATTTCTGTCGACAATGTTTCTTGGTTCTTACATTTTAGTTGCAGTTAGTTAATATATAATTTGATGTTCATATTGTACTTAGATCAATGGTTTAAAAGTTGGTAAATACTAGAGTTACCTATAGAGTTTTTTAATAATACTGATTTCTAGACCCTATCACAGAACTACTGCATCAGGATTTCTGGAAGTAGGGTTCTTGGAGTCTAAAAAAGCCTTTTAGCTTCCACAACACTTTTGGTGGAAGTATAAAAATTGGTGCAATCTTTCTTTTTGCAGAATTGGGCAAATTTTATTGCATTTAAATAGTAACATCAATTGACCTTGCAACTATATATATCTAGGAATTTATATGAAATATTTGTGCAAATTTATAAATATATATAAAGGAATATTTATTATAGCATAGTTTGTAGAGGAAAAAATATAGCAAACTCCCTCAGTTTCTATCAATGAAAGAGGCATGCTTCTTACATGTAGTAGAGCAGTAGACAGCTATTGAAAGTGAAGGATTAAATCTGTAAGTACTGAAGTGGGAAGATATCTAAGTTAGTTAACATTTTTAAAAATCAAGAAGCAGAAAATTAAGTAAAATAAGCCAATATGGTTAAACATATTTATGCACACACACATTACACACAAACATACACACAAATAAAGATATTCACATGACTTTATTTTCTGGGAACCCAAAACTCAGCTGCTTTCTCTCATCTCTCTTCCCCCAAATCCTATAAATGATCAATGAATCAGAATCAAAGCGTATGGAGCCCAGGATCGTTCTAATGGAAATAGTTGGGGTTGTTGCCTGTGAAATATCCAATGTTGAAAGGTAGGAGCCCAGTGGGATGAATTTCTAATAGTTTGAGGGGAGTGATGGGAAGAATTGGTTGGTTCATTGCAAATTCATTTGACAACAGGTTTAGAACAAAAATCCTTTATTAAAATGACTTTTTCTATACTCTGTGACTAATGTTTATAATAAGAAGACATGACTTGGGTTACATAAACTCTTCTTTTTTTACTATGATAAAGTTTCTTAAGTATATAATTCAGTGGCAATAAGTGCATTTAAGATATTGTGCAACCATCACCACTATCCATCTCTAGATACTTTTCATCGTCCAAACAGAAATTCTGTATGCATTAAACAATAACAAAAATTTCCAAGTTCATTTTGGTATATAGCCAAGTTTGGGACCTGTGAATTATGTGACTTTCAAAAGTATGAGTTATTCTGTCACTTGAGCCCTTTTTCCTTTCAGCCTTCTCTGTGAGGTTGTCAGTTCTACCAATAACTTTCCCTAAGGCTCAGCTTCACCAACAATTCCTCCATGAAGTATTCCTAGACATTCCAGACAAATATTTCCCATTATTGGAATGTTTTAAACTGTGCCCATGGTCTTGTTTTGATCTGCCTACACAATTTTTAATTTTGATCCATAATTCATAAAGTTTAAAATTCTCACAACCAGCTTTTCCCAATATTAGTATTTCTGGCTTCTCTTGAAAACTGGAAAACCTGACACCCTGAGCCAGCATTCCTAGGTGGCAACAACTGTTCAGAGTTGAGAAGCAGCTGTCCTCTTTCTAGGGCCATGCACTTTTCCTCTGACACAATCCCCACCACTTCCTACTGCCTCCTCCCCTCTGAGGATGAATGCCTTTTGCTTGTTCTGATGTTTTTCTTACACTGTAGAAATATTTTTCTGAGATCCTGTCACTACCAAAAGAGGATCCCTATACTAGGTCTACATCAATTACTAATTTATATTACTTTCTGTCCCCTGTTGTCATTTGAGTTTGCAATTCTTGGTGAACTTAATCCTAGGCATTTATGTGCTTGGCACATCTCCCTTGCTGTTTTGTGAATTTCTCACGACATGCAGAAAGAATGCCATAAGTGGTTGTAAATGACTATCAGGTCTTCCAAAGTCATGCTTAATTTTTATTGTAATTTCTAGGCTCAATTTCTGAAAGTGTTTTAGACATTATTTGCTTTCTTCCTAGCTACCTTCTTTCTGTAATCCGTAGAACTCCTACCTGTTCTTCACATACAAATTAAATGTTAGATTTTGCTAGAAGTCTTTCCACAGTATGTCCCTCTTCCCTCTGTGTCTGAAGCCTTCAGCTCATCCCATGCCTCAGTGGTGAAGCTGAAATCACCCACTCGCCACCTTTATCCCCTCAGCACCTCTCAAGGCACAGAACCTGTCAGCACCTAGGAGAGGCCTGAGCACACAGTGGGTCTTCAGTACAAGTTGAGAGATTACATGTCAAAGGGAACTCTTTTTTGAGCCTCTCATTTTCTTTAAAGTCTGTTCATGTAAGGCTGTTTGGAACGGTCTGTTGTTTTTCCTGATTCCTGCATTTTCCTTTGTTTTTCATGGAACACATAGAACTGATTTCCTGTAAGGCTTTGCAAATAAATATCAAGGTCAAGGGCTGGAAGCATTTCTGGAGCTATCATGGCACCTCTTGATTCCACTGGGCCAAGAAATGCTTTCAACCCCAGAGGGCAGAAGTTTTTCAAAACAAGACTGTTCCAGTAAGGGCGTGTGCTTCCTCCATCAACTCCTTCTCCCCCCTGCTTGCATTTTAATGACTTTGGGAAGAATGGAAATTCTGCAAAACCTTTCGTATTTTTGAACCACTAAGTAGGCTAGGTGATGGGGCCTGTGGTGGTTTCTCAGTGAGAGGTTTGTACAGACAGGAACATGCAGAGGTGGTGAAAGAGGCCCTTTCTGAAGAACCAGTGGTGGGAGCATTGCCTCCTCCTGCTCGACCCCCTCCTCCTTCCTCTTCCTTCCCAGGGGTTGTCTGGACTTAAGTTCATGGGGACTTTGATCCCTGTGACAGCGGGTGGCTTCTGGCCAGGCCTCCTGCGCTTCAGGGCTAGAGCAAGTTCAGGGGGAATCTGTTCAGTGGTTTAGTCTTTTTCATTGTCCGCGTTGACACAACCAACCTTCTCACTTATTTTGTCCACATTCTTAGTCTCAGTGTTTCTTCTCTTTATTTCTTTTCATTTCCTTCTCTTCAACACTTTGCTGTTTGTCTGAGGTGGGCGGCCTCTGTGCTTATAAACAAGAAAGTGCAAGGGACATAGTCAAAGGAATTTTGTATTAGGAATCTTGGGATAGCCCCTGGGTGCTTGGTTCATCTCAAAGGGTGCAGCATCCCCTAATAGGAGGTGTGAGGGGTGAGCATTTGTGGGGACCCATGTCCTCCTAGAGATGCTACAAAAGCCATGCAGGTACTGCTGAACTTGGGCCTGGGTACCCCCCCCCCACCTCCAGATCATGTTTTTAGAAAGTGGATAAAGGGACTTCATAGGGAGGCTTTAACTTCCTTGTAATCTCCTTTAGTCAGACAGACATCTTTCTCCTATCTGCAATGGAAAAAGTGATATTTTCTCAATTTCATGTAAAGGGCTTCAGCCTGATTACTACACTTTCTGGATCCATCAGGGAAACCAGGTTGTTCTGCTTACCCTCAATAGTAACTGTAACATACACACACACACACACACACACACACACACACACACACACACACTCAGCTACATACAGACAGTCCCTGATTTACAATGTTTCAAATTACTATTTTTCAACTTTATGATGTGCAAAAGCAGTATGCATTCAGTAGAAACTATGCTTTGAGTTTTGAATTTGGACCTTTTCCTGGGCGAGAGATGTACAGTGTGATACTCCCTCACGATGCTGGGCAATGGTGGCAAACTGCAGCTCTCAGTCAGCCGTGCAGTCATGAGGGTTGACAACCAGTATGTTTACGACCGTTCTGTACGCATATAACCATTCTGTGTTTTACTTTCAGGACACCGTTCAGTAAATTACTTGAGATATTCAATACTTTATTATAAAATAGGCTTGTGTTAGATGATTTTGCCCAACTGTCAGCTAATATAAGTGTTCTGAGCAGTAAGCTATGATGTTCAGAAGATTTCATTTATTAAATGTATTTTTGATTTATAATAATTTCAACTTAGGATGGGTTTATTGGCATGTAATCACATTATAAGTCAAGGAAGATCTGTGGAAAGATGGTTCCAAAGAGAAAAGCCTCCTAGTTCTGAGTTAGAAGATTTAGAATGAACCAAACCCTTCCCAACCAGACCCTTTCTGGTGTTGGGTGTCAAATGGAGGTGGGTAGTAAAAGGGTTGTGGAAGCCCACCTTATCCACTCATGACTAGCTCTGCCTCTGGGAAATCTACTATGTTGGTTCCATATTTCTGTCTTCAGGGCTGGCATGGGACAGACCCTCATTACATTTCATTTGGACTATCGCACTCACCCCCCACTGTCTTTCAGCCTGTGGTTACTACATTTCTCTTATTAATCAAGGGAAGGCCTGAGTTTAGGAGCCCATCAGCATCTTTTCTTTTTTCCATTTAGGCCAACAAAAATATCAGCTCTTCAGTGTGACTTCTCCTGTCTCCTCAGCCAACATCCACTGGTATACCCTCTGGGCTTCCATCATACATTAAAATTATTTGCAACCTTTGCCCCTCTCCCCTCGCTCCCCACCTCCCCACCCTGATTGCAAGTGTTCTACAATCTAGTGAGGTTCTCATCACAGTCTGCCTTTTTATCATGTATCTCTGTGTCCTCACTACATGGCCAGCCCTCTGGGGATACCCCTGAAATCCAGCAGAATTTTTAGTCATAGTAAGAACTCCCCAGGTGTTGAATTGGAGTCATAAGGATTTCAGAAATATAGGCAAGGCCAACTGGGAATCAGAATGGATTGGAAAGGAAAAACCAAGAGCTGGAAAATGCACTTCCCAAATTGCCTGGATCTGCCAGGAGGTGAGTACAGTGGAGGTCACTCTTACATACACCTGATTGTCATGAAACAGTGACTTCTTACCTTGGCTATTGCATAAGCTCTACTCAAGACAAATCAGAGTCTCTGAGGTAGGGTTCAAGCATTACTATTTTTCAAAGCACCTAGGTGATTTCAATGGGCAGCTAATTGAAAATTACTGACATAAGGAAATTAGAGCTTGCAGAGAACTCCTTTCTTTTATGGAGTTAACCAAGAGGTCCCTGTTGAGTCCTGCCACACCGCACATAGAGGGAGGAAGTTAGTGGGTGTGAGTTGATAGCACTAACATGGAAAACATCAGGTAGTTTATCTCCTTTTACACCTTGTACACACTCCATTGTCTGTGGGCCTTGGAGCTTTATGTCAAGCGAAGACAGAAGATGGGACAGGCCTTGGAGTGCTTGTAGCAGAAGCAGGACTCCCAACTTCAGCTGACTGGAGGAAATCCACTTTCAGGGTTGTCAGCCTAGCCATCATCCCCATGCAGAAAACTCCCCAAGTCAAACCAGCCCACAAAACCAGAACAGAACCACCATGCAATTGTGCAGTCACACACTCAGTAACTCTGGGCATGTCTTGTTCCCCCACTGGAGAGTTCTCTTCGAAGGGCTTTCCTCTGGCAGAGCATCCGTTTTTCTTCTGTTGCCAATAAAAATCCCCGGGGCTGTTCTTTCTCCTTCGCTTCCTTCTATTGCTTCTGACAGAGTTTGCCAGTGAGCTGAGGTCAGGATTTCCTTTTTACAAACAACCTGCTTTCAGTCAGTGGGGCCAAAGGTTTCCTAAATTACAAACCCTTTCATTTCTTCTGCCACAAGTTATCCTGTCAGTTTGTATAATTGCACAGAATAGAGAGAAATGGAAACATTCTGAGACACAGAGAGAAGTGCTTTTACCAACTCTATCCTTTTGGGTTGTCAAAAAACTCTCCTAAATGGGATGGACAGGACTATTCCAGTGGAATCTTTCAGAGCTGCATGTTGTATGAGTAAGTTCCAGTGTCTGGAAGGAAATTTCTCACAGGTCTTAAATGAACACACAATGTCTGTGGCATCATCTCCACATTCTGTTAAGCAAATGACCTCCTTTATAGTCATTTGAATTGGGAAACACCCATGTCAGATTCAAGTATTTTTTAAAAACAAATTTTGCAAGTTATTGCTAAAAGTTGACATTTGTAAATACCAATTAGAAGATAAATTTTAAGTCAATCTCTGAAAAGATGACATGGAATTGAGGGTGCTTGCTAAGGTTTTTAAAAAAAGACATCATTAGGAAATTGTACTAACTGGGTGGACAGGACACTGAATATGCCTTAAAAACCGAGAGGGGCTCTCTAAGTTCACCCTGGTATGCAGTGATAGAGCAGGGAGGCAAAGCCAATGTTTGCTGCCCTTGGAGCTCTTGATCTTTCCATGATTCTGTGTTGTATCCAAGAGTTGGTTGGGGTCGTGACTCTGCCTTATTTGGCTGTGACCCCTGGCAAAGCATTTAACCCAAGTTTTGTAATCTCTAAATTAAAAGGGGCTCAACTAAGCACTATTTAGACAGAACATTTTAAGTCTCCTAGAGAATCACTGCCACAGTGAAAGTTTCCAGGCTGTGTGTGTTAATGCAGGAGCCTGAGCGAAATTTCTGTTCCTATTGCACTAAGCCTGAAATTTACTCTGAGATGAAGGACAGGTAAAGCCTGTGCCCCTCTCCTCTTCTGGTCACTTCCACCCTCACTCAGTGGACTACTCATGTAGTCCATGGCTTTCCTTTTCTTCTCTCCTTCCCTTGCCACATTCTGTCCAATCAAGGCTTCTTTCATATTCACCTTCTCTCCCCTCTCCTCAGACCAACCCTAGCCTTCAGATCTTGGTTTAGAGGTCAGTTCCTGGAGGGAAGCGTTCCCCTACCTGCCTATGCTGCCTATGCCAGCCCCACTTCACATCCATCCCTACTGCTCACAGAAGCCTGTTTTATCATTGTAACTGATCCCTTTTTAAATTACCATCTGAATGCTTGAGGTCAGGGACAGGACCGGTTCTTTTCACCTTGTTTTTTTGTTTTTTTTCTTTTTTTGGTTTTGGTTTTGGGTTTTTTTTTTTTTTTTTTTTTTTACTAAACCAGAATAAGGCAATGTCTTGATAAATGGTCTGTGCCATCAAGGACCTGGCTCTGCCCCATTAAGCTAGTAACTTGTTGTCCTACCTCTTTTCTTGCTCTTTGACATCCCATTCTCCACCCAGCAGCCAGGGTCATTATGTCAGAGTGTGTCAGATTTGTTTAAACCCTCAATGGTCTCCCATTCCATTTAGAATAATATCCAAATCCCTTGCCAACACTTCAAGGCTTCAAGGTCTCCCTCCTTTTCCAAAGTCATCTCTTCTTGGACCCATGGGCATGATTTTTCACACCTAGAACACAATAAATAGAAGCCTTCTTCTCTGAGGACCTTTGCCTGTATTCTGTGCCCCTGATCTTCACATGCTTCTTATTTCTCAGCAGTTGATTTCAGTTCATACATGATGGTTCTGTCCATCCTTTCCAAGGAAACTTATGCCCTGTCACTTATATTCCCTGTCCCAATTTTCCAGCATGAGTGTTTCGAGTATTTCATTCATTCTTTCATGTCTTGTATATTCCTACCTATGTTAGTGTAAAACCCCATCCTCAGGGGCAGGGACCTTCCTTAGCACCTAGGACAATGCCTCCCATAGTGGGGGCTCAGAGAATCTTTATGGAAGGCAACAGTATGAACTCCAATGAGACTATAGACATTAAGTGGGAGAAGGTCAGGAGAGGGGACTAATGCTGGGTGCCATGATGGGAAAGAAGGCTCCAAAGAAGAATCCTGCACTGAGAGTGGAGGATGTCATTGATGGAAATAGGAATGCTCTGAAAACAGGTGAGGCAGGGATGCTTATAGGTGGTTTGGTCCATGAAAGAGTCCAGTTAATGTGCACTGAAGGTTTGTTCATAGCAGTAATGAGAGATTATGGTGGGAAGAAAGTAGATACTATACTTGGAAACTTGGGAATGCCAAGTAGAAAAATTTGGGCTCTAATCAGTGGTCAAAGGGAAACCCTTTACATATATTAGTCAGGTAGTATCATGTTAGAAGTGTTGCTTTAAAAAATTATCTTTTGAGGATATAACCTCCATTTTGCCCATTTTCCTTATTTTCTTTACCTGAGACTTAAAAATCCTTCCACTCCCCATCCTTGCCCGTCTCTGAAGACTTTATCCAAACTTTTTTACTCTCAGGCTGTCCAAACATGCTCACGCACTTCATCACTCAAGCCACTTGCCTGGGTGTGTACCTGTGAAAAACGAACATCGTGGTCCTGATAAATAAGGCCTATAACCACATGTTTGATTTTTCATGTGTTTGTGTGTATGAATGTTGTTTCTAAGGTTGAATCCCAAGAGGAAGCAAGTTGTACTGTTTTATAGCTCCCTGTCAGTGACTAATCTGGCCAAATTTTAGAGGTAAGTGTTGTGGATGTTCTTTATAGATAGAACTGCTTTACTTTGCTATCCCTATGGTATTTGAGTGGCTAAATCGATGCTCTGTCATCCAAGATTCTTGATGCTGAATTCTGTTCTATGGTAAATTTGAGTGAGGGTCCAGTTTATATAGTTTTAAAGGAAGTGTAGAGCCCTTCTGTTCATCTGTTCTTTCAGTGATCAAAGAAACAGATGTTACCCTTCTGGTTTAGTCTCCTCAAGGACTGATAAAGCCATTATTACTACAATTACTTCATACCACTTCCTTTTGTTGGACCAGAAGCATGCTAATGCAACCAAGATCCTATTTCTCACAAACGAGAGATAAGAAAATGTATTCAAGGAGATTACAGTACTTCACAAATCAATTTTATTAATTTAAACACAAAATTAATGAAGAAAAATTCTGTACACAATTGTGGACACAACACACCTTTATACAGTAAAGCCAGGATAAACTTTGCTTTCCAATCTGCAGAGTACAAAAACATAAAATGAAAAGGCTAAAAAATTGTCTTCTGTTTGCTTCAAGCAAAAAAAGAAAAAAAATACCCAAATTCGATTTTTAAGCAATTTGGAAAACTCACAACTAATTTTAGCAGCAACATGAAACTTCAGGAAAAGATAAGAGCAGCTCTTTAGCTACTTTGGGTTAAAGCTGGTGTTTTTTTTTTTTTCTCAATGTAATATTAAAATTCATCCAAAAAGTAATTTCATAACAATGGAAGGTTTTAGATGAAAACTAGTGCCCAAACGCATCACTTTTAGAGAGACTGTCTTATGGCATAACAAAGGTGACGATTTTTATTCCCCAGATTTATGCTTTATAGATAATGCAGGTGAGGAATAACCTTGGTGATGATTCTTGGGCCATGTCCACTGCCTGCAATGAACTTTCCAGGGAGGGTGGGATTGAGGGAAAGGTGTGGAGGAAAACAGAGGGAACTATCAAAAAGTTTTGCTCATTTCCAGATAGGTGATAATGCCTTCCTTTATCTAAGCAAGAAAATACAGACCCTATAATCTGAGCACACAAAACTTGGCTAGTCTCCAATTCATGAATCATTTTATTAATAAAATATATCTAATAATCTACATTCTTTCTGTGGGAAGAAGCATTTGCATAATCATTTTTTTCAAGTAGTTACATATAATACATTAGTGTTGAAACTGCAAAAGTGAGGTTGTAAGAGGACTGTTTTTTGTTTTTTTTTTTTTTTTTCAGATTATTTAAGACACTGCTGTATTTTACCAAGGTCCTCCTAACAGCATTAAAAAAAGAAGAAAAAACTGATGGGAAAAATAATTTGGAAAACAAATTTCTATTAACATCCATGCTTTTGGTCTTGACAACATTATCTAAAAACAAAAAAACAAAAAAAAACCTCCATTATCTACATATTTATACCCAGTACTTCGATAAGGCACTGCACAGGACTTTCTGCACACATGGCCTCATACTTCACTATCAAGGCATCGCTACCTTTCAATATCATTTTCTAAACAATATGTAAAAGAATCATCCATTATTACAAATTTACACCCAAAATTCTCTGTACATGATTGTCTCAGTGATGTACATATTATACGTTTAAATTAGACATACTTTAAACTACTTTGCAATGTGCTAAGATTCAAAGTACTTGCTGTGTCATGAGGCAAAGGCCTTTAATCGCTTATTATGATGCTACTGTCTCTTCAGTTACTGGATGTCAAAAAAGTCTGGTTGAGTGAATTGTATGGTGCTGGAATCATACCTCAATTAAAGCTGTTTTTAAAAAGTCTGTTCATAAATAAGTAGAGATGTACAGATTACCCTGGGTATGAGACACCAAAAAAGTAAACTTTCTTTCCAAGAAGATCCCCTCCCTGGTATTCGGGAAACACATTTCAGTCTTTGTTGTGCAATCAAGTTTGCTGTATTGGAAAAGCTAATGTTTATGTCACATTGAAGATGTGAACAATGGAAGCGTCTGCAGGTCCTTTCTTCACAGGTTTGAACCATGTAGTTACTGTGGCAAAGACACATCACACCATACTAGAACATTCTCATGGCTTCTTCTCATGGGATTCACAGTACTAGAGTCAACAGCTGGTCTGAAGAGATTGATGTGGTCCTTCATTTACCACAAGGGCAGAGGTGAAGACCGCCGGCAGCTGTGCGTCCACATGGTGAAATCGCGACATTGGGTACTCCAGCGCTGACACAGGCCTCAGGCCTGCTGGATTTGTTCCTGGTCACAGGCAGTTGTGCGGTTCCAAAGTGCTAGGTGGCTGTTACAGGTACTCCAGTTCCAAGGCATGATGGAGGGCCATGAGGTCCGAGTGACTGGAGATCCTCCAGAAGGGCATGGCGTGCTGTGAAAGGGGCAGACACACGGTGAGGACAGGCCATGCTCCCAGCACGAAGCCTTAACCCTGCTTTTGAAATTCGCTACAACGCTCATCCCTTTTTCTCAGCATTGTGAGAACTGCCAGGGAAGAGCTTAACATCACATCTGTTTGAAACAAAAATTCAAACTTAATCCTCCCCGAAGACTACTGGACCGCATTTTAAAATATAATCTGGAGTCTGCTTCTTTTAAGAAAGTGATGGATATCTCTGAAGTCAATCTGTACTGTGACTTGAATGCCAATTCCAAACTGTACATAAAACACAACAGCTATGAAGGAAACTGTCAAACACGGTTGCCTTTCAAAATATGGATCCAGTGGATTTACAATGCTATAAGTTTAAGCAGTTTTCCTTATATGGTAGCATTTTACATTTTTCAAAACTTAATTTTGCTCATGTAAGAAGCAGCTTTTTTTCATTTACTTCCATTAGGCATTCTTCACATTGACCTTATAATGGCTTTACCATATGGGAAAACTTTAAATGACAATTGAACGGTTTTTCTAGTAGTTGTTTTAAAAAAATCAGCCTAAAAATCTAGTTTAAATGATGAGACTCTTTGTAAAACACCTGAATCAGTCAGCGATAAGAAAAACAGGAAAAGAAGAGAGATGACCTCATCCCTGAAGGATGAAAACATGATTATAAACTCTTACTGCTCAAAGCTCTACAGTAAGTACTTACGCATCAGCAAAATCTTTTTTCAAATAAAGGAAAGGTAATCCTTGTTTTTCAGAAGACAACATTCTACTTAGCCCATAGAAAAACTGCTTTTTAAAACAACAATAAAAGAAATAGTGTGAAGGCCTGACTATACTTTGCAATTACGGTGCAAAAGGATTTACAATCAGACGAAAAGAAGAATTTGTCATGGAAGCAAGCAGAGGAACATGAGAGTTTTGGGTGGGGGGGCTTATCTGTACCTAAAAGTGGAAGCCAGTAACTCTTTTGATGTAGATCACAGAACTGTTGTATTCTGAGAATGCGAACTATTAAGTTATTAACAATGCCTTTGTCTCAAGCAATCTACTAAAAGCATATAGCACAGTCCACTATCAGTTGACCTTTCTGGACTCCCTATCTTTCAATAGTCCAGCATTGAGTCCCAGAAGACCTCTTTCCAAAGTTTTAGGATGGATCTACTTGTCAACTTTTGACTAGAAAAACAGACTGGACTCCTTTGCATTCATTCACTCCTTTTCCGCATCTGCAGGGATGGTGCAGTCTGTGGGTGAGATGTGGAAACGCACAACAGTCACGAACCTTTATCTGTGTGTCACAAAAGGACTAGGAGGAGCCAGTTCCTCTGGCCTGGGAAGCTGGGGGAAATTCCTGGTAAGAGGAGGTAACGGTGAAGCTATGTTATGAAAGGATGACCATTCAGAAGAGCACCTGAAGGCTGCATGTGTTCGGGGCAGAGAAGGAAAGGGAATTCCATTGTTAAGATACTGGCCATATCTGTGAGAAAGACATGATTGGCTGCAGGAGCCACATGGAGCAGGGCCTACAAGGAGGTCATTGATGATAATGATAGCGGTAATTTAGGGAGTATTTTGTCAGGCACTATCCTAAGCACTTTATATAGAGTCTCAGATTCAAGCCTCTCCATAACTTCAGGGATAGATACGTATTACCATCATGGTGTCACTGAAGAAAAAACTGAGTCTTGGAGGAGGAGCGGAGAGGTTTGAATAACAGCTGGTATGGAGTGAACACTTGATTCACATCAGGCCAGGTCTGAAGCTTAAGCCCAGAGGCTGTAATGCCTCCTGACTCTTCTCAATGGGTTTTTAATCCAGCAGTATAAATTATCAGCACTATAGTATATAGCTTGAAACACAAACACTCCCTTCCCATGTTCTGGTGAGTGAGGGACACTGAGAAATTATAGGTCAGATCTGAAAAATGTTAACACAGAAAGCTTTTTTTTTGTTATTAGAATAAAAGTCTGTGTACTGTAAAATATTTGTATAATGTAGAACTTGTTTTATAGGGAAAAGCAAATCATTTCTAATCCTACTATCCAGATAACCTCCATAAATCTTTTTCTATATCTTTTATATGTGCACGCTCATATTTGAAATTGTGTATATGAATAGTATGTACCATTTAGCAACTTGCTCATTTTTACTAAATTTCAAGTCCATGTTTGACACATCATTTTTAAGGAAAATTATTCATTATTTTAAAAGTTTTCAAGTGTTCAACTATATACATGCATGCATATATATATATATATATATATATATATATATATATAGCATTCTTATATATTTAACCATCTATTTTAATATCCTTTTATTTTTAATTGTGTATTTTTCTTATTTGCTTTATTTTCTCTAATGTGTCAGAGATTTGTTATCCTTCCCCAAAGCTGTTTCTCATGAACAACTGAACAAAAGTTGCTGTACAGTCATTCTGTTGCTCTGTTATTTCAGGATATGGCAGAGAATGCTTAAGGCTCTTCAGATAGCTATCCAGAAACTAACAGGACAGCTACCTTCATAAATATACATCAAAATATATCACTTGTAAGAATGGATGCCTTTTTTTTTTTTTTTTTTTTTTACAAAGTAAGTTCAGCCAAATTCTTTTGCATGTTGATTATCTGAAGTTAGATAGGTTTCCCATTGACAACAAAACACATTTGAGAGCCATTGGTGTACTCAGCCATATGTACTGTAGAATGGCAGAGAAATTGGAAAGGGAACTGAAAAAGATCCAACTAATTTCTTGGGTACATGTTAAACATTAGGGATTTAATTCCGTAGTAAACAAAGTCCTACAATGGTTATGTGTCTTATCTTCACAGTTCTGGGAGTTGATTGAGCACAGGTAATAGAAATTGTTTTAAACCATCCTCAAAACAGGTTATGGAAAGGCGAGGTTATTCACAAAGAGCCCTGGAGTGGCTTGTTCACAGAAATAGTAATAGCTTCTTCCTCCTATAGAGTATTATTAAGAACCACTGATCAAGTAGCACCCTGAAACAAATTCAAGTGATGAAATATGTCTGTGGTATATTACAGACACAACTCATTACAAGACAGTGATGATGGGGTCATTCATTTGAGCCAAAGTGCAAAAAGCTCCACAGTAATACTGGCAAACCTTAGGTATATATGAAAGGGAAGAGGTACTCTCTGGAAGCATCCCTATACAAGGACAGCAACTTCATCCTCAGTACTATTTCATAACATGAAGCCTAATGATCTCTGTTAGAATCAGCAGTTTCAGTCTCACAAAACTCACTGGGCTTCTACTTTAAGAAAAGCGTATTTAATATTAAGTGAGTCTTTATAAGCAGACTGAATCCAGGGGAGAGGAAACTCAAACTCATGTTCACAAATAATTAGAACTAATATTACAAATGCTTTCCCTAATTCACCACAAACTGATGCAAAGAGTTTATGAATGTACAAGAGCTTCCCAGCACAACTGGGTGCAAGAAAACAATTTTTTTCCATGTCAGTATTAAAACCTGGAACACATATTTCTTATATGAAGTCAGAGAGCTAAGGTGGCAAAAGAAAAGCAGGTGCCAGGATGAGGAGAACTAGGTTATGCTCTCAACTCTGACATTAGATATAGGATTTTGAATTATGAGAGTTTTCCTGAGCCCCAGTTTATTTATCTGTAACATGAAGGTTTAGGGGAAATGACTCAAGGTTGCTTCTAGGTTTAATAAAGTCTTTGACTTGAATATTGTATCTACTACAGATGTATAAAATAATCTGCATGACCTATGACACCACTGACAAGAACCAGCAGGCAAGAAAAAAGAGGCATTAGAATTGAAAAGGACAAAAAACTATTTGCAGATGACATGATTTTATATAGAAAACCCTAAAGACTCCATACAAAAGAAATGGTAGCTAACCAACAAATTCAGTAAAGTTGCAGGATACAAAATTAACATACAAAAATCCATAGTATTTCTATGCACTAATACCAAATGACCTGTAAAAAATAAGTTAGGAATTAATTTAACCAAGGAAAATAGCTACACTAAAAAACAGAAGTCATGAATGAAAGAAACTGAATATATAACAAAAGGAAAGGTATCTCATGTTCATGGATTAGAAGAATTAATACTGCTTAAATGTCCATGATACCCAAAGCCACCCACAGATTCAGTGCAATCCCTACCATGATTTCAGTGGCATTTTTTAGAGAAGTAGAAAAAACAAATGTAAAATTTATATGGAATTGCAAATAACCCCAAATGGACAGAGCAATCCTGAGAAAGAAAGTGGGAAACATCACATTTCCTGATTTCAAGGTATATTTCTAGCATAAAAACAGACACATAGATTAATGGAACAGAATCAACCACCCAGAAATAAAACACATGTATATGGTCACATAATATTTGACAATGGAGCCAAGAATACTCAGTGGAGAAAAGGCAAGGTCTCTTCAATAAATGGTCCTGAGAAAATCGGCTGCAAACATTTAAAGACTTAAATGTAAGACCAGAAATCAGAAAACTCCTAGAAAAAAACATCAAAAAATTCCTTGACATGGATCTTGATAATGATTTTTTTTTTTGGACATGACACCTAAAGCATAAGCAAAAAAACAAGTGGATTGCATTGAAAATATACTTCTGCATAGCAAAAGAAATGGTCAACAAAATGGAAAGACTAAAGAATGAAATCTAAAGAATGGGGAAAAATAATATTCGTAAACCATTTATTGGATAAGGAATTAATGTCGAAAATATATAACAAACCCATACAAATCAGTAGTGAAACAACAAATAACCTGATTAAAAATGGGCAGGGAGCCTAAATAAACATTTCTCCAAAGAAGATATACAGACAGCCAAAAGATACATGAAAAGATGTTCAACATCACTAATCTGGGAATTGCAAAACCACAATCTCATGTGTGTGAGGACAGCCATTATCGAAAGGACAAGAAGTAAAGTGCTGGTGAGACTGTGGAGAAAAGGGAACCCTTGAGTATTGCTGGTGGGAATGTAAAAAGAAAAAAGAATTACCCTATGATCCAGCAATTCCACTTCTCGGTATATATCCAAAGGAAATGAAAACATTGTTGAAGAGATATCTGTACCCTTATGTTCATTACAGCACTATTCATAATAGCCAAGACATGGAGACAACCTGTGTCCACTGATGAATGAATAGATAAAAGATTTATGGCATCTATATATGATGGACTATTATTCAACCATAAGATAGAAAATCTTAACATTCACAACAACATTGATAGACCTTATGCCAAGTAAAACAAGCCAGTGAAAGATAAATACTGTATGATCTCACTTATAGGTATCTTAAAACAAACAAACAAACCCAAAAACCCAGACCCCAAACTCACAGGAAAAAAAAAAAGATCAAATTTGTGGTTACCAGACACAGGGAGCGGGAGAATTAGATGAAGGTAAATGAAAGATATAAAGTTCTGGTTGTAAGAAAAATAACACTGCTTTATAGTATGTTTAAAATTTAGGAGTAGATTCTAAGACTGCTCAGTGTAAGGAAAAACATTTTTAAAAAACATTTTTTTTTGTAGCTATGATGATAGTTGTTAACTAAACCTATTACTTATTGTGGCAATCACTTCACAATATATGTAACCAAAATTGTTATGCTGTACACCTTCTCAAATTTATATAGTGATGTCTACCAATTATATCTCAATAAAACAAAAAATCAATGAATGCATTCAGAGTGAGGAGAACTCGGTTATAAGCTGGAGAGGGTAAGTGGGCCTGCACTGAATTTGAAGAATGGGCAAAGCTGGTTAGCTAGATAGGAAAGAGATGGGACTCCAAGTCAGGAGATCGTATATAATAAGGCTGATAGGTGGGATGAACAGAGCATTTTGTGACGTGATGGGGCTGGGATGGTATGCTAAAAATAAAGACTAGTAAGGAAGGAGCTTTTTCCAGGTAGAAGCATTTGGAATATCTACCCAGGAAGGATGGATTGGAGGTGTGGCTGCCCAGTAATAGAGAAATTATGCCAAGGGATAGTGGAAATGGAATGTGTACAATGGATAGGAGCCACGTGAAGAAACAATAACATGTCTTGGTGATGGGTTGGAGGAGGAGAATACCAGGCAAATTTAAGGGGCAAACTGAATTACTTTATTAGCTGATATTCAGATGGGATGACTTAGGATGCCTAAATGGAGTTACTCCATCAGGTAATGAGAGCCATGGGACTAAAAACAGAGCTAACCACAAATATAAACAGAAAAGATAGCTGAAACTGATGAGTATATTATTAGTTTATCAGATTAGGCATATATTGAGAGAAATAGATACTGAAGCCAATATCTTGGAAAGTAGCACACATTTTTGGGTTATTAGGACCAAAATATTCCGTAATGGGAAAATGACACATCCTTCCTGCCCCTCTTGTCCACATGTGCAACTTTCCAAATCCCTCTATTTTTCCTCCTCATCTAGTATTTTGTATTTATCCTTTCTAGATATACATAAAATTACTAACATAAAAAAAGCTGGGTGCATGAATACTCACATGTAAAATGAATTTTGCTGAAGAATATATTAATAAAATGTTAAAAACCACAAAAGGATATAACCTTTGGCTCAGGTACTGTACTTCTAGGAATTTATACCACAGACACACTTGCCCATGCATGAATCACATGAAGACCATTCACTACAGAACTGTTTGTAATAGTAAATATGGGAAACCACCTAAATATTCACCCCAAGGGACTCATTGAAGTGTAGCACATCCAAGTAATAGAATGCCAGTGCTGCCATTTAAAA
Source organism: Enhydra lutris kenyoni (assembly GCF_002288905.1). Lineage (NCBI taxonomy): Eukaryota > Metazoa > Chordata > Mammalia > Carnivora > Mustelidae > Enhydra > Enhydra lutris. The sequence goes on along the minus strand of NW_019154133.1, from coordinate 11,917,809 downwards.
GAATTAGAGATACAGAACTCCATGCACTGATATGGAATGACTGCCAGAATATATTGTAAAAACAAACAAACAAAAAAACAGGTACAGAAAAAAGTTTATAGTTACAATTTGTATGGGAAAAAATGAACATAGCTTTGCTTTCGTATTATGTCAGGAAAATTTGCATATGGATGTACAAATACTTCCCAAATTATAAATAAAAAGATCTTGGAAGATGGATTATTCTAAAACTTCAGCATGAAATTTATTGCACAGCATTGCTCTTTTATTATTTGCATATCTGGTCCTACTCTAGACCGAAGTGAATTCTTTAAGAACAAAGATGAAATCCAATTCAAGATCTGGCATATATAATGTTCTCATTAAGAACTAAGTGAAATGGCTTTAGAATAATAAAATTCTCTGTACTTGGTGTTAGTAATCCCCATATCTCAAAATCTATGAGAAAAAATTTCATTAAAAATATTATTATTATCATTTATTTTTTTTTTATAAAAGCAGCTCTCATTTTTCTCAGTAAGCTTGGAATTGAGCATTATTAATCAGGTTCTCCATTTCATCTTGGATTTCAGCAAATTTTGGAGTTCACATTTAAAATGGACATATTTTGTTTGTCTAGTATGGATGGCAATGCAGGAAGACCCTGAACCTACCTCCTCCATGAACACACTAAGTAGGCACTTATTTAGTAATATCTTCTGAAGAATTGTGAGCTGACTGAACAGCTTCTTCACAACCAAAGACAGACTACAAAGAGAATGGCAAGAGAAACAGAGTCATGAACCCTCCCTTCCAGTGCTGCGAATCACAGCAGGGTGGGATAGTACCAAGAAACCCTGAACACATTTGTCTGTCCTGGGGCACAAAAGCTGCAGGTTAAAGGGCAATTAGGATATAAAGGATCTAGCTCTAGAACTCCACCAAACAGTGAGAATGCTGCTGAAAAATCTCTCTGCAGTGGAGGGGTGGGCAAGTGTCATGCTTTATGTTCCCTTTCTACCTTGATAGCCTGGACAGAAGCAGGGGCTGGGCAATAGAACTGACCCACTCCCTCAGTGAGCACATAGCCCACTGGAGCCCCAACTGTCCCACAAAGGTGACCTGATGGCAGTATACCCATGTTCTCTATAGCTCCAGTCATCTTGCCAAGGTGACACAAGCACAAAGCAAAACAAAACACTCCAGGCCTGTACCACTTTTGTTGTAGATGACTTTCCAGGGCACCCTGAGAAGCCATGGCCCATGCCTACCTTGGCCACAGCCACCCTGCCATGGCACTTCTACATAAAATATTCTGAGATACACTGGCTTACATCCACTTCAGCTATCCTGCCATGGTGCTCTCTGCACGAAGAGCACCAGGGCAACCCCAGCACTGAGTAATAACCAAGACCATGCCAGCCATAGCTCCAGCATCTCAGCCAAAGTCACCAGGCATACACAGTCTACATAGAGGATGACCATACATAGGACCATTCCTTCGAGTTTAGGAGAAATTGCTGTTGTGCTTAATTCATATAAACAAACACAGAAAGTCAAGCAAAATAAGGAGACAGGATTATGTTTCAAAAGAAAGAACAAGTTAAAACCTCAGAACACAAACTAACTGAAATAGAGATAAGCAATCTATCTGATAAAGAGTTCAAAGTAATGGTCATAAAGATGCTCACTGGACTGAAGAGTGGATGAACTCAGAATTTCAACAAGAAGAAAATATAACAAAGAATCGAAGTTGGAGAATATAATAACTGAAATGAAAAATATACTAGAGGGAATTAGCAGCAGATTAGAGGATGCAGAAGAAGAGGACAGTGATCTGGAAGACAGGATAATGGAAAGCACCCAAGCTGCATAGCAAAAAGAAATTAAAAAAAAAAAAAATGAGGATAGGCTGAAGGATCTCTTAGACAACATCAAGCAAACAAACATTTGCATTATAGAGGTACCAGAAAGAAAAGAGTGAGAGAAAGCAGCAGAAAACTTTCCTAATCTGGGGAAAGAAAAATCCAGGTTAAAGAGGTGTAGAGAATTCCACACAAATGAATCCAATGAGGTCTACACCATGACACATAATAATTAAAATGACAAAGTTTAAAGATAAAAAAGAGAAGTTTTTAAAAGCAGCAAGAGAGAAGCAATTAGTTATATATAATGGAAACCCCATAAAGCTACAGGCTAATTTTTAAGCAGAAACTCGGCAGGCTAGAAGAAAGCGGCATGATCTATTCAAAGAGCTAAAAGGAAAAAACCTATAACCAAGAATACTGGGCAAGATTATTATTTGGAGTTGAAGGACCAATAGACTTTCCCAGACAAACAAAAGTTAAAGGAGTTCATCGCCACAAAACTGGCCTTATAAGAAATGTTAGAATCTTTAAGTGGAAGCAAAAGGCCATAATTAGAAGAAAATTATGAAAGGACAAAATTTCACAAGTAAAAGTAAACATACAGTAAAGGTAGTAGAAAAGTCCTTTATAAATCTAATATGAAGGTTAAAGACAAAGGTAATAAAACCAAGTATACATATAAAATTAGTTAAGGGAACTCACAAAATAAAAAGATGTAAACTATGGCAACATGCACCTAAAACATAGAAGTTAAAATGAAGTTCTTTTACTATGTGTTTGATTTTAAGTGACTATCAATTTAATATAGGCTGCTATATACTTAGGATAGTATATATAAACCTCATGGCAACCACAAACCAAAACCCAGTAATAGATACTTAAGAAAAAAAAGAGAAAGAGAGCCAAATGTAACATTAAAGAATCCATTAATCATAAAGAAAGAGAGCAAGAGAAGAACACAGGAACAGAGAAGAACTACAAACACAACAGAAATCAATGAACAAAATAGCAGTAAGTACATACCTGTCAATAATTATTTTAAATGGTCCAAATGCTCCAATCAAAAGACACAGGGTGAAGGAATGGATTAAAAAACAAGACTCATCTATGTGTTGTCTACAAGAGACTCACTTCAGATCTAAAGACACATACAGGTTGAAAGTAAAGGGATGGAAAAAGATATTCCATGCCAATGGACAGAGATAAAAAAGCTGGGGTAGCAATGCTTATATCAGACAAAAATAGACTTTAAAACAAAGACTGTAGGGGCGCCTGGGTGGCTCAGTGGGTTAAGCCGCTGCCTTCGGCTCAGGTCATGATCTCAGAGTCCTGGGATCGAGCCCCGCATCGGGCTCTCTGCTGTCTAGGGGAGCCTGCTTCCTCCTCTCTCTCTGCCTGCCTCTCTGCCTGCTTGTGATCTCTCTGTCAAAAAAAAAAAAAAAAACTTAAAAAAAAAAAAAAAAAAAAAAACAAAGACTGTAAAAGAGACAAAGAAGGGCATTACATAGTGATAAAGAGATCAATCCAAGAGGAGGATATAATAATTGTAAATATCTATGCATCCAACATTAGAGTCCTAAATACATAACACAACTATTAACAGACACAAAAGGAAAAAAATGACAGAAATACAGTAAGTATAAAGGGCTTTAACATCCCCTTTACATGAATGGGTAGATCATCCAGACAGAAAATCAACAGGGCTCTGAATGACACATTAGACTCAATGGAGTTAATAGATAGAAGTTAATATATGGAGTTAAACCACAGAATACAAATTCTTTTCAAGTGTACTTGATATGTTCTCCTGAATAGTTCACAAGCTGGGCCGCAAAACAAGTCTCAATAAATTTAAGAAGATTGGGGCACCTGGTTGGCTCAGTGGGTTAAGCCTCTGCCTTTGGCTCAGGTCATGGTCTCAGGGTCCTGGGATTAAGCTCCACATTGGGCTCTCTGCTCAACAGGGAGCCTGCTTCCCCCTCCCCCTCTGTCTGCCTCTCTGCCTACTTGTGATTTCTCTGCCAAATAAATAAATAAATAAATAAAATCCTTAAAAAAATAAAAATAAAAAAAATAAATTTAAGAAGATCAAAATCATTTCAAGTATCATTTCAGACCACAATGGTATAAAACTAAAATCAATTAAAAAAAACTGGAAAAAACACGATGTGGAGGCTAATGGGTCAACAAAGAAATTAAAGAGGAAATAAAAAATACATACAGACAACTGAAAATAAAAACACAAAGGTCCAAAATCTCTAGGACCCAGTGAAAGCAGTTTCAAGAGGGAAATTTATAGTGATCCAGGCCTACTTCAAGAAACAAGGAAAATCTCAAAAAAATAATCCAACCTTACACTTAAAGAATTACAAAACACAGTGTGTGGATGGAAGGAAATAATAAAGTTCATAGTGGAAATAAGTAAAATAGACTTAAAAAAAATAGAAAGGATCAATGAAACCAAGAGCTGGATCTTGGAAAAGTTAAACAAAACTGATAAACCTTTAGTCAGACTCATCAAGAAAAAAAAGAGGACTTCCATAAAATCAGAAATGAAAGAAGAGAACAACATACACCATAAATACAAGGTATTATTAGAGGCTACAATGAAAAATCATATGCCAACAAATTGGACAATGAAGAAGAAAGGGATAAATTCCTAGAAATGTATAATCTAAAAATAATTAGGAAAAAACAGAAAATCTAAACAGACCAATTACTAGTAATGAAATAGAGTCAGTAATCAAAAATTTCCAACAAATAAATGTTCAGGATCAGATGGATTTATAGGTGAATTCTGTTAAACGTTTATGTGCTGCTAAAGTGAGTAGTCTATCAAACATTTAAAGAAAAGTTAATACCTGTTCTTCTGAAAGTACTTCCAGCAATAGAGGAAGAAAAATTTCCAAATACATTCTATAGGACCAGCAAGCACTACCCTGTTACCAAAACCAGGCAAAGACACTATTTAAAAACAAAAACAAACAAAACAAAACAAAACAAAAAAACCAACTACAGACCAATATCCCTGATGAACACAAATGCAAAAATCCTCAGCAAAAATTAGCAAATCACATTCAACAATACATCAAAAGGATCTTTCACCATGATCAAGTATGATTTATTCTGTGGATGCAAGGATGCTTCAATTTCTGGAAATCAAACTGATACACCACCCTAACAAAATCAAGGATAAAAATTATCTCAATTTGCAATCTCAATAGAAGCAGAAAAAGCATCTGACAAAATCCATCATACTTTCATGATAAAAACTCAACAAAGTGGATTCAGAGGAATATACCTCCATATAACAAAGGCCATATATGATAAACCCATAGCAAACATCACACTACATTACGGAAGACTGGGAGCTTTTCCTCTAAGATCAGGACCAAGACAAGATAGCCATTCTTATCTATCTTATTCAATGTAGAAAAATTAGAAATAAGAGATAAATAGACTAAAATAGAAGTCCTAGCTGCAGCAATGAGATAAGAAATAAAAGCCATCCAACTGGTAAAGAAAAAGTAAACTGTCACTATTTGCAGATGACATGATACTAATATAGGAAACCTTAAAGACCCATGCAAAAGAGTATTTGAACTCATAATGAGGTAGCAAAAAGAAATCAAGAAAACAATTCTATTTATAATTGCATCAAAAAGGATAAAATACCTAGGAGTAAACTTAAGATGATGAGTGAACTATACCTGAAAACTATAAAACATTGATGAAAGAAATTAAAGATGACACAAATGAAAAGACATTCTATGCTCATGGATTCAAAGAATCAATACTGTTAAAATTCCCATACTACCCCAAGCGATCTACAGATTCAGTGCAACCAATATTGAAATACCAATAGTATTTTTTCGCAGAACAAGAACAAATGGGGATGCCTGGGTGGCTCAGTCAGTTAAGCATCTGCCTTCAGCTCAGGTCATGATCCCAGGGTCCTGGGATTGAGTCCCACATAGGGCTCCCTGCTCAGCGGGGAGTCTGCTTCTCCCTCTCCCTCTACTCTCTCTCTCATGAACTCTCTAATAAATAAATAAAATCTTAAAAAAACAAACAAAAAGAACTAGAACAAAAGGTACTAAACTTTGTATGAAACCACAAAAGACCCTGACCAACCAAAGTAATCTTGAGAAAGAAGAACAAAGCTGGAGGTATCACAGTCTTAGATTTCAAGGTATGCTATAAAACCTGTAGTAATCAAAATAATATGGTGCTGGCACAAAAACACACAGATAAATGGAACAAAATAGCCCAGAAATAAACCCATATGCATATGGTCAATTAATCTACAACACAGGAGTCAAGAATATATAGTAGGGAAAAGGCAGTCTCTTCAATAAATGGTGCTAGGGAGATTGGACCATTATATGTAAAAGAATAAAACTAGACCGCTTTCTTATACCGTATACAAAAATAAACTCAAAATGGATGCACAACTTGAATGTGAGACCTGAAACCATCACAGTCCTGGAAAAAAACATAGGTGGTAATATCTCTGACATGGGCTTTAGCAACATTTTGCTAGATGATGTCTCCTAAGGCAAAGGATACAAAAGCAAAAACTATTTGGACCACCCCAAAATAAAAAGCTTTTAGAACCATCAACAAAATGAAAAGGGAACCACCTGTATGAGAGAAGATATTTGCAAATGACATATCTGATAAGCAGTTGCTATCCAAAATATATGAAGAATTTATATAAGCCAACACCAGAAAAACAAATAATCTGATTAAAAAGTGGGCAGAGGACCTGTATATACATTTTTCCAAAGAGGACCTACAGATGACAATTAGACACAGCAAAAGATGCTTAGCACATCACTAATCATCAGGGAAACGCAAATGAAAACCCCAATGATCTGTTACCTTATAACAATTAGAATGGCTAGTATCAAAAAGATAAGAAATAAGCGTTGGTGAGAATGTAGAGGAAAAGAAACCCTCATGCACTGTTGGTGGGAATGTAAATTGCTGCAACCACTGTGGAAAACAGTATGGAGGTACCTTAAAAAAAAAAAATTAAAAATACAAAATGCCATATGATCCAATAATTCCACTACATTTACCATAGAAAACAAAAACACTAATTCAAAAAGGTATCTGCATCCTTAAGTTTATTGCAGCATTATTTCCAAAAGCCAGGATATGGAAGCAACCTGTGTCCACTGATAGCTGAATGGATAAAGAAGATGTGGTGTATATATATATACGAATATTAATTCAGCCACAGAAAAAGTGAGATCTTACCATTTGTGGCAACATGGACAGACCTAGAAGGTATAAGTGCAATAAGTCAGAGAAAGACAAATGCCATATGATTTCACTTATGTGTAGAATCTAAAAAACAAAACCTATAAACGAACAAACAAAAAAGCTGAAACAGGCCCATAAATTCAGAGAATATACTGGTTGAGAGAGGTGATAAGGGTCGGGGGGATGGGCAGAATAGATGAAGCACAGTGACAGGTCTGGAAGTTATGGAATGAATAAGTCATGGTGATCAAAAGCACAGCAAGGGGATATAATCAGTGGTATTGTAATAGTGTTGTATGGTGACAGATGGTAGCTATCCTTGTAAGGAGCACAGTACAGAGCTGTGGAATAACTGTGCTGTACATCCGAACCTAATGTAACAGAGTGTGTCAGCTATACTTAAAAATATACATACATACTTACAAACATACATACATACATAAAATGGACATTTATTGATGAAGCCTTTGCCATTATACAGAATAATGGATGCCTGTCACTTTCTCCCTGGTATTCACCAGCAACCTATTTCAAGTAAGTTTAGTTTGGTTGTGGAGTTCTAAAACAAGGCCACTTTTATCCAAGAATCGAAAATTGCTACTGGTATGCAGAAGACGATCACTTACATTTTGACTTTTAAAAATTCTATATATGCCTATCGTTGTCATGCAAAGGATGCTGTATTAGGGAAACATGGAATCCTATGCTAAAAAAGAAAGCTTGGCAGATCTTGACAACAGAAGACCCAGGTCAGAGAAAGTTATCCATATGGCTCGTCTCACATTCTCTGCAGTCTTTCTAGGAACAAAGAGGTGCTTGCAGAAAACTCTTTCATGCAATCTTTTTGGAAGAAAGTTGTTCTTTTAAATAAACAAATGTATTTTCAACTTTTTCTCTTTGATGGGATATGTTTTAATGATATGAATTATAGAATTAGATAAAATTACTAAAAGCCCCAGGACTATACTGGCAAAGAGAACAAAGATGACAAAATAGACTTCAATTGACCATAACGAAACAGATGACTGGCAGAATACTTACTGGTTTCATTTCTGAGCTTGAAAAAAGTAACTACCTCAAGCAAAAGAACATTATTTAGAGAGATGAAAGACATCTCTACAGGGAAAAAGAAAGAATGTTCTATTAGATTTTTAAAAGGACTTAGGAAACTAGGAGAGACAAGCTAAATGGTTAAAATTGACTTAGAAAAACTGCAAAATGTTTTGATTTTGCAAAGCATTTTAGCGTTCAAACTTGCAGAACTTGACTGGTTCACTATTTTATTTAATAATCGAAAATGCTCACAAACGGTATTAGAATCAATGATTTATTTTTTACAATTTTAATGATGAATGTAAACTTAGGAGGAAGAGAACACTTAAATAGTACTATCTGCCTCCCAAAAGGAAAGAAGCAAATATTGTACACTTTATTCTAATAATTTTTTTAAAAAGCATGAAATTCTTTTTTTTTTTTTTTCAAATCGAATAATATTTAGGATATGTAAATCAAGTTTATAATTTAAAGGAACTATGTGCTTCATCTCATGGATATAATTAGCCTCAAATCCTAGTTTGGCTACTTCTAAGTTATGTGGTCTTGGCCAAATTATTCACCTTTCTGCTCCTTGGTTTTCTCATATATAAAGTGGGTTGAAGAACTCATTCCTCATAGAATTACGATAAGGATTTAATGAGATAATGGATAGGAAGGGCCTAAAAGAGAGTGTGGAATATAATTAAGGGGTTTATCATTGTAATAATTCTTCTTTCTCACCATTATGATTATTAATCTTTTGACAGCATGGATAACCATCTCTTAATTTATTTCTTTAGCTTGAATTTTTATATAGTTTTTAAAATGGGATATTGCTAAGTAGTATTCTTTTCCCCCTAAATTAAGCATTTTCCCTAAGTTAAATATTCTCTTATTTCTCTGCGGAAGACAACTTAGACTCTTCTATTGTGAATTATTAGTTTCCTGTTGTTTAACTCATGCACAGAATACTGCTATTTAAATACTAGCTGACCTAACAAGGTTAGACAGAATATAAGACAGGAATGGTCACTTTGTCATTGTGGATGATAGACTGATGACATCTGAATTTTTTGTGAGATTATCAGGAATCTGAACTTTCTGAAAAATCTGTACGTTGTATACACACACATAAACAGTCTTATAACTCCTGCTCACATTTTTGTCAGAGTCCCCACACGGGTAAGACTCAAGGTGCAAAGAGTTTGTAACATATACTACTGGATCCTTACAACATATACTCATCCCACAACATCAAACCAGAGAGCTGAAGCTAAGAATACTCATTCCAGTCAAAAAATTCACCATTCTGCCAAGAGAACAAATACTCTTAGCCCCATTACCACTTCCAGTTCTAATATCAAACCAAGAATTCCTTTACTTTTTCCATGTTATGTTCACCCCTGACGAACATCTAAGAAACCTGCTTCTCTGAAAGGTTTAGGAAGTGACTTACCCATAGCAAGAAGCCTTGCTAGGGCCCAAAGGATTCCTGGCATAATAAGTCATCACTTTTATAAGCATCCTTCTGCCTACCACAAGCTGGAAAGCTGTATTTTGGCAACTTTCTCCTGAAGCTCAACTTTTTGGTGACTACTAGAGGGAGGATGACCAGCCAAGCGGGCAGAGTCACATCTTTGCCCCTGGGCTGTAGGGGCATAAGATGTGGCTCTTCATTTCTATGCTGTTCAAAGCGTGCACGTCTATCCCACTAGCCAGTAGGGGGTCCTGTCTAGGAAAGGCATGGAGGATTCCAGAGGCTTTTCCCAGGAAGAAGACTTGAGTCTGGATTCCCGTTAAACATCCTCTTTAACCGGGGCTGAGTTTTAGGTATTCTGATTTAGTCTGGGAAAAATTTCACTTTATGGAAATAGCCCAAAGGGCTGACAGATGTACCTAATGATCATGGTGGTTGCTCCCTGGTAAAGTTGGAATGTCAGAACTCGGGGTTGTATGTAGCAAATGCAGCTTTGCATCAGCCTCTATTGGATCTGAAGTGTGTGTGGGTTTCCGACCACACCGATCCCACTTGGGGAAGCATGTAATTCTGGGCACATTGTGTATCAATGGGTATAAGTGACATATTATTTATAAAATTAGGGTCTGTTTCTCTGCTTTTATTAGAATTCAGAGACCCTGAAGGTGAATTAAATCATCTTTAGGCTCTCTAAGAAGGCTGGCCACGTCTCGTGCTGAATGCTGAATCTATGTTCTGGTAACTTTATGGGTCACTTCTGTTATATACTAGAATACTCCAGAAGAGCTGAATTGTTGCATCCTTCATGGAAATCTGCAGTGGTTTCTGTGAGTCAGTATGTGGGGAAAGGAAGGGAAAATAATTCTATTGGGTAACCTTATAAAATACTTAAAGCTCTTCAATTTAAAAGATATTTAGAGAGTATGACCGTGCTAAGATTTAGGGAGTAGTAAAAAAAAACAAAAACAAAACAACAAAACTGAAAACAAAGTCTCAAATGACAAACTAAGCAAAATAAGATTCCTACCTCTTGAGCTTAACTTTTACTGCTGAAACAGGCATATCCACAAATAATTAATAACAGTTTTAACACTTATTGTACACTTTATAAGTACCGGGCTCTGTTATATGTTTTACATCTTAAAAAAATGTAATTCTTAAAATAGCCCAATGAGCTAGATGCTGTTATTACTGCTATTTATAGATAAGGAAAGAGAAAGAGGAGGGATCCATAGCTTGTAGCTTGTTCAAAGTCACAGAACTGGTAAGCAGTGGAGCTATAATTCAAACCTGGGCCGCCTGCTCAAACAGCAAGCTATTTACAACTTCTCCAATTAAAGTGTGAGTGAGTACTATAATTAAGCTCTTATAAACAAGGGAAATAGAAGAGGTGGTATAGGCACTGGATTTTGAAAAATAAGTAAGACACTGACAGTAGGGTATTAGGGAAAAGAACATTCTAAGCAGAGGTGACAGCTGGGAGGGGTTGCTGGGCATGGCTGGAGAGATTGCAATGCCAAGTGCTGGGGTGAGAAAGATGGTCCAGGTAGGCTGTGTCTATCTAGACCGTGAAGATCCTGAGTGGTTCCGGAGGGAAGAAATGTGGTCCCTTTCTCCTCCCCTCTTTTGAGATGCAATAAAATATGCTAATGAGCAAGCTTTTGCTGAGGGAAATGGCAGAAGGACACTTGCAGGGATGCAGAAGAAAGGGTGTTTGATGGGCATACTGGGAGTCAAGGGACTCACCGTTGGCTCTGCCCCCTGCTTCTTTTCCAGGTCTCCCAAGGGAGGCGAGAGGTTGACCTTGTGATACAAAGAAGGCACTCTACTCTACCGCGGCAAACAGTTTGGCAAACCAGCTCTGACCAACTGGTAGAGTCTTTCTGAGGTGATATTTAGAAGGTTCTTAGGCTGAATTCAGGCTCAGGTAGGTTTTAATCACTTGGCAATGTCTGCCATGGGGCAGAATAGGACATGCTCACATGAGCACAGCAAATGTGTTATCTCTGTTCTGGATGATGGCTACAGCATGAGACCTTCCTTTCTGCTCAAAAGTCTACGTTCTGTGAAGACCAGCCATCCATGACCTTTGAGTTTGCACACGGCACTCTTAAAAAAGACCATATTTGTTTAATTGTACTCTTTCCTTTTTCATTACTTACAGTTCTGAACACATTTCTGATTTGTTTCAGAGAAATGGAACTTGTTTAAATGATCTAGCAATGAGCATTCTGAAGACAAAAAATTAAATGGTACGAGATGCGCTATCGAGGAACACTGACCTTTTTTGCTCCTTGTTCTTCTTCCACACCATCTCCTATAACGACGTACACCACTTTTCTTCCAAACCTTTGAATTATCCTTTCAAAACAGCTTTCCTTTCCTAATACATAAAAATAAATTATAAAAGTGTAAAGTTTGGGTAACTCAGTGCTATAGCGCTTGAACTTTTTATACAAAATACTTCCTTTACGCTTCTGATTCAACTCTATCCTACTTGTACAAACTGGAAAAGAGTGCTTATAGATGCCATTTGGGTAGAATGTGGAACAAGGTAAATTATAAATTGTAAATTATCCATGTGGTGACTTGTCCCTTGGAAATTGTCGACTTTATTTTTTATTTTTTAAAGCTTATATTTTTATTTATTTTTGCGAGGGAGAGAGAGAGAGCATGTGTATGTGAGCATGAGCAGGGGGGTTGGGGGGTAGGGGGGCAGAGGGAGAAGCAGGCTTCCTGCTGAGCAGAGAGTCTGATTTGGGTCTCCATCCCAGGACCCTGGGATCATGACCTGAGCTGAAGGCAGATGCTTAACTAACTGAGCCACCGAGAAATTGTCAATTTTAATATTCTTTTCCCAATGGCTCATTTATTACAAAGTAGGATCTAGTCGATCATAGTATAGCATTTGGGAAAAAAAATAATGTTTTGCAGCTGTACTTTTTTTTCCTACCAGCTGAGACTTAATGAAGGCATGTAATTCTGGCATGCCTTCTGAACTTTATTTAAAAAATGTTTCACGATATACCAAACTCTGAAAATAATATCTGATCCCAAGTCTATTGGGAATGAAAGAAACTGACTGGTTTTGTTATAGCAGGAGAAATCAAACAGTGGAATCCCTTTATTCGTTCGTTTTCCAGTTGGGAGTCTATCTGAATGAAAGACCACCGCCCCCAGCCCCCGCCAAACCTAATGTGTTTACTTGGAATTTTCTGGTAAAACTGTTTCTGAAATAAATGTCAGGTAATTTGGGGCACTCCAGAAAGATCACACCTGCCCTACTCAGGCATCTAATGTCCAATAAAGCACCTTCCTAGAGGAAAAATGGGATAAAGGTAACAGAATACCTTTATCTAATCTTTCCCAAGTCAAGACTTGGGTTTGGGCTCTCTGGGGGCCCATCCCTACAGTTAACACAGCCACTGTTGCTCCTTTAGAGAAAAAACTGCTGTTCCAAGTCCTGGGCTGCCAACAGGACCATTTTAATGGACAATGGGATAGTTTATAGTTTTCAAATGTAAATGACTGAGCAGGCCGCATCTCTTTCAAATAAGGATCAGATATACTCACGAACAAATTGCTTGTTTGCTTAAACAAATGTCTGCTTTATATTTGTATTTTGCACTAAAATCTCTGGTTTGCATCTGACAGAATGAAATCTGGCCAGCCTTATTCAAAGGATGTAATTTCAATGCTTCTTTAGATGCCCACTAAACTGTGAAATATTAAATCACTTTAAGAAACAAATACAAAGGGTAGTTTCCACTGTAAAAATATACAATCAAAAATTCAGATGTCATGAAAGTTTTTTCCTCCTTAGAGGGAAATGTTAATGTGTTTTTGCCAAGTTTCCCTTTCATGGGAAAAGGAAGGTAAACTCAATGTTATTTAAAGGTGAGGCTGTGGTGGACAAAAAAATTTCTCACCTATATCCTATCTTCTATAGGCTTCACTGTAAAGTCTGGGTCACATAGATTCTTCCATAATAAAGACTGAGAAACTGAAGCTGACTTTTAGAAGCTAATGAGAGATCCTACACGAAATTTTCATTTTGATGAATCCATTTTATCTGGAAGAACATCATAGCCTTGCTAAAAACGAGATACCAGTTATCTCCTTCAATTACTGCCACTTGCCTAATAGGAAAGTTCCTGGGTTTTCTGCATCGACTCCCAAATTATATCTCATTTGATGGCAAAATTAGCAAAACTATAGGAGTTTTAATCTATACTTTTCTTCTTATTATTTTTTATTTTTTGAGAGCAAGAGAGTACATGCCTGAGGGGGGGAGGGGCCAAAGGAGAAGAAGAGGGAAAGAGAGAATCTTAAACAGGCTCCATGCCTGGCCCAGAGCCCAATATGGGGCTTGATCCTGGGACATTGGGGTCATGACCTGTGCCAAAGTCGAGTCGGACACTTAACTGATTGAGCCACCACCAAGGTGACCCATTTACTTTTATTAAAAATACCATAGAAAATTGGTTCTACCTCTGGTTTTGAGGTAATTTCTACCACCTTTTTTAATCCTCATTTTTAATTCTGTATTGATAAAAATTAAAGTTCAGTATCATAAAATACCCATTAACAATACCTATTATACACTTAATTGTTATAATTTTCTATTATCTTAATATTTTCAAATTATTTAAATTTTTTGGGATTAAAGTTCAATGCTCATGACATGTAATACACTACTTGTTCTTTCCTTCTGGGGAGTTAAGCACTATCCCTTCCATTCTATAAACTTTTTTGGAAATTGTTCTTTCATGTGCTGATAAATGTTTACCATGGACTCCTGTTTATAAAACACAATATGATTCCTCTTTATTGTTATGGATAACATAAATATCTCACTTAATGTAAACAGTTATTTTTACGGACTTGAGAACATATAAAATCTGGTTATATTGGGCTACCAGGAATTCTATTTGGAACATTCTTTTCTCTTAGTCTCTTTTCTTTTCTTTTTAAAAAATTTTATTTATTTGAGAGAGAGAGAGAGAGAGAGGTGTCGGGGAGGATCAGAGGGAGAAGCCGACTCCCATTCAGCAGGACTCTATCCTAAGACTCTAGGATCATGACCTGAGCCAAAAAAAAGGCAAACGCTTAACTGACTGAGCCACCCAGGTGTCCCATTCCTTTCTAAATATTTTCTAGCATTCTGTTCTTAGTGCTTCTCAGGAGGCATCAGTCATTCTCCAACTCCAGCTATTCCAACTTGACAGGGCTATGTGAATATCAGAGGGTCTTCACACTCAACATTGATAAAATCTAACTCTTATCTTTCCCATGACACCTGATTTTCCCCATCAGTTAAATGTGGAAGTACTGACCCAGTATTTAAGAAAAACCTCTGTCAATCTTCTTCAGAATAAACAACCGTTTGCTCATCCATTTTATTGAACAGACATTTACTGAGCACCTAGTATGTGCTGGGCACTATAGCCACAATGACGAGCAACACAGACAGAACCAGATATCAAGGATATTACAGTCTGATAGGAAAGTCAGACTATGAACAAATAATTATAAAAGTAATTCTTTAGCAAATATTTAGTAAATGCTTTTAAAAAATAGTATTGAAAGTATACAAGTGTAGTTAGATGGAGACTAGAATTCTATTTTTGCCCTTTTTTCTTTACACAGAATTGAGCAGCCAGAAACAATCTTCTTCCCACCTACTAGGATCCTCATCCCCCTTCCCCAGGACTCACTAAAATAATATCTCATTAGGATGATAAACAAGGCCACATACATCTAGACCTAAGTCTCTACCTTTCCAGCTTCAGCTTCCATGACCCAGGATGTCTTTCAGTCCTTCAGCAGGGAACGTGTTTTAATGTCTCCGTCCCTTTGCTCTCACTAGCCCATCTGCCTATTAACTCTTATGTATACCTCTATACCCAGCTCAAATGCCATTTCTTCCTTTTCGTGTTCACTTTATGCTTTCTGCCTCCTCCTGGGTGGGAATGAATGTTTCCTCGTTCAAGAGCACATTCAGGCATTTAGTGGTAGAGAGCTCCCTAGGTTACAGAAAGGAGTATGCCCTGGAATCAGACCTAGCTTGACCCTTACCTTTACCAGCTGTTAACTTGGACAATTAAGTCTCTGAGATTTAGTGTCCTCATTTGTAAAATGGAAAGGTTATGAAGATTGATTTTAGTATGTAAGATGCTTAGTATAGTTCTGGACATCTGCTAAATATGTGGTAACTGCTCATTTACATACTTCTTTGTCATGTTATAGTTATTTAGATGTCTGCTTCTCCCACTAGATGGTGAATCAAATTTCACACCAGTCATCTTTCTCCAACTATGATTACTTCTTTCAAACACTTAATTTTTTTTGGTATCCCTATAACAAAAATGAGAACTTGATTGTTTATACACGTTGAATTAAAATAAAGAAAAAAAAAAGATGGTTCCAGTGATAATAATTTAAAGAAAGCTATTAGAATTGTTTCATTTATACTTTGTAAATCTCCATATTACTATTTGTCTTAGCTTATTAGATATTTTTGGTGATGTTATCTAAAACACAAATAAGGTAATAATCCAGAACTGATGCTCAAGTGACAGTGGCTAAAGTGCATAGTATTTTTTTTTTTTAAGATTTTATTTATTTATTTGAGAGAGAGAAAACATGAGAGGGGAGATGTTGGAGGGAAAAGCAGACTCCCTGCAGAGCAGGGAGCCCAATGTGGGACTCAGTCCTGGGACTCCAGGGTCATGACGTGAACCGAAGGCAGTTGCTTAACCAACAGAGCCACTTAGGCGCCCTAAAATGCATAGGTCTTAACGTTAACCAGTAGAGTAATATTTTTTGAATTAAGCTGCATGGCTTATGATTTATATTTCTTTTGATGTCCAAACCCAATTCCAACAACAAAATTAGATTGTTCCTCTAGTTTTCTGACACCTAGTATAATGAAAAAAGTCCCATTTTCTTTTACACATTCACTTCTACTTGCCCGAAGAGAAAGAGACAGGTATAAAACAAAACGAAAGCAGCTCACCTATTTTTGTTGCACTGTAAATATTTTCTATTGGAAATACAATCCCTAATCCATATAACAGGACTTTTGCCAACGCTGGGATAAGTTGAGTAGTTGTGACTAAAATATTCACACAATTCGTCCTGTGAGAACCAAAAAGAAGAAAAAAAAAAAAGAAAACTGATGAAAATGAATCTCCAAAATGAACAAATATGAGCAAAGGCTGCTTTCCAGCAAAAGCATCATGGAGGGACTTGGGGACAGCCTACCGGGAGTGAATGAGCGTGAGTGCTTTCAGGGCCAGTGTCAACCAGGAGTCCGTCAGGGCTTCAATCTCGGCCCTCAGCTGTAGCCAGGCTTCCCTCTTGGCTGGACCAAGCAGGCCTGTGGATTTAAAAGCACATGAATTCCTTCGTTACCAGTGTGTCTGGCCAACTTTATAAATAATAAACATTTAATACTACTCCTGATATCATCCTCAAGCTTTATAGCATATCAGATAATTTTTCACATATTAGCATCCATTTGACAAATATTTATTTAGTACTGTAGGAAACATCTGTTGATTTTGCATTCCTTGCATCCTGGTTATAGAAGTCATCTCCTCTTTTTGAGGGGCCTGCTCCCACCATTCCTCAATCCTGAAGCCTGGATAGAGCCAACCCTACCCTCTGGCTCCCAGGGCAGGTGTATGATCGCAGCTTGGCCAGAGCGAGTCAGTCTTGGAACTTTTCCTGAATCTACTGGGAAAGGTATTTTTCTACGCCGCCAAGGTGCTAAACTCACAGAATATAAACTTGGATCTGTCAATGGTTGGGCACCTATACCACCTTACGGGAGGGACTGATCCAGAATAACTCCCACGCAAAGGAAAGCCTAGGCAGGATATTCTGGATGTCATCTTTTTAAGCATGTGGATTCAGTCATGCTGGAAACCAAGACACCCCCAAACTTTTCATTATTAAGTCAACATATTCCCTTGTAAGCTAAAGCTATTTTGAAACACAGTTGAATGAGCTTTACAGTCCATCTCAAGTGTTTTAGCCAAAGGTGGTTAATCCCACATCTCCTTGGAAGGACAAATGAGTATCAGAAAGGTCAAGAAACTGACTCTAGGTCCCACACACTACAAAGTAATGGAGCCAGGACTAGATTAGGCTAGCCAGGGTGGCTGGTTCAAGTTCAATATTCCTGTCACTAAATCACAACCGAATAATCACGGGTCAGATGAAACCATTCTAAAAAAGCTATGACATTAAAAAAACAAAAACAAAACAAAAAACAACAAAAAAAAACCCATGATGTGTAAGTGTGTGTGGTACTTGGAGAATTTTTCCTCGACTATCTCAGTAACCTGGTAAGATACTGGGGGTAGTTACTTGCCTCCAACGTTATTTTTGTAGGTATTGTAGATCTCTTTTACCCGTCTGTAGCGGAAAGCCAATTTTCTCATCCAGTCTACGCCACCTCGCACACCGGTTGCCAAGCATAAATTAGCACTGGTGGCTGCAGCAGGAAAGCCATCTGTTCCAAAGTTATATGTGCTATTTAGATGCAAGAAAAGCCCAATGTTAACCAAACAGAAAGTTCATCTTCATTAGCTGAGCCATTAAACTATAAATTGGAGAAAATCACTTCACATTTCAACATGCTCACCTTAGGTCTTGCCCATTATCATCTGAAGACACATCATCTATATGAACTTGGTCACATTCCTAAAATGCAATTAAAATGAGACAGGTTCATTCTCGAGGAGCATCTTCTTTTTTTGTTAGTTTTGTTTTTTTTTTTTTGAACAATCACACACAACTGTTTAACCTACCCCCCCAACTTTAATTGGACTATTTTTCCACAATGTCAATCAGTAGGGGTCAGTCTTGTGAAGTTGATATTTTTACCTACTCCAGTCCCTCTTTTAACATAAAAAATGAGCAATGTCATTAAGGACTACTGTTATTCAGCTTCAGAGAACACATTTTTGTGTTCAGAAAGGAAAGTGATTGAAAACAATTAGCATATGTGTTCCATAAACCTCAGGTACCTGAAGACATCACGCTGCTCAAAGCGGATTCAGTCAGTGCCCAGGCATAACTGAAACCAGACATTTCAGTAAATGTAACATGCTAGAAAAATTAAACCTGATGCTAACTGCCAATGAAATTATGACCTCTGATTGCTGTTGAGCCACACACCAACAGAGCCTGAGGCCAGTGGGCTGAGGAGCCCAGACGAAAAAATCTGTTACTCGTTTGCCATTGATTTGAGAGATGTGAGTTTTATTCTTTGTGTGTGTGTGTGTATGGGTGTAGGAGGAAGAAAGCATGGGAGGCTTCAAAACCCAAATAAAAACAATCAAACCATGGAGTGTTTTTTACTTTTTTTTCTTTAACTGTTTCACTATTATATATTCCTTTTAAGTGTTGGATTTATGGATTTATTATAGAATGAGGTTGTGGGAACAGACCTGATTTTTAAATCCCCAAACCAAAAACTGTTCAGAAGAGGAAGCTCTGATTTTTGAATACAGCTCTGTGAGACTGAGCTGATGATTATGCACCTGTTTGCATATGAGCACCCCAACATCCCACTGCGATATCCCCAGCCCGGAGCACAGATGTGTAAGGAGCAGACAGGTAAACATTTGTTGAACGAATGACAGCATACTAATCTGGAGACACACAACTAGGTCTCCTACCGATAGACAAGGCACCCACACCTGGTGTGCTTTAATATTTCAGTCATGATTCTCTGCAGACAGGCTCCGAACACCCCAGAGCCCTTCATCGTACTTATTTTTGTTAAAAGTTTGAGTTTAAAAATATTATTAAAAGATTTCCAGGTATGTACCCTGTATTTTAAAAGTTTCTCTTGACTAAAGTGCTGTTGTATTTCCTGTATAATTTTGTAAAATCTAGTCTGTCTAGTGGTCAACATACAATTTGTAAAAGAGACAACAGACATAAAGCACCACAGTAATACAAGGTGTATTTTTATGTTGCGGGTTCCTTCTGAACAAATTTTTTTCTCTCCACGGATTTGTGAGGAAGGGAGCAAGAGATAGAAGGGGAAAGAAACTCAAACCAGCTGTTGCTTAACAGAATTAAAATCGTGACCCCCCAACCTCTTCTCTAAAGCATCTACTTTCCAGGCAACCGCCTCCCAGCAAGCAGCAAGTTCCAAGGAGGAAAAGACTTTGACCTTGTAACCCTCCCCTGCTCTCCTGAGGTCCATAACCTCAGATAAGAAAGAGGAAAAGCCAGTCTAGGAGGCCGCACATGTGGGCTATGAATTTAACGTTTTAAAAAACAGGTCATTCCTGGAAAACATGTTAGAGGACTTCTCAGAGTTATTAATTTAATCACACTTCAGAAGATGAATGGTAGCTGTGTTTCCTCAACAAGGTACTTATCCCGGGTTTAAAGAGTGACTAAATCATGAGTGTAGACATTTCTGCCACTTATCTAGTCAGAAATACATTTTTCATGTTGTTGGTAAACAACTCTTTTGGGAGGCATGGTGAGTGTACAAAACAGATGAGAAAACTAAGACAAACCAAAAAAAGTGTACTGCAAACCACCCCCAAACAAAGACAAAGACAAAAACAAAACAGAAAAACTCAAAAAGCCAGAGCGCAGCCGTGGAAATTTTCTCTCTTTGGGGAGAAACAGGAGGTGCAAAGTGAGGAAGTCCAAGAGGAAAAGCTATGTTCAAAAAGGGTTTAATTTGATGAATCACACCAAAGCTGACTTACAAGTTACTCAGTTAACTCTAGGGGTGGGGAGAATTCCTTGAGAAGGCAGGGTGTTAAGAGGCTTTTCTTAAATGAATGCAGTTGTAAATCTCCATGACTAACAGAGAAGCCAGTTATCTTCCAGTGCTGTTAATGACTCCATTGTTGCTATTGTCCTCTCACATCCTGTATTTGTTTTCTCCCAGAGCTTTATCCAAGTCTTTTTGTTCCCAGGGCTGAGGCCCTCCTTTGAAGGACGGTTCAGGATCTCTGTTAGCTCTAATTGAGTGTCAACAACTTCGAGCTTCTACCTGCAGACCCCACTCACTTCTCAGAGATCTGATCAATTCTGGTGTGTTGGCAACAAAGAAATCGTCATTCTTCATCAGGAGAGGTGTTTTGTAGAATGATTTTCAGGAAAATAGATGCAACCATCAGGAGCATTTTTTAAAGGGCCTAATTAGCACCCCAGGAATAGAAGGTTTAGAAACCATGAAAATGTCCAAGTACAATATGTTTTCAGAACTGTCCGTGTCATTTAATGACAGAAAACTATTATGCTGCACGAACTTTGGGTAGATAAGATACATACTAAAGGTCTATTCACTGAGTCTTGGTGTGAGCTTCTACATCTTAGTAAAACTGTCTCAGGAAATAGGTTTTATTTTGATGAGAAACTATATTACTATTTTGATGTTTGCCTATTAACATTTTTAATTCCTCAAAGAACAGAGAATATGAAAATACAGAAGTATCTCGATACATGTGGAACGTGTAAACCTTTCTAAGAAGTGCATCTATTCTCAAATTAGAAACTGCAGTTCCCCGCATCCTGACATCTGAAATTCTCCATCCACTGGGATGAGTCTCTCCTTCCCCACTTTTCTTCGGAAACTATCTTTTGCTTGTCCTCTTAAGAGCCTAATTTTAGGTTTTCATGTTTGCTTTCCGAACTTTGTTGTTTTAGTGTCTAAATCTGTTTTAAACTCAGAAAATCAGATAATTGAAGGAGGGGAGCAGGCGTTCTGGACTTACTGAAACAACATGGCAAAATTTAAAGCCCCCTGGTTGAATCTATAGACATAGAAAACAAGAATGAAAGCTTCCCATATTTCTAGGCATCAAGACATAGTCCTAAAAACCCTATTTTGCTGCTTAATAAACAGAGTTTAGAACATGTAGAATGCCATGGGGAAAGGAAGTTTTTCTTCCAAAAAGACTGAATATGTTGAAGATGTATTTTTGAAATAAACCACCAAAAAGTCCACGACAGGGTTTTTAGGGCATTGAAGTCATTACTGAGCCAAGTCTTTGGCTAGCATTCCCATGTCTCAGGCCCACCATGGCCAGGTCAGCCAGTCTAGCAGGTTTTATGCATTAATATGCCCTGTTGAGATTGGAGATGCCCCAGGTAGCCCTGCTGTGTCTGGGGATCTGGCTGGGGTCCTCATCTGGGGAGAAAGTACTGCTTCTCAGGACGCCTGGTAGATTCCACACTCAATACACAACTGAGCTGGCTAATGGGTGCCTTAGCTTAGAAAAGTAGTCATTTATTCATTCACGTGTCCTCTTATTTATTAAGAACTTATTATCCAGAACTATGTTCTGGATGCTAATGATGCAACATTTAACAGACAAAAACCCTTACCATCTAGGTAACATTCTAGTCAGGCCAAACAAGAAAATACGCAAAATGTGTAATATGTTAGATGCTGATAACTGCTAAGGTGAAAAAACAGAGCAGGCAAGGGAATGATGCAATGCTGTGTGAGGTCTGGGGAATGGCTCTGCAGGCCAAGGATCGAGCAGGTTCAAGGGTCCTGAGGCAGGAGAACCCTATGTGCTGGAGGATGAAGCAGGAAGGAGGCACTAGGAGGAGATCAGCCATCAGTTGGGAAGAGTTATAAGGGCTCGCAGGTGACCTCAAGGCGCTGGTTTAGGGAGTAGCATCCAGTTTCCAGCCCCTGCCCTCAAGGCACATACAGTTTAGTCAGAAAGAGAGAAGTTAATTAACTCCACGTGAGATAAATTACAATGGGAGTAGATGCTCCCAACTGCCTTGAGGAGCATTTAAAGGAACATCCTCCTGCTGAATGGCTGAATTCTATTTAGTCTAAAAGAGCTTCCAGGTCTGAAAAACTTCAATTGTGTTTTGCTAGATTGGGGAGGGACAGCACCGCCCACCGTTTATCCTCGGTGCTTTTGTGATGAAAGCAATCAAGAGATCAACAGCAGACTCAGACTGGAGATGGTTCACAGTCCGTGAAGCTGTGGTAACCGAAACAAAACACAGCTTTTTGATCCCAGACTGTGGACGCCAGACCGCGACTTATGGTGGTGGTGAGGAGGGGGTGGGGGAAGGTGGCAGTTGTTGGGCAAGCCGGGGGAAGGTGGCAGTTGTTGGGCAAGCCGTCCTTCCCTCTAGGAAATAGCCCAGACTTCTTTCGCAGACATGCAGGGAACTCTATGGAGTTAGCAAGCAGGTCCCCTTCCCTTACTGGCTGGTTTTTGTTACCCTCTCAGTAACAGATTTGAAATTTGCTACGGCAGCTGGCAAGGGATCAAGAGGCGGGAAAAAGAGTTATTTTTTGATAATGGCTTTTCAAAGGGAGGTCAAAATCAGCAATTTTGATACAGATAATTTTGATACAGAGCATACAGAGCTCTGTATCAAGTCAGTGATGGAGAAATATATAATTAACAGTTTTATTTCATCATTTTGCATATACACTCACATAACACAAATTCTCAGAAAGAGTCAGGGCCAGTGCTAGGCCAAGTTGTGATTATCCTTCACGAGGAGAATTTTACAATTAATTACCAAATTTAGATTACTGCTAAAGCAACTGGAGGTTGGCCTCTCCCTTTTCGGAAATCCTAAAGCACCAGGGATATAACAGCTATTGATGGCACTTGATTAAATATCCTATTTTGACACTTGGTATCCCTTGAAGAGTATATTCCTTCCTCCCCAAAGGGGTGGCAAACTACTCAATAAGTCATTTCTTACACTTCTGTGGAGATCTTGTGGAGGCAGGCACACAGTTTCTCTCCCTCACAGACATTCCTCCTTCTTGTTGAGCTGAGTTAGGGTCACCAATTTATGGTCAAAGTGGATTAGTATGTAATGGTATAACCCATTTCGCAGATACAAAACATGAAGACTCAGAAAAGTTAAATAGGTTAAAGTGCCAAGACACTTTGCCTTTGACCCCTAACTCATGGTCTCTTCCCTCACCCATTTCACAGGACGCCCACAGCTGCCGCTATCTAGATCCTTTGTGGCTTGTGAGTCGTTTGGAGCCCAGGAGACTTCAGGTACAAAACATATCCTCCCCTCCTGCTGTGCCCAGCGTCTGTCACCACGGCCCTCTCTCCCAGCCTTGAGCTCAGATGGGAGTCTTCCATCCATCTCGCAGTGCGCCCTCCAATTCCTGGCCCTTCAGAGGGAAATCATCCTGGAAGGAGAGCCACTGTGGTCACCAGGACTTTGCCGGGGTGGAGGGTACAGAGCACAACTGTGGGTGGTGAGAGCATAGGTGTTAGAATGACTTTGACATAGCGTGTCCTAAGGAGGAGGCTGGAAGCCCAGGAAGAAGGATCTGGCCAGACAGATGGCAACAATCAGAGGCGCAGTGTTGAGCCCACAGGTGCAAGACCTGTGTAGAACCTCTGTTCCACATGACAGGATTCTATGATCATCTCACCAATAAACACCACAAACCAAATGACCAGAGTTTTACCTTCGCCCGTCTTCCCTTTAGGTTCCAAGGCCTGTGCTTTGCAGAGGAGTAAAATAAATAAAATTAACCAGCTTTAGTTACTACTGGCCCTCCGCTAGCAGACATCTAAGCGCTTACGGGCTGGATCTCAAATGCTCACATGGATGGCTAGGGAAAATTGCCAACACATGGAGCAGCTGAATACCAGCCCTGGTGTTGGGAGTATGAAGAAAGCCACATGGGGTACGATCTCATAGCCAGGCGGCAAAGGCACATTCCCTCTCAGAACTCTGGCTGCACTGTTATTCTGCCTTTTTGGTCCTTTCTGTCATTATTTTTGGCACTGCAACTCAAGCTGACCTTTTTCTGATCCATCATCATCTCTGGCCTTCCAGGGCCGGGCCACAGACATGTTCTTTTGGACCAAGCCCCAGGAATAACTCCGATTTTGTACGGGGGCTCATATGCAAAATATTAAGTTATGGCAGAATTTTTCTGCAAATATTTATTCTGCTTTGATACCATAGTGGTTGTACTTCTCCTCCAAGCCTTTCACTTGTGCCATAATTATGTAAAAAAAAACCCATACCATTCAAGTTAGTTTAGGAAAATTAATAAAAAGAATTAAGACAGTTACAATGGGGCTTATTATCTATGCCAAGCAGTGATGTAATCGCGAGCCTGTTCAGGAACTATACCTCTGAACACGACACTAGAAACATAAACTCCAAGTATACCTAAAGTCTTTGAAGAAACAGAGACTCTAAGAAGACTTTGAGGTAGACTGCGTGTTATGAAAGAGAACAATATAAAAATGTTACAAACACATCTTTGGAGAAGTTGAGTTACACAAGCCCAAATTCTGCCGACCGGGGCTCCATTCGCTCCATTTTCCAAATTTACCAGGAGGAAACGAACACCATACCACCAACTAATTGTTTCAATACCTTCCTTTACAAAGTAAAAATGAAAGGAAAAAGAGAGTCACTAGAGAATGAGCTATTTTCATTGTGTCCGTATATCAGTGTGCCCACGGAGACCAGCTGGAGCTAGCCGAAGCAGAGGAAATGATCAGGGGTCCTCCGTCCCCTCCTGTCATCAAGCAATTACGTCTACTGTGCCCACCTCCCCACTGAACAATATAGATACTCGCTCAATACCTTAGACATCCACAAGTGACAAAAAGAAGTTTTCCTCTTATTTCCCTACACGAAAATATTTAATTATACGGAGTACATAGTATGTCCAGTACTTTAGAGACAAACATACAAATTGTCTGAATGCTTTGACAAGTGATCAGCAGTGCTTTAAAAAGAAAAAGGTTGGGGGAGGGATGAGACAGCCCCCTTTGGGTCTACCCACATTATCCTTCCTCTCACAGAAAGTCTAAATTATACAGATGGCATTACAAGGTGATCAGTATTTGAGGGACAGAGGTATAGGGAGTAATTTTCAGAGTGGCTTTTGGAGATAGAACTCCTGACTTCCTCTATATTTTTATAATTTCTCTGGGAAAATAAGGTTAAATGGATCATCCTAGAGATCCTCTGTGATTCAGAAGTTGAGGGGGAAGAGGTGGTCCAGAAACAAACCGACCTGATGGCAGAGATGTGAAGAATGCTGCTTCTAATTCACTGACAATTAGAATGAGTTTGTTAGTCTCTGTAGTTAAGAAATTCTGTCTACGAGTTAGTCAATTTGCAAAAGCCAGGTTTTTACTTGTACATTTCTTTCTGTAACAGGGAGACCGTCCAGTCAATGTACTATGTTTTTCTGCTTACTGATGTGGAATAATATGATTGCAATGTGTTTTCTAAGGGTGTGTCAAAGCCCTCACTGCACTTTCAAACAGACATCCTGAAGACCTTACGTGCTACTGTGCCCTTGTGTTTGCCATCGACGACTGGATGCAAGCTTGTGGCCCGGCCAAGTGCAAACGGAGTGTGCCATTCGCAGCCCTGCAGCCCCACACATGGCTGGCCAGGACCCGTCATGCCTTGTGGCCCTCCCGTTTCCCTTGCTTTCCCACCGCAACACTTTCTTGCAAAAGAAAAGGGTGCATGGCTAAGGCACAGGAGTCTTTTGAAATTGGCCTCATTCTGTTTGACAATTTCGGGAAATGCAAGTTATTGAACTAGAACATACCTGGACAAATTCATCGTTAAGTTCTCACTCTAGATTATCCACTCAGCACAGCATAGGTGTCAATGTATAGTCTAAGTCAGTATCTAAATATCTCTATTTGTTCTGAAAGGCAGAGGGCACAGCCATAGCAGCCAATGGGGAAAAAAGACAGAATTTCAAATCTCAGAAATCAGTAAGAGGCACTCTAACATCTGTTTTTGAGATTTGGTCATAAGGTGCAACTTGCAGAGACATACGTGGCTTTTAATTCCTGTGTCTTACTTACAAAAACAGTATTTTAATATATTTAATTTTACAATATCCTGTTGAGGTTATCAGAATGAGAGAGAGATTTTACTAGTATCATGTTTACATTTGCTAGGAGACCTAGGTACTCGTATTTGAAACTCAAGATTTGAATTACAACAGCTTCAACAAAGGTTTAAGAAGACATTAGCAGTTTCAGTCTGATTCTGTTGAGAGGAATATTCGTAAAATATTTAGAGAATAAAATCTTTACTGAAAATACCTGAAGACGGCATATTAAAGCAAAAGATAAACAGAAGCGCTAAGTCATCTATTTGTACACAAAATTATGATAACTACTTCAGATCGCACATAAAAATTTACAGGAAGCTCAGGCTTACTGTTAATAAAGAAGAAAGTTTCAAAATGTTACATATTTTTGCATTAATTTCTTTTAAAATCTTACAAATAAGATGTCATCATAATACCACTTAGCACACTGCCCCAAGAATCCCAAAGGAATTACATGAAGACAGTTCCTTTCTAGTGAGTAAGTACAGTGTTAATAAATACGTCAACTTCACTCGGCTTGGAGTTCCTTCTTTCTCACTATGAATACCTTCTTTACCCCATGATTAGATTAAATATATTTGTCTTTATTCACACTCTCAACATTAGGATGAGAAAAAGAAAGAAATGAAAATAAAACAAGTTTTTTAAAAACAAAATGGACTTACTTAAAATTGCTCAACACCAAATTAATGGGTTAATTTAATTGGTAATTTTGGCATATATTACATGTGATCTAATGATATCAGTATATCATTTCTTTCCTTTTGAAAAAGTTAAGGGAGTACCTTCTATCTAAGGCCATAAAATCCATCTTTTATTGTTTAAGTTATGTTCAGTGCATTCTATACCCCTACGTGGTATTCTACACAAGAGGCATAAGCCCAAATATATAGCTTCATTTATGATCCAACTACTGTCGGAAGATATGGCATTTTACAAGTTTGTGTAGGACCCTGTGAAAATGTTGCAGACCTTCAAAGACAAAATAGGGCAGTAGCATTAGTGGTTGATAATACGTCAAACTGCATTATACAATTTTATCCTAAAACTATTGTACATATTTATAATAGTACCATGTGATTTTTCATGTGTTAAAAGATTCAAGGCAGACTTAACATACAAAATATTTCAAAACTTAAAAAAAAAACAGCATGTATGTAATATAAATGTCATCCTTTTGAATGGTGAGTCGGAACTACTTTTAAGAATAAGCCTTTGATTTACTGCTGAACTGATTTCTCAGTGTTCAATGGGTTTGCTCATCGTTTGGCAAACATAATTTGTCACCGGCAACAGTGTTCTGTATGACTCCTATGGCCTTTCTTTTAGATTTATTATTCCTGCTGAGAGCATCTACTGAAGAAGAATTTTTCATACTGACACCAACTCTCATCTTGCTGTGAATAATCACATTCTCATAAAAATCATGCCTTTTACTACAACCTTGCTGCCAGAAACATGGAAAAATATTCCAACCAGGAGCCCTTTTATCCTTTTCTGCAATCACTTTCTTACAGCCCTCACTGCCATTTGAGGAAAATGAATCCCATACCAATTTATTCACAAAGCATTTAACTGGAAGTTTTAATTTACACAGGATATTTCTGTTGTGATCACAAATAAAACAAGGAGCTAAAGTTGTGATATTAAATAGGTCATGTTTGAAGAGAGTTTTTTCCCCCTGGAGAAATTTTTAATCTGAAATTAAATATCTGCAAGAAATATTAGTTCTAGTTTATCACTATTCCATGCCTAACAGTTCACCTTCATTTAACTGCAAACCACACCTCAATATAATTTTTAAAGAGATATTTGAAAGTCATTTTTTTAGGTGACTCCTTTCTGCAAGGATGGGGAGTCAAACTCGAATTTAAAGGAGCTTATGTATTAATTTAACTTCTATCATACAGCCAGATAATTTTATAATAGTAAAAAATCCTCAGTTTTCTATAGGAGAATGTGTAGCTCAGAATAATATCCTTAGTTAATAAGTTGATGAAAAGGGGCGCCTGGGTGGCTCAGTGGGTTAGAGCCTCTGCCTTCAGCTCCGGTCAGGATCTCGGGGTCCCGGGATCGAGACTGCGTCCGGCTCTCTGCTCAGCAGGGAGCCTGCTTCCCCCTCTCTCTCTCTGCCTGCCTCTCTGCCTACTTGTGATCTCTGTCTGTCAAATAAATAAAATCTTTAAAAAATAATAAGTTGATGAAAAATCTGCAAGCTCATTTCTTCTGTTATTCCTGACTCTAGAAAGAAATATGCAGAACCAGATACAGGCACTTAAAAAAAGGGTTTTGTGAGCTCCTGGAAGGTTCCATGTCCCCTTTCATATCAGCCCCTCATGAGGAAGTGAGGATTTCTGAAAGGGCACTTTCTTACTCAAAAAATTCTCTAAGTATTATCATCTGAAATCTGCACCCCAAAATCATTCCCTTTGCGTCTTCTTTTATAAGACAAAGACTTCAAATGAAAGTAAATTATTGGGGCGCCTGGGTGGCTCAGGGGGTTAAAGCCTCTGCCTTCAGCTCAGGTCATGATTCCAGGGTCCTGGGATTGAACCCCACATCAGGCTCTCTGCTCCGCAGGGAGCCTGCTTCCTCCTCTCTGCCTGCCTCTCCGCCTACTTGTGATCTCTGTCAAATTAATAAATATTTTTTTTAAAAAGTAAATTATCTAAGCTCTATTATTTTGGTGTGAACTATTCTACCATAGATTTCCTCCACCCTGGAAAGCTCTGGTGTGCCCCAAACCAGTGGGTGTCAATGGGGGTAGGGGAGAAGGAGTGGGTGCCCGAAAGGAAGACTAGGGGAAAATTTCCTCCTTACTCATATTCTCCCTAGCAAACCACCCCTTTTGCCATGAATATTTAAAATGACAGATAATCATGATTTGGTTGTTAATTATAAATTTGGTTGCTTATATTATTTAGGAAAATACTATATTATACGCCACTAATAAAGGATTTATGTTACATACGTTGTATGTTAACTGTAGAACTATAGGACACCAATTCTGTATTCTTTTATTCGGTTTGTCATGCATTCAACTACTAATGACTGACTGCCTATTTATATACCAGGCACCAAGCACACAAAAAATAAATCAGATACAGATATCACCAGGAAGGTTGATGAATCTGACAGGGTGAAAGAGAGAGGGCACAGGTGAGTGTCACTATAATTTTCTCTCAGGGAAGGAACAAGAATTCTTATAAAGCTATGAGAGTGTCAAACTGAATTTATCCGCTGCTAGTCCTTCTTTCAACCTTCACCTTCGGATACATTTTTCTCAAAGTAGGTTTTGCTCTATCCAAATATAAAATTTCCGACATGGAGTGTAAGTTTCTTGGAAGCAGGCAATACATTTCGCTTTCTTTTCTGTCTCTGCCTTTTAACCAGATAGTGATCAATATGTACTTTGGAAAAATCAAGCTGGAACCAATCTATTCTGAGGCAGCTGGGCATCTGAGGGCCTCTATGATGAGCCTTCACCTTGCCTATCCAATGCCATGTCCATCTGTGTACCCCTCACATCCCACTGCGACCCTGTGTGTTTCTGCCAGGCTAGTCCCAGATAGTTGTGTCTTATTTGCCACCAGCCCGCCTTCCCTCTCCTTTCTCTCCTGTTCAAAAAAATTCCTCTGTTAAACTTGTGGTTGCCTTTTGTTTTCCCCCCCAACCCCTGATGTATGCTCTGTAAGCCCCTGTCTGAAATAACATTAGTGACAAACACTGAGAACCTACTATGTGTTAGGCACAGTATTACATGTGATTTCCAATCGTCCCCAAAATACACTTGCTGGATAAGGGAATGAAGACTGAAACAGGTAAGTAATCCAGCAGATAATAAACTCTTTGAAGGAAGAGAGAACTTCTTCTCATGGGTCTTTTTCTCCCTATTTATTTTCTAAACAGGACCCTACTTCTCTTTTGACGCAGACCAAACATACAGATGGTACAGAATGAAACCCTTCTGATCATCAGACAGAACTGAGTTATGACAGAATTGAGGACCAAGCCAGAAGGGAAGTGATAATGTTGCTGCCTTAGGTCACAGAAGTG
Organism: Enhydra lutris kenyoni; assembly: GCF_002288905.1. NCBI lineage: Eukaryota > Metazoa > Chordata > Mammalia > Carnivora > Mustelidae > Enhydra > Enhydra lutris. The sequence goes on along the minus strand of NW_019154133.1, from coordinate 11,887,232 downwards.
TTAGAAAGCAGTCTTAGGAGAAGACATTTATTTTGTCTGATCATAATACGTACTCATGTAGAAAATTCATGCAAACCTAAAAAAGCATATGAAAGAAAGAAACTTTAATCCCATCCTTCAGAAGTAACGTTAAATTCATCCTTCCTGCCCTCCTTCTACTGACTTAACTGTCCAAAGTTCCTCACAATCTTCACAAGGCTTATACTGTCAGAGGGGGAGATACACCCAAAAAGCAGGTCAAACCAGACATGTGTTATAGCTACTGTCTCCTCCACTCAGCAATATGGAATAAAGATCTTTTTATATTAATCATCTGTGTTATCTTTTAAATTATTCTAATATTCCATGTTGTGTATGTTTCATATTTCTTTTAACCAAACAATGACTGATCATTTCCAATATTTTTTTTGGACTATCAGTGTTTGTAGAGCAACAACTATCAGTTCTCCTTATAATTCTTTTTTTTTTTTTAAGATTTTATTTATTTATTTGACGGAGAGAGACAGAGAGACACAGTGAGAGAGGGAACACAAGCAGGGGGAGTTGGAGAGGGAGAGGCAGGCTTCCTGCTGAGCAGGGAGGCCGATGTGGGGCTCAATTCCAGGACCCTGGGATCATGACCTGAGCCAGAGGCAGACGCTTAACAACTGAGCCACCCAGGCACTCCTCTCCTTATAATTCTATTTTAAGCATCTAAAATCATATTTGGTGCATAGCACAGTCATTGTTTAATAAGTGTTTTAGTGGCCACTGTGAAGAACCTACTTTGACGGGTTTATGGCATGTATATATATCCTTAGGCAATATTATATTTTCCTCAACTGATATCTTTTATCACTCAGAGCGTTGTTCACGATACACCTTCTGCTTAGACCACTCTTCTCCAAAACCCACCCCATGCAGCTCTGCGGGTCCCTGTTGATCCTTCGATGGTAGTTTGAGTGTCAGCCTCACCTTTCTGCACACCCACGCTCCATGCCCCTCTTACCCTGTCTTCCACAATGCTAAGCTCCTTGAGAATGGGACTACCTTCATCTTGTTTGCCATTATCACTAAAAATAGTTCCACAAAACCAATTCATTTCTTGCCTCAACTTAAATATTAAGTCTTCCAATATTCTCTTAGATTTGGGGAGAGCCCCTCTTGTCAGTCTCTGTAAGGCCTTCGGCCAATGAGGAGTGACTTCTGCTTATGACCATTTTAACAGGTACGTGATCATAAGTAGAAGGAAATATTCAGGGGCGCCTGGGTGGCTCAGTGGGTTAAGCCTCTGCCTTCGGCTCCAGTCATGATCCCAGCATCCTGGGATGGAGCCCCGCATCGGCATCGGGCTCTCTGCTCAGCAGGGAGCCTGCTTCCTTTCTTCTCTCTCTGCCTGACTCTCTGTCTACTTGTGACCTCTGTCTGTCAAATAAATAAATAAAGTCTTTAAAAAAAAAAGAAATATTCATTTTTGCCCTTTAGAATTCAAGTGATTTTTGTTACATTTTAAGACAAGTAAATGTTATAATTCCTACTTGAAACAGAGAAAATGTTCATAGTTCACCATCTCTCTACAGGTTCTTATTATGTACTTGCAAAACACTATCTTTCAACTGTTAATTTTCCAAGCTACTGATTTTTTTTTGCTTGACTCATCCCAAGTCCAGTAGAGTGGAGATATGTGTTTAAGACCAACAATTCCCACTAGCTGAAGAGATACCTTGGACATAAGAGCTCCCTTGAACTTTCTGACAGAATGCCAGAATGCCAATACCAGGAGATAAATCTTAGTCAATTATTTTTGAGGAGGCGAACAAATTTGCAAAATAATGAGGATGAAAACAGGATCCTCTCCCCTGCTCCCAACCCTCCACCTGTCCCACAAAGGAGTAGCACACAATTAAGAGCGAGAAGAATCCAGGATTTAGAAAGCGTTTCCTTAGAAATGCTGTTCTCATAGAGGCTCTATTGTAACTGCACTGAAACAGGAGAAGTCTCCAGGGACTGCAACTTAGACACATTTTGGGGAAGTTGAAGTCACAAGGTTTTCTCCCGAACTAGTCAATCTAAAAGAAAAGAAAAATTCCTTTCTGTACTAAGCAAACTTCCTACGAAGGTAACTGAGTAAAATCTGATTTTACAAAATAGTGACTCGCTCCCAGACTGAAGATTAGCGAGCACCTGTCAAAATCAAGACTTTAAATGAAAAGCCTGTCATATGTGACACCAACAGGTCCGTTTCACAGGATTTTTAAATAAACTGACAGCCATCCAGCCAGCTCTGGGAAAGGTGAAGTAGTACTTCCACTCAAAAGAGGATGGTACTCCTGTTTATTGACCGCGCTCCCCCCAGGGGGTCCTCACTGCTCCGTGTCCCTTGGCCACCTCTGAGGCTTGTTGGGTTGACTGTGTGAAGGTCGCACATGAGTCAGAAGCAAAGGCGAAACTCCAGTCTCTCCATCCCTGAAGCATCCCCTCTTTCCTCAGAGCCCCCCCACCCTCCGCAGCTTCATCTTCAGAATAAAGAGACGGCGGCCAAACCAGGAAGACCCTTTGTTTCAAGGGCAGCTTAACCATGATGGTGCTAGCGGGACCCCTCTTGCCTTACAAGAGTCATTCATTCCATTTTTCCAAATCAGGAATCTCCAACACACGCTTGGAGCCTATGTTTCCAAACGAACATTTCACAGAGGGACCCCTGCTCTGAGATAACTTTTCTTTTTTATCCAGTACATTCCTTCCTGGGAAATCTTAACTACTTTCAAGGGTGATGACTTCCAGCTCAGCTGTCTTTTCCAAGCCTCAGACCTGTACGCGGTACTGTGTGCGGATTCCATCTGTCTGTCCAACCCGTGCTTCAAGTCCAACACCTCAAAACCAAATTTGCCACCTTCCTTCCCAAGCCAACTAACTGTCCTGTGGTTTTATACCTAATTACTGAAGCCAGAAAGTAACCTTCTTGCTTCCCTACCCCCTATGTTGAATACATTCCCCACTTTTTCCAAACTAGTTTCTGAGCTTTCACATCTGGCCCCTACTCTGTTTCTGCAGGGAAACTGGTGATTTCTCATTTAGATTACCGACACCTTTGACCTCATGATGCAAAGCACATCCTTGGTCATGCTAGACATTCTTTAACGATCACTGTTCACCATTGGCATTCGTGTCAGCAGAGTCTACAGAGCCTTTCATGACTGGGTTCGAGTCCCCGTCTCTACCCTCTGACCTCACAACTGCCACTCGCGCACTGTGCTTCATACCTACTAAGCTGGGTTGCTAAACGCCATGCCCTCTCATGTCAAAGACCCCTTCTTGGGAAGCCATTTCTCTGACACTCACAGTCTTGCCACCACCTCTCCCTCAACGTGAGTGACCCACCCTGCCTTTGGGACTCTAAAGAATAATGTCCTTACGTGTCCCCATCCCTGGGGAGATCATTCTGTGATATAACTGGGCTTTTGCTTTTCTGTCATCACAGAGCATCCAGGCTCCTTGAGGGCTGCAAATATATTTCATCTCTTCTCCTCTATGCCTCATAGACTGTCCAGAATGGAGGAAGCATGCGTGCGCTTATAGCACATCGGCTCTCTTTCTCTGTAATACAGGGGCTGCAAAAGCAACATTTCTCTCTATTCAACAGCAGGGATTTAAAACCACACATCTGTCCACCTGCTGACTGCCTGCCTCTCTGTTTATCTACCTACCACTGCTCTCCCAACTTGCTCAGAACAGATTTTAGATTGTTTGAGTAGCTACCGTTCAGAAGACATGGCGGAAAGCAAAGCTTTCAAAGACTACATCAGAGAAAATGCTATTATTGGGCTCTGCTACTACCTCCTCTATGTTGCTGACAAGCAACTGTCAGCTTGTAAGACACAGCTACCGAGGTTTAGCGCAAGGAGAGCTGTGGCAGGAAACTCCTGCTTCGACCCCAGCTTTCCCAAAGTGGCTCTGGGCAAAAATCCCTTCACTTCAATTGCCCACAAGATAAGCCAGAGATGCTTAGATGGAGTTCACAGGGCTGAGGGAGCATCAAAGTCAATGCTTTCTGACGGATGGGAGGAGTTTCTCTAAGTCCTGCTGCCCTCCAGTCTTCCCTACTCGACCAAGGGTGGACCAGCAGCCTGAGCCCAACAGTGCAGCCCCACTGTTGTGAGGGGGTGCCCCCAGGGAGGGGCTGCTCTGCGTGGCCAGGAGACTCCACACCCAGCAAGGCTCTGCTCCACACTGTGGGCTACCAGCAAGCTCCATGAGCCCTCCTTCAGAACACAGGGCCGGAATTGGACAAGGAACGGAAAACTTATCCACATAAGCGAAGACACACGTGTCTTCTTGACACGAAGCCAGCATCCTCATTTTCTATGAAGGAGCAGCACAGTGTGATGGAAGCCAGACACAGTAGCTATTTAACTGCTAACAGTGAATCTCCTGTCATGGAACTGGGGGCGGGGGGCGGGGTGTGGATGAGGAGCGAGCCGGAGAAGTACCGTGTGATGTGATGTGCCTGGAACGAGTTGCATTTGCAAATTAAACACTGGCAGATGTTGCTGTTGCTTCTGGTGGGATTACTCTTGGAGTTCTACATGGGAATTTTGGCAGCAACCCAGCTACGATCTCATTCCCTAACCCCTCAGGTCACCCCTCTTCTTCCTCTATAGCTCTACTATCCAGGGTTCTCGACATGTAGAAGATGCCCATAAGCAATAATAGCAGCTTAGACCTCATCAGCGCTTCCTGTGGGCCAGTGCTGGTTCTATGCCCTTAGCAGTACGGAAGCACTGAATCTTCTCATGAGCCACGTACTCTCATTATCCGATTTTACAAACAGGAAACTGAGGCACAGAGGCATTCCTCCATGAATGAGTGAATTCACGAGTTCAAGTGCTGGTACCTTAGCGCTATAAGATAACAAACCACATAAATACTGGACTTTGAGTCAAGTTGGAATAGGTGATTCATTGATTATAATTCAATCACTTGCTAATTATAAGAAATAGTAACTAAAGAAAATAAAAAATAAGACTTGCTGGGCAATTCATGGTAGTATTATAGCACTGTTCAGAAATAAGTCTTTTTATTATAGAAATTATTTTTGTAACATTTTTAATGTAGAAAATCTTTAGTCTTTCTTTTCACATGTTAAAACTTAACCTGGAACCATACTGTATGTGATTTTATATCATACTTCTTCCATGTATATTGTATTTTGGCATTAGAATTTTGAAAATAGGATTTTTAAGAAAAGGCTATCAACAAGTAACATCTTGGACAATCTCAATTGTTTTTAAGACTGTGATTAACCATTTACTTGTAAAAAGATAACATGGGCAAATTATAAAAGCAGGGATGCTGGGGCACCTGAGTGGCTCAGTTGGTTAGGCGTCTGACTCTTGATTGTGACACAGGTCATGACCTCAGGGTCTCTCCCTCTCCCCGCTCCCCACCCACCCACCCCATGCTTACATGAGTGCTCTCTCTCTCAAATAAATAAATATAAAAGCAGGAGTGCTCATTATAGACTATCAATTTGAAAATTTTGGAAAACATTTAAGAAACAAGAGCCTTCTATGTACCAATTCCTGTGTTAGAAGCTTAGGATTCAGGTGGCCAAGCCATGGTCTCTGCCATTAAGGGCCTATCTAGTAGGGAACAGAGAACAGTAGACAGAAAATCGTAATAATAGAGTGCTAAGGGTTGTTATAGTGAGAACAGCCTCATCTTACCACTGCCGAACTCCCAGCTGCCAGGCAGCATCTGGACCTGTCAACCCTCCCTTTCTTCTTATCTTGTGTTCCAAATGCCATCCAACTTCTCTTCTACCCAAGAAATTCACTCGTGCCGTTGTTCTCTCTCCTTGTCATACCATGTATCTTTTCCTTTCTACTGAATCATTTCCACTGGCATCCAACATGCCTAAATATCTTACACTGAAAAACTACACAGTCTCCCTCGATCCTCTGATCCCCTCCACACACCACACACACCACCCCATCTCTTTGTATTCTATTCCTGTGGAAACTCTCAATCCTTCTTGTCTTTACTTTGTCAACCCTCATGCTCTCCTCAAATCACTCTAATTGGGCTCTGTCTTCCTGCTTCATGGAAATGGTCTTATCAGACTCATTAACCACCAAGATTCTTGCCAAATCCAACAGTCTCTTCTCTGTTCTCAACCTGCTCAACATTGGTGGGTTCGACACAGTGCATCACTCCCTTGTTCCTGAAGTGCTATTCTCTAGACTTCTGTGGCACCCCATACTTTTCCACCTACTTCACTACCTATCCCTTAACACTCTCTCTTGAAAGTTCTTCTTTCTTGGTCTTACTTCTGCTTATTAGAGTGTCTAATACTCAACCTTAGGCCCTCTTCTCAACTGGTACTCTTTCCCATATAAGACACTTTTATGACTTCTAAAACTGTATCTCCAAATTTGCTTCTCTCCTCTGAGAGCCAAACCTATATATGCGCGCACGTGTGTGTGTGTGTGTGTGTGTGTGTGTATAATCTCTTGACGTGGATGTTGAGTATGTATCTCAAACTTAATATGCTCAATCCAGATACTTGAGTACAACTCCTTCCACACCCTCATCACCTCAAACCCACTCTTTCTTATCTCAGATAATCCACCCCCATCTAGTTGCTCAGGTCAAAACCAAGTGGTCATCCTCGACTCAGCTTTCTTTCTCCTCCCACCTCTGATCCCTTCTGCAAATCCTGCCAGTGCTTCCTCCAAGTTATACTGTACATCCTACAACTTCTAACCATGTCCAGGACTGCTACAATCTCAGCTCAAAGCTCCCTGGCTGGTTCAACAGTCTCCTAATTGGTTTCAGTCTTGCCTTATTCCTCAAATGATCATCAGACTGACCTTTTAAGACTATGAACACTGATCTATCATTATCGTGCTTAAAATTCTCCAATGGCTTCCTACTGAAATTAGAAAAACAATCCAACTTCTTCACTACAGTCTATGAGAACCTTCATGATCTGGACTTTGTCACTGTCCCCCCATTCACTCTGTTGTAGCCACACAGATCTTGTTTATTTCTTGAAGGAGTGAAACACACTTCCACTTTAGGCCCTTTGCACTTGCCATTCCCTTTCCAGAATGTTTTTCTGTAGTTGCACCAGCTTCCCTCCCAACCTCCTGGTTTCTTCACAAATATCCTCTCCTCAGGGATACCATTTCCTGAACATCTCAGCTAAAGATGCCCTCCTTTAGCTGATCTACTCTAATCCAGTTACTCTTTTTCTTTATACCACTTATTTCTACATGAAATGATTTCATTTACATAGTTTTTATCTCCTTCTTCCCCTCCAGAGTGCAATTCCACAAGAATAACCTTGACTCAATCATCACTATATTCTCAGCATCTAGAACTGTGTCTGACACTTAATGGTTGCTTGATAAGTATGTATTAACTATTGAATAAAGGACAGAAGCAACAAGATATAAAGAGATTACAAAATGCTGTGAGCATTTCAGTTTTGGAGCGTCAGAGAGAAACGGCATTTGTGATCCCATCATCCAGACTGGCGACTTTTAATATATTTACCTCTAGTTATCTTTCAATGTCATATACATTAAAATAGGATCATATAGTATGATTTATTTTGCAGACTCATTTTTCAGCTTGAAGTTTATTATGGTAGCTTTTAAAAATATTTTTTTCCTCCAGTATTTTTAATATGCCATAATTTTAAAAAAAAAATTAACAAACTTTTATTTCTTAGAGAAGTAATAGATTCCCCCAAAAATGGACAGTGATTTTTCCATATGTGCCCTGGCTGCATGCATGCATAACTTCCCCTACTATGGACATCTTACATCAGGGTGTTACATCTGAAATAATCGATGAATCTACACTGACACATCATCACTGCCCATAGTCCGTTGTTTACAGTAGAGCTTACTCTTGGTGGTGTACATTCTATGGGTTTTGACAAATGCATAATGTTGTATATCCACCATTGTAGCATCACACAGAATAGTTGCACTACCTAAAAAATCGTCTGAGCTCCACCTACTAATCCCTTCCTCCCTCCAACAAATGGCAACCAACTTTTTTCTTTTTACGATCTCCATAGTTTTGTCTCTTCTAAAATGTCCTATAGTTGGAATCACATGGTATGTAGCCTTTTCAGATAATAATGCTGTACATTTTAACATTACGTATACACTGCATTATAGAGCCTACTTTTTAAACTTGAAATGGACCATGAATATTTTCTCTGTATTTAATGTAGTCTTAAAACAATTTTCAATGCAGAGGTATTATCATTTATTTCATTATTAATCTATTTTTGGATATTAAAAACATTTCTGTATTTAAGAGGTAGAAAAAAACCACCATGGGGAGATACAGAGTGGGGTGAGTAGACTCCTAGAAAGCACCAGTCCTGCATTAGAATCTGTCACTCAGTAGCTGTATGAGCTTAGGCAAGTTTTGGTTTAATCCCCCAAACTTCATTAAGCTTCTCCATCAAATGGAGATAATGCTGGTGTTTCTATTAGAGAAACCTCAGGGTATGAAGTGGAATAATGTATGCAAAGCATTAGGACAAGTGGTCATTGAATGCTTATCACTACTGTATGTTATCTGTCTACAACTCTCCTTTCTTAGAATACAAGCTAAAAGTACAATTACCAAGCCAAAAAAAAAAAATCACATTAAGCTACTGAATACATATTATCAAACTGCTTTTCTGAAAACTTGTACCAATTTATATTCTTATCAGTAATGTACACAAGTTTTTATCTTACTGCAATGCAGACCATTTTATTGATTTAAAATCTTTGCTGATATAATGGGCAACAGGCCGAACACTTACTCTCTGACATTTCTAATTACCAAAAGTGAACCTTAACATTTTTCCTTTTTGTGTGTGGATGATTTGAATGTTTTTCTCTTGCGAATGATCTGTTCAACGTTCTTTGCTCATTTCTTCCATTGAGATATTTCTTTCTTAGTTTTTCTGAGTTGACATATTAATTCCTTATTTTATCAATTAAAAAGTTTATCTTTTATTTAATGTTTTCAAAAACAGTATTTGTTTTCTACCCTGATTATAAAAGAAATAAGCATATTTTATAGGAAATTTGGAATATACAGAGAAGCACAAATAAAAATAATAATCCCCCAAGTCGCAAATATAATCAATGTTAAAATTCTAGGCTGTATCTTTCCATATATTTTTTTGTTCTTCCATTTATTTTGCATTCAATATATATTGACTGAGTGCCTTCTATTGGGTCAGATTCTCTGCTAGAAAAATAGCTGTTGAATATATTATACATAGGACATATAATTTTTTTTTAACAGAATTGACAGCAAACTGTATGTGTGGGTCTATTCCTTAAAACAGTACTTTTTAAAAATGAACATTTTTGAAAAAAATATATACAGCTTGATGAATTTCATGAATGGAATACCCATGTAACCAGCATCTGGGTCCAGAAACAACTTATTTCTACATTTCATAATTCAGAAATGTTTACTATTATAAATTATAATTATATTTATATATTATAGTTATATATAATATATAATTATATATAATTATAAAATATAATTATATATTTATAGATTATACTTCTATATTATATATTATAAATTATAAATATAAATATTGTTATTATAAACATTTGCCTTTATCTCTGATAAAAGTAAAAAGTCTAGATACAAAATGTGTGCAATTTTTTAGGGTCTTGACGCTTATCATCAAACAGCTACTCAAAAATTTACTTCCTGTAAGCAATGTGAGATCTTTTTTGATCTATCTATACTTTCTCTTTTATTCTTTTACATTTTAACTCTTTAATTGACTTGTTTCTGCATACAAGTTGAATAATTGATTCCTTCACCATTAGTTTGCTTGGATTAATTTAAAACACACAGAAGTTTTCTAGAAGTTGGGGCGATGCCTGTGCGATCTTTTCTCCCCATAGTTAGTCCAATGCCACTGTAGGCCAACACAAATCTTCAAATCATTGTAGAATTATAAAATATTTAATATTCGGGTGAGCTGGATGCTATTACTTTTTGTCAAAAACTTCTGGTTATTTTTTGCCTATTTATCCTTTCAAATGGACTTTAGGGACAATTTTACAAATTATTAGAATATGTTACAAAAAAGAAAAGGAAAGGAAGACACTTTTATTCAAATCTTCCTTTAGATCTCTCAGTAAGATGTCAAAGTTTTATTCATTTATTTCTTACAAATACTTCTTGCATAGGTTACTCCTTATTTCCCCTTTTTTTTGTTTTGGTGTTACAGTGACTGCTGCTACTTTAAAATTACAATTAAAAGTTTTGCATGTCTGGCTATAATAGAAGAAAGTTACACATTTTTAAATTTAATTCTATAATCATTCACTTTTTTGAAGTGCATTATAAATTCTAAGACTATTCCAGTAGGTTCCCTTCAGTTTTCTATGTATATCAAATTTTCTGCAAAAACAATCATTCCCATCACTTTCATTTTAATAGTTATAGCTCACATCTTATTGTGCCTCAAATTCCTAAAATAATGCTGAATAATAGTGCTGAGAGAGGGCATTTTTATTTTTTTCCTTTTGTAATGACAATGTGCCTCTTTCATTGCTAAGTACAATGTTGGCTGTCATGGTAGGGTTAGTATCTTTTATTATGTTAAACAGTTACATATAGTTTGACTCCTAACTTTCTGATGAAATTCAGAATTAAAGAAGCCCTTGACTATATTTTTTTTTATTTCTCTTTCTTATTTTAGATGAAAGACGACAGAATCTTGTAAGAAATGATGAAACAGGAAGAATACTTCAAATGACTCATTAGTAATAATAATAAAATATGGACATTGCTTCTTTTCAGCCACCAATTACATCATCAAATTCAGTATTCATTTATTATGTCTAATAATCATTCATTACTTGAAAACTGTAGTTTGCCCTCTACACTGAGAGTTTTGCTGTTACTCTTGGCAACTAAGGAAATGGAGAAGGCCAAACAACTTACATTAAAACAGAGGAAGGCCAAGTCAACTCTATTGTCTTCCATGGGGAAGGAAGTAGGAATTGCTATTCTATTCTGAGATTACAGGTTAAGAATGCAGTCTAGGGATGCCTGGGTGGCTCACTTGGTTAAGCAGCTGCCTTCAGCTCAGGTCATGATCCCAGCATCCTGGGATCGAGTCCCACATCAGGCTCCTTGCTCGGCAGGGAGCCTGCTTCTCCCTCTGCCTCTGCCTACCACTCTGCCTGTGTTCAAGCTCTAACAAATAAATAAATAAAATCTTAAAAAAAAAGAAAAAAAAGAATTCAGTCTAATTCATTTAAGGGTCAAAAGGTAGAAGGAAATATTTGGGGTGTTATGAAACATGCTACTAGGAGTTTAAAAAAGGTGATACTACTGGTTTGCTTAATTCATAAGGAGAAAATAAGTATAAAAAAGTCTATGTACAGAGCTGAAAACAAGTGGCATATTTGTGTATGTGTATATGTGCCTGGGTTCATTTACATTTGGAGTATAATATTAATGTGTGCACACATTTTCATATAGGTGCTCTTGGCTTGTGGAAGGGACTGGAAGCAGAAAACAGCTCTAGCCCTTCGTGAAATGTCCTCTTCTGCAAGCACCCATGAAACCCTTTCTGTGGCAGCAGACAACCAGGGTTTTCAGCATCCACCAGAAAAGCTGGACTCTGGGACTGAGAGTTTCTTCCTACGTATAGAGAATAAGGCACTTTCTAGGTGCCTTATTTTTTCAATTCAAATCAACTTCTGAATTAGCTTAAATCTTTACATTCTTGGAAACGTAAGCATTAGATCACTACAGAATGCACCACTTGAAATTGAAGTTACCGAGCATTGGCAAGGCTGATACTTTGAAGATAGATTTTTCTTTCCTAGCTAAAAATAAATTTACAAACAACATATATTAAAATAATTTTATTAAACTCCAATGTTTGGAGTAACAAAATACTACTAGAATTTTAAAGGCTGAATTAAACCAAGAGGCAAACTAATTTTTTTGCTTCATAAGGAAAATCATAACAGGGGCGTCTAAGCACCTGCTTTTGGCTCGAGTCATGATCTCAGGGTCTTGGGATTGAGCCCCATGTCAGGCTCCCTGCTCAGTGGGGGAGTCTGCTTCTCCCTCTCCCTCTGCCCCTGCTCTTGCTCTCTCTCTTTCTAATAAATAAATGAATAAAGTAAATAAATAAAATCTTAAATAAATAAAATAATAAATTATAAATTATAATAGATTATAAATAAATTAAATAAAATCTTAAATAAAAAAATCTTAAATAAATAAAAAATAAAATCTTTGGGGGAAAAAAAGAAGAAAGAAAGAAAAAAGAAAAATCATTACAGCTCCCTTCCTTTAAACCATGGCAACATTTAGAGAACTATCCAACTCCCTTCCATGGCCTCTGACTCACCAAACGCAGGCTAGCCTCTACCGACACCAGAACCTCCTATCCCAAGCTTTTTCTTAGTGGAAAAGGTGAAAACAAGGTGCTACCAATAGCAGGTGCTTAAAAATCAGGTCTGGGACAGGAATCTATACATCGAAGACTGAAGAAAGGACTGAAATATTTATGTAAATCCTAACACGAAGGAATCCTCTGGTCTGTCCCCACCGTCCCCACAACACATGAGGAGAAGGAGAAGGCTCCAACATAGCTTCACACTTAACCAGGTGAATGTGATGTGTCCAACACCTGCACAGGAAGAAGGAAGGGTGGGGAGCATTCCTGCCACTTTCCAACCCTGATCCTTGCAGCTGGGGAGTGTGGACTGAGACCAGAGCCTCTTGAGGCCCACCACGCCAACACCACCAGTTGGCATGGCAACCCTCATGCCAGCGAAAAGATACTACCTGACACCACACAGAGAAAATTCCACATAAGCTTGCACCTTATTTTTACTTACTTCTTTCTACCTTGATGTAATATTTGCCTTAACTGTGGACAAATCTAGCAGGAGAACTGACCAACAGCAAGTTAAACTGAAACATTATAGTACACGGAAGGCCTTTCCTCACTCTGCAAGTTGCCTTTCAGTAAAAAATCCAACAAAAAGAACCCTTTCTCCATTCACTCAGAAAGAGTCATACTTTACTAAAGAAGCTGAGGGGGAGAAAAACCACCTCTAGTTCCATACTGTCATTCATAAAAAATGATTTCCATATAAGCATCATCGTACTGCACGTGGAGACCTTTTGGTAAAATGATACGCAGGACGTTAGTCAGACTTAGAAATAGGAAAGGCAGAAGTACACTATGGAACTGAAGTCTAAACCCTTCTCTGGTGGGGGAAGATATTATTTCCTTTGATAATTATGTCTCCCTGTCACTCCTGTTCCTGAACATGTCAAATATTTCTAATGATACAAAAAACCTCCAAATTTCTTCTTTTCATTACCCCCCGAGTGTCAGCACAACTAATTTAAATCGTGATTGCTTTTATTAAAAAATATTACTAAACAATAGGTGACAAAACTTTGAGAACCAAAAATGATTAACTTTGTTTAAAAAAAAATTATAGTATTTCTAAATTATTTTAAAAAGATATCCTAAATTTTCTAAATAATATCTTAATAACAATTTTAAGCATATAATACAAGACAATACAAGAGCTGTTCCGGAAAGCCTCTCACGTAGTGTGCTTCATTATTCAGACTCTCTTACAAGCCAGAACTGTGAATTAACCAAATTATACAGAGGGGTTGCTGGCAAAAAGTTAACATTTAAAAAAAAAAATGAGGCCAAATGTCAACAATTGGAGTTCAGAAATCACACTTTAAGCTAACCAATACATCATTAATCTCCTTGAAATTACTTATATCAGAGGTCTTAGAAAGCTAAAAACATGTAATTTAAATATATTAAAATATCCATGCCTCCCACCGCAGCACATTGCTTATTAGAGTGTGAAATCAAGCATTACCGCACCATTTCTGCCTGATGAGATAATTTTGGTTTCCTTGGGAATCTAATGCCAATACATTCATTTTTCCCAGGAAATAATTTTGCTTTTTATTTTGAAAGAAACTAATATTTGCAATGACCAGTCCCAGGTTTGTTGAATCAGAAAAATATAAAATGAAAGATTGGAAGAAGCATAAGAACCAATTTATTTTTAAAATATAGTGCAAACCTGGAGCAAGTAAACAATTTTCAAAGGCAGAGGCTCAATGGATATTTCATTTTGCTGAACCTTTATATTATTCTTAAGTAAAGTAACTTAAAATCAACTTTTGTAAGATTGTCAGCCTAAATAATGTTTCTACCATTGATTTTTGTATTTGGTTTATTCCCTTCTCTATTTTACATAAAGAAGAGTCCTTATACCAAGAACAGAATCAGATATTTTAATGACCGCATAGAACCCCGGACTTCTTCCTTTTCTTTTTGTTTTAATCTGGGCTTATGGAAAAACTATATCCCCTACATCCCTAAGCTAGAACTTTCAATATGTATTTTTCATGTATTTGTCTGAGCACTATTTCCAGACACTCTCTGTATATAGTTCACTGTGAATAATGTCCTTAAATAAATAAAAATCCAACTATATTGTATCAAAACCAAGTTTGGAAGTTTTTTGGTCTATATTATACAGAATTATTACTTTGCCCAACTTCTCACTTTTCACCACATAGTTTTGGCACTGCATAGATGGAGCTTTGATATTTTTAAGAAGGTAGAATTTAAAAGCAATAGCAAATTACTGCTAATTTCTTCTTGATGGGTGCTATTAACACCTATTAACATCAATAAGAGTAACAAGGTTATACCCAAGACAAAATATCAGCTTGGTCTGAATCATTAGAAACAAATGGAAACTTGGGGAAGGAATTTTAACATACTAGTAAAATATGGAATTTTTTGTGTTGTTATGAAGCGAATCACAGCCGTAAATCAGAAACAGCTTTTGAAAATAAGAATGATTATTAAGCTCTCCTAAAGGCAACTCTGAACTTGTCACTCACTTGGAATATTTCTACCCTAAAAAACAGTAATGCCTTACATGTAATTTCCTTAAGAAAAGCAAACACTTTAAAATGCAAAAAAAAAAAAAAAAATTTTGTATTTTATCCTAAGTGTAAAAATAAATATTTCACTAAGGAATGGGGAAAAAAAACGAAGCACATTTAAATAATTTTATTGCACTGGAAGTTGCCAATTCGTCTATGAGTAGTTTCATTGCAGATGAAAAGAAATCAAAATACAGGACAGATGTTGAACAAACCGCATTTAAGTTCTGTCACACACTGGCATTTTTCAAATGATTTTGGCTCATCTATTAAATAAGGTGTGTTTTGCTTGATTTTGAAAAGGGAAACATCAGGAAATATTTAAAGACCAATGGCCACCAATTAACTTTGATCAGTAAAAGTTCTATTTGAATCTTTCAGATTCTTCTCCTGTCTGAAATAACATACATTTATAAAATCTACCCAAACAACAACTTGATGATTAATGCCTGTTGGCAGGCCTACCACAAACTTACTTAACAGCAGGATTTAAATAAACAACTGTCTCTATTAAGAAAAGAGTGAAGCGTAGTGATTGTTGTGTGTTCTCATAATGGAGATAGGAGAAACAATATTCATTATTCTTAAGAATGCTGCTAATTGAGATCATCATATTTGACAGTGCCCATGACATAATTAATTAACCATCTTACAAAAGTTTCCCCCCAAAAATATAACGGGCAAATAAAATCATCAGCAGTTTGACCTAAGAAATCCCAGCAAGTCTAAGAGCAGAAACCTGGCTGAAATGATATACAACTGGGCCAGGCAGAAAGACAAGCAGCTGACCCAATAGGATGAAAGTCTGATGCGGACAGTGGATGCCACCATCACAGCTTTAAGGGATTCGGAAGGGAGCCCATCCCAACAGTAATTATGAAGCTGAGGAATTGGTAGCCTCTGATATCAACACAGTTTAATATTTAAAATTCTTGACATCAAATTTGAATCCTTACCAAGGGTCATGAGGAATCTAACCTCGAAAGGCAACAGTCAAAATAAAGAAGCCAAACATATTACCATATAATCAATAATCAATTTATCTCATAATTCTAGTTATAGATTCATAAAACAATATCTCATTGATATTTCAAGGCCACTTATCAATTTTCAGACATGCACCATGAAGTGTGTATATAAAATAATCAGAACTTACTTCTAAGTCATTGAAAAACAGATGTGTGTCTGCCAAGTTGAAAATCATTTCTTCCATTCGCAGTCCAAGGGAAACTGATGTAGGTGGATCCTAAAAGAAGAATTTTTCAGGTCAAGTATATCCTTCAGGTTCATGGACTACACTGTCACAGTAAGAGGGAACCAGTGCCAAGAAGGGCTGAGAGTAAGAGAGTCATCAGGAGATCGGGGCTCCAGCTGCTCTTGGTCTACGTGATCCAAACTTCAGCATGCAAACTTCAGTGACTTATTTAACAAGTGACCCAAATGTTGTTGGTACTTTGCATAATGAAGAAATAATCTGCTGCTTAAACTATTACAAAGATATAACACCTAGAGTTACGTAGACATACAAAGTAGAGGAAATTTAGTTTCATGTGCCTGTTTCAGGAGCAAGAAATTCAGTGACTGGAGAAGACATTGTTTATATTATGCCACAATCCATTAAGAGTATCTAAAAGCATTGCCACAAATACCAGAAAACAGATACAATGTAGATTAATTTCAGAGGGGTAATAAATACTACTTCTATTTCAGATGATAATTATCATTATTTCTTATTTATTCAGACCGTCTGCCAATTTTGAGTATACTCAAAGGAAGTGATGGCCACTTCTGACCACCTGGCACCATGCCCAGCCCGGGGAGCTGATCCTGACATTCATGTGACACTATCCCATTAACAAACAGCCAGTCCCATACACAAAGGGGAATACCAGCACTCTGAAATGGCTTCCATCCAAAACTTCAAGCCTTGGACACTAGGGATGAGCAGTCTGTCTCATCTACCCCATATCCTGATGACATTTACTGACACTAGATAAACTCAGGGGCTATGGAAATATTTGCAGTTTTTATGGTATTACTGTATTGGTAATGTATCAAATCCAGGAAACAACATGGTTCGTGGTGCAGACCCTGCATAATTAGTGAGGAAGGAAAAAATGTCCATAAAGGACACAAAGATATAATGTGAGTTTCTGAAGGTTTTTACCAACATCCTAACAACAATATTGGCTTTTACAAGTATGACATTTTAAATATTTCCAAACAATGATTTCTGAATACTATCTTATTATTTCAGCAGACCTTTGGAATAAATATAGATAGAATCCACCTGTATCATCGTCGAATTAGGGAAGTTGTAACTGGATAAATTATGCCTTCACATGTCACCTACTTGTTGGTGTACTCTCTCGTGTATCTACATTGTCCTACATAAACCTTGTATGCTTTGTGTATCGTCTTCTGAGCACACTGTCTTCATTCCAAAACTCAAGACTGGTCTGTGTCCTGCCCCCTACTCCCCACGTATTTATAATCTATCAAGCCCTTGAGTATTGATCTCAAGTACCATCTCCTCATGGACTTTGGGAAAGAGCAGGACGTGCTAGAAGAAGAGACCTGGACCCAGGCTCCAGGCTTGACCTTTCCTCTCTCACTTTGGTGTCCTTACTTCCTTCATCCTTAGTTTGCTCATCTAATAAGTCAGATGGCTAACTGACAAGCACTTTATTCTCATGTGCAATTAAAACAAAATTTCTCATCTCTTAATTGGGCACAACCATACCTATTCCTACACCTTGAAGAGAGCAGGGGCCTGGGACGGAGGGATGGGGGCGGAGACTCATGGCTATCAGGGCCAATCGGCTGGCTAGGGAGGAGGAGTCAACACGGCCCCTGCACCGCCCACTTCGCCAGCAGGGCTCACACCCGGCCAGCAAGTCAATGGTCTATCTTTTAGGAGTCCCTCCTTTGGAACTCCTGAAAGATAGATAGCGTTTGGGGAAGTAGAGCAGGATGACATTGCTAGTCTCAATTCCTGCCTTGTCTAGGCCTTCTCTTCTCACTGACAGTGAGGAAGAGACAGGGAACACAGTGTTGCCAAAAGTCAGGGATTAGATTGGCAAAGGGGCAAAGAAAAACACCCCAGGGTTTATAACAGGGCAGAGAGGGAAGAAAGACAAACTGAATGTTCAAGAGCTGGGTAGAGAAGGACAAATAACACTGTCCTCAGATTTCCTGTTTGATGAGTTTAAATTATTGCTGTTTGGGGCTCCTGGGTGGCTCAGTGGGTTAAGCCTCGGCCTTCCGCTCAGGTCATGATCTGAAGGTCCTGGGATCGAGCCCCGCATCCGGCTCTCTGCTCAGCAGGGAGCCTGTTTCCCCTTCTCTCTCTGCCTGCCTGCCTCTCTGCCTACTTGTGATCTCTCTCTCTCGCTCTCAAATAAATAAATAAAATCTTTAAAAAAAATAAAGTATCCCTGTTTAATACCACCTTAAAATCCATGCAATTTTGTAGATTGCAGAAGAATTAAAAATAGTTCACAAGTAAAGAAAAACTTTCACTGAATCTCAGTTTTATAGGAAATTGCTCACTCACTCAGATTCCAAATCAGTAAAGTGTGCTGGAAAAAGCAATTGCTCAAATATACCCTAGAGCAGAACTAACCAGTAGAAGTTCAAACAGCTGTTTCTAAAACAAAACACCTGACTAAGGTGTTTACTTCCTCTAGCTCAGGCCAATAAAAATACACTGACTTGCCTCATAACCATGTCAATGAATCTTTTTATGTGGCCAGGTGGAAGAGACTCACCACATTTATTTAATTGCCAATTTTGGAATTTATGTGCCATGGTATTGTTACTTTTGAAAAAGTATGATTTCTCCTTGGTAAGGTTGCTTACTTATACCACCATCAAAAGAATTACTCCATTGTTTGTTAATATATAGCATACTTTAACTTTACTTCATAAATTATAGTAATGACTTGCTAGTTGGAATACTAATAAATTTTAAAGGCTTGTTCAGACTTGTGGTCAAATACAACACAGATGTTGGCCTTATTTACCTTTTCATGTTTTTCTCCTTTGTTATTAGCTGTCCTTCCTTCACATTTTTTATACCTGCCGCTCCTCTGTATTGTTATGAACCATTTACTACACCAAAAAAACAGTTTGACAGTGAACTGGAATGAGAGATTTTTAGAATAGGAAGGGGTTCTAGTTGAGAATACAGTTTCTCAAACATTTTAAAATCACATTCCATGTTCAAAAATACATTTTCCATGATGGTCTAGTATTCTCTCTCTCCTTCTTTCTTCCTCTCCCTCTGTCTCTCCCACAAAAAGAGCCGAAATGAAGATCTGTCAAAACAAGACTTTACCCACTATGCAGAGTGCACTCTGATAATTTTCCATTTCGTGGCCCACTCATGTATCAGGACCCACAGTTTGAAAAGAAGAGATCTGGAGTATACCCCCTTGTGATTTTTAGAGACAGGGAAATGGAGTTGTAGCAGTGATCTGATCTGCTCCTGGTACAGGGCTGACTGGCTGGCAGAGTGCATGGGGCGCCTCGCCCACAGTCGTTTACCTAAGAGGAAACTAGCAGAAGAGCAAACAGATAACCGTGTTCACAGGTTTGCTTACACTGGAGTGCTCATATTGAGGTGAAATTTATTTTATAAAAATCTTTTAATACCTTCAGATTTTTCGACTATATCTGATACAAGTCAAATGTGACAAAAGCCAACAGTGAACAGTTAATAAATTAGTCATAGCTTGATGGCTTATTTTGGCATATTTAAAGGAAGAAAAAACCCACATTTTTTAGACCAAAACTGAGACATTAAAATCACCACGTCTTTGGCTTAATCTTACTTTTCTTGTGCTTTGCAATAACAAATTCCAGAGCAACAGTTATAAAATGGATGCTTTTATAAAACCATTTTTTTTGTTATATCACTTTTGAAAAATTATTTAGAACTTTGCCTCCACTTCAAAGAAACATGTCATTTAAGTAAACCTTGGGGCCAAATGTTCCCATTTTTTTTTTTTCCCCCAGAACTTGACCCTCTGGGGCTCTTGTCACTGTTGTTCAATATCTTCTTGACATTTCTCCTTCCTGGTACCTATAACATCATCACTATTTTTTGAAGTTATCTTTCTAGAATCTGAGTACCCATCATCAATCCCTTAAATGATATGGGCCCCTGGGACTGTTTTATCCATTCCTCACTGTTGGGGTCTGCCTTACAGACCCCAACACACTCATGGCTTCAACAATCACCCCGCTCCCTTCTACTAAATCTTTGATCTCAACTCGTATCAGTTACCTGTGGGTCATTTCTAGCTGGATGTCCCATATAGCATCTGAAACTCAGTGTGCTGCATGTTGGATTCATCATAGTTTCTCTGGAAACCTACTGTTTTCCTTCTTTAGGAGAATGGCAACCTACCAGCCCCAAACCTTGGCATGCTTTTAAAGAGCCTCTCTTTACCCCACATCAAATCAATCATGACATCTTGCCATTTGGATCCGGAATTCGTGCCTTTCTTGTACTCCCTACTCTCCAACACTCCCCCTCCCCACATCCCAGCCATGTGCCTCCTCTGTGGATATCTGCAATAGTCTCTTTTCCTGGGTTCTATGCCCAGGCTCTCACTATGACAATGTCACTCTCCCATCAATTTTAGAAAACATCCAAACACTTCAATAAGTACTAAAGGCCCATAAATGTCAGACTCTTACTTACCTCCCTAACATGTGACCAATTTATAGTTTTTCAAACTATTTATCTTGAAATCTTTTCTTCAAAAGTTGACTAAGCAGAGGCCTTATATGAAAGAGGAGGGTCTTTCAGACATCCATTGACAAATGAATGGATAAAGAAAATGGATAAAGAAAATGGATAAACACACACACACACACACACACACACACACACACACACACAGTGGAATATTACTTAGCCATCAAAAAGAACGAAATCTTACCATTTGCAATGACATGGATGGAACTAGAGGGTATTATGCTAATTGAAATAAGTCAGTCAGAGAAAGACAAATGTCATATGATTTCATTCATATGTGGAGTTTAAGAAACAAAACATATCATAGGGGAAGGGAAGGGAAAATAAAATAAGAGCAAAACAGAGAAGGAGGAAACCTAAGAGACTAACTATAGGAACAAACTGAGGGTTGCTGGAGGGGAAGGTGGTGGGGGACCAGGTAACTGGGTGATGGGCATTATGGAGGGCACTTGAAGTAATGAGCACTGGGTATTATTTGTAACTGATGAATCACTAAATTCTATCCTTAAAAGTAGCAATACACTATATGTTAATTAAGTTGAATTAAAATTTAAAAACAAAAAAAGAGAAGGAGCTCTGATGGACATTCGTACCAAAGCCCTTAAAAAAAATTAGGGCAAACCATCAGTTTCCATTGTTTACCCACACTAGTATGATGAGGTCATCGCCCCTTCATCAGCTAAGAGTCTCATCCCTGACTTTTCTCAGCCTGGCTGCACTGGGTACCATAGCTGCGTGTGCTCTTGTCTAAGGAGGGCAGGGCCATATCCTTATATCCTTATCTCTATATCCTTGGGATCTAGCACAATATGCCTGGCACAGAGATTTCCCAAAGTTTGGGGGAATAATAAATGAATGAAAAGCAATATAGAGAGTATTTCAAATAATTACAATGACAAAAATTAAATTTGTTCTTTAGTTAATTGTTAGCATTCAATATTGGTAAAGAAAATTCCTAGATACCTAGCTTAGGAAAAGAAAAACAAAAACCCAGACATCTGAGTCCTAAAATGATTCTATCTAAATAATATAGTATTAAACATATTAGGAATGCCTGATTAATTTGTAGTACCTGATGAAAGAGCAGCCCATTCTTAGAACAGCTGCTTATAAAGCCTTTCTTATCCGCTTCATGTGGTAGATAAGATTAGCGTAAGATCAGCATGCAATTCTTTATTTTTTAAATTCAGTATTGGTATGCATCACAACATTCTACAAAATATATTCTTACGTGCTCTGCAATTCAGTTCCCTAGTAAAAATTGAATAATACAGTGAAGAGGCTCAAAAAGAGAAAATACAGTGAGATACTTTATCTTTTTTCCTGGTTTACCAAGAAATAGTGTCAATTTACTATAGCTCTTATGCCCAGGACATCCTATGAGCGGAAACCTTCTTCTCAAGCTGTTCTTACCAAAGCAAAACAGACAGCCTCCAACATCCCATATACACACAGAGAACTGAAATTTAACTCAGCTCCTAAATTATTTTGATAGGATATTAAATTGCAAATGTCTGCTTAAAGTCATGAAAATAAAGTGAAGGAACTTGTTGCAATGTGAGGTTACCCCTGGCTATTGCATGTTAAGTCAAAGACGATTATGTCTCCTGAATGGAAAGCAGCATTTAGCTGAAAAATTAAATAACAGTGAAATCTGCTGAGGACAGACCCAGGCCTAAAACGACTGTTTTGCCTTCATCCTTTATCAAGTGATCTTTAATTATCTCACTGCCTCAAGATCTTGTTCTCCTGTTTCTGGGACACAGAAAGCCCACAGAAACTCAAGTTGTTGTCATCCTATGCTGAAATCACCGGCAGCATCCCTGGTCCATTGTCATTTTTTTCTGTTTCTTGATTTTTTTTTTCAGCTTGATCACTGTTAGTTATACTAGATGTTCATGTCATGAAAATGCTTGAAAGGTAAAAAAAGAAATTCTAGGCAAAATTAATACGCAGAAAGGCTGAAATGCCGTTAAATTCAGCCTTTACAGAGATTTGTGTCTGTTAGTCTTGAATTCACATGTTGAAAATCTATGATCTGTTTTGAATAAAGGAAAAGAGTAAATACATGTGGGTATTGGGCTTTCAGAAGACTATGATACAGCCTCTTGTCACCCTGTTTTCAAAGATGAGCTATGGCATTTGATAAATTATCAGGGCCATTAAATATGCAATCATTGCAATTTAGAAATTTGATGTTACTGAGATTCAGGCAGATGAAGACACTGTTGCTCCTGCAAGGCTGTTCCATATGCTTCTACGTGTCAGTCAAGGAATTCTCTTAGGATGGCTGGTATTGAAATTGCCTTGTCCACAGTACTGATGATATAGTCACCCAGCTGATCTCCTGACTGAACGAGGTCTAATACTAACTAGGTCTAACACAAGGCATTCTCCAGGCAACTCTTTCATGACATGACACAGAAATTAAAGGAGTTTCTTCTAAAAATAATTGTGTTCATAACCTGTGGGCAAAAAACTCTTGCATGAAAGTGCAGAAGTGCATCAGAAATGCACACTCTCATAATGGTCATACCACAAGCTTTGCAGTTACAGAGTTTAGACTGGGATTCTGAACTTTGTCATTGACTAGCTATGTGGTGGTCAAGGTCAGTTACTTCACCTCTGAGCCTTAGGTCCTTCCTCAATAAAATGGGAATAAAACCAGTGTGTGTTAAAGGTTAAATTTGGTAATTTAAAATTCTGAACATAGTGCCTGCAGGAAGCTGCTGTCAGTGTTACTATTCCTGGTAGTGGTGGTGGTATTTCTACCATTCCTATCACTACTACACCAATAGCTGTAGGTCAATCCAGACATGGGACTCCACATTCCACTACAAAAAGATCATTAACATTCTAAATTCAAATTGGATGTGAAGTTCAGGCTATTTAATGATAAGGGTAACCATAAATTCCCCATGCCAGTATTTTTGAGATGACCATGTTTTTAAGAGCATAGTCATCAGTGAAGCTGATTTGCATAGAAGCTAAACTTTTAACACCCAGTGTTATAACTCCCAGGAGTGTCTACATTTTATTCTCACAAAAATAGCAACCAAGCTGTTTGGTACAAAGCTGGTTCTTATCACTAGGAGAGATGACCCAACCCTAGGAAACCAGCAATATGTTTCATATACTGAAGATCAAGAAGTTGAGTAGGAGGTAGTGTCATTCAGATAGGGTCAAGGCACCACACCAATTAAGCTGAAAATTACAGGTGTTCTTTAAAAACAAAACAAAACAAAACAAAAAACACATGTCACTTTCATAGCCAAGCAGTGTGATCTTGAGTTAGTCACAAATACCTCTTAGCCTATGCCATTAATCATTAAAAAGTCAGACTTTGTGAATAGGCAGGTAAGCATAGCCCAAATCTATCATTTAAAGCCAGTTAGTGAATGACTTGGGAGAACACATCTTGGCAAAAATCTTAACCCTGCCCAAGTTTCAAAAAACCAAGTGGCTATGGTGATGTATGGCAATAATCGGTAATTACTGAGGTATATTACAAATTTAGTACCTTCAATGTATATAGTCCCTGAAAATGTTCAGTGCTCACAAAATGCTGCTATACTCCAGCATTTCAGGAATAACATAATATCTTAGAGAGTTCTTGCTTGTGGTAGGGTTAAAGGATAAATTGTGGAAGCACTTTAAGAATATCAACACGACATATCATTATTAGCTACCATAGTAAGAAAGAAAAGTAGGGTCTTCTAGTATCAGTTCTTCCACAAATAGTAACTCTGATTGAATCAATCATCTGACTGACTACTGGGAAAACGAGAACTCCACGATGTGGGCATTCTTTCCCTAATGTAAATAGTTAATTACTTCCAAGTCAAGATAACATTGTATACACATTATACATAAACCTCTGTTAAATATTATTCTTACACTACGATTAGCAAGGAAACCACCTGCAGAGAAAATGCCTAAGGCTAAACTCAAGCCTTCTGGAGGACAGTAGGATTTACTTTTAAAATTAGCTGCCAAATGCCAAGCACATCTACAGATTAATCACATTCGTTCACTGGCTTGAAACTATGTTTGATAAACTAAAATTCACCATGCTACTGAAAAGATTAAATAAAGAAATGTAGCACCTGCCAGATTACTCAACATGAGCCACTGAGATTATCTCTCCGTTCACTAGAAGTGACCAGGAAGATTTAATCAAGCATCTTCAGTAATACTGGAGAGCTATTCAAGAAGAGATATTTGAGAAAATCTCAAAATTAAGTAAGTGGTTTAGATTCACCTCCAAACTTGGCCTCACCAAAAATAGTTACAATCTAGGTATTTGCAACAAGAACTGTTAATCATTTTATTTCTCACAGTGGATCTGCATTTACTAGCTGAATTAATGAACTTATATTTTAACCCCCACCCCCACAACTCTTGAGTTTCTTCCTTCCTAACCACCTGTCTTTGAGCCAAGAAGAAAGGATATACAGGATAAGTAAGAACATCCTATAATGGATTGCTAAAGGGGACTGTCTAACCAGAATGCTGAAGTTTTAAAAATGACAGCAACCAGACATTATACACCTCTTACTAGAAAGATATACCCTTCTATGAAGTCTTCACCTTCCTACCTCCAACAAAACAAATAAACAAACAAATAAATAAATAAAAGGATCTAGCTCCTGTATTTGTAGGAAGTACAGGGGACAAGAAATATGTGACAAAGGGACACAATGGGGATTTAATGAAGAAAATCTAGACTCCTAGGAAGTGTACAGGACCAATGGTCTGGTTACTTCAACAAAAATGCACAAGGCGAAAAAAAAAAAAGATTGAGTGAGACTCCATAGATTAAAAGACACTTGAGAGACATACAGTAAACTGTTAAAAATTATAAAACCACTGGAGAAAAGACTTTACAAACTAGTAAGAGAAGATAGAAGAAAACCATCTCAGTACAGTAAAGACCATATATGAAAGCCTACAGGTAACAGCATAGTCAATGGTGAAAGCCTGAATGCTTTTCCTCTATGATCAAGAAAAAGACAAGAATGCCCCACTTTTGCACTTCTGCTTCATGGAATACTGGAAATCCTAGCCAATGCAGTTAGGTAACAAAGAAAAAGAAAGAAAAAATCATTCAAATGGGAAAGGAAGAAGTAAAATTATCTGTTTACAAAGGACACAATCTTATATGTAGAAAACTCTAAAGATTCCACACACATACACAAAAATCTGTTTCATTTCTATATACTTCTATATACTAACAATGAACAATCCAGAAAAGAAATGAAGAAAATAATTCAATTAACAATAACACAAAAGGAATAAAACTTAGAAATAAACATAACCAAGTAGGCAAAAAGCTTATACACTAAAAACTACCAAAATGTTGCTTAAATCAAAGAAGGCACAAATAAGTGGAAAGACATTCAATGGGAAGACCTAATATAAAGATGTTAAAAGTACCCGAAGTGGTTTGTAGATTTCATTCAACGTCCATCAAATTCTCGATGGATTTTTTTTGCAAAAATAGAAAAATCCATTATAAAATTCATATGGAGTCTCAAGGGACTCTGAGTAGCCAAAACAATCTTGAAAAAGAACAAGGTTGGGTCTCATATTTTCTGGCTTCAAAACTTATTACAAACCACAGTAATCAAAACAGTGTGGTACTGACATAAAGAAAGAGATACAGACCAATGGAATATAACAGGGTCCAGAAATAAACTCTTATGCATATGGTCAAATGATTTTCACCAGGGGTACCAAGACCATTCAATGAGAAAATGATAGTCTTTTCAACAAAACTGGGTACTGGGGAAATGGGGATATCCAAATGCAAAAAGAACAAAGATGGATTACTACCTTATGCCATATACAAAAATTAACTCAAAGTGGACCAAAGACCTTAATTTAAGAAAGTATAATACTTTTGCAGGAAAAGCTTCATGACACTGGGTTTGACAGTAACTTCTTAGATATTACACCAAAAGCAGAAGCAATAACAGAAAAAAAAAAACCCAGATAAATGAGACTATATCTGAAAACTTCTGTGGGTGAAAGAACCCAGTTAGCAGAATAAAAAGGCAACCTATGGGATGGGAGAAAGTATTTATAACTCATGTATCTGGTAAGAGGTTAATATTCAGGATATATAAAGAACTCCAACAACTCAACAACAACAAAACAATTCGATTTAAAAAATGGGCAAAAGACCTCAACAGGTATTCATTCCTTCAAAGAAGACATATGAAAAATCAATAAGCAAATGAGAAGATGCTCAATATCACTAATAATTAGGGAAACATGAATCAAAATCACAATAAGATGCCACTTCACACTCATTAGGAT
This sequence comes from Enhydra lutris kenyoni, assembly GCF_002288905.1. Lineage (NCBI taxonomy): Eukaryota > Metazoa > Chordata > Mammalia > Carnivora > Mustelidae > Enhydra > Enhydra lutris. The sequence continues at coordinate 11,860,141 of NW_019154133.1, read as the reverse complement.
GGCTACTATCAAAACAGGGGGAAGAAAAAAAAAACAGAAAATAACAAGTGTTGATGAGCAAATGGAGAAAATGGAATATATTTACATTGTTCATGAGAACATAAGATGGTACAGCAGCTATGTAAAATAGTATGGTATGGTAGTTTCTCAAAAAATTAGGCATAGATTATTATGTGATCTAGCAATTCTACTTCTGCATATATACTGAAAGCAGGGTCTTAAAGATATTTGCATTTTAAAACCTTTAATTGGGGACACCTGGGTGGCTCAGTTGGTTAAGCGGCTGCCTTCGGATCAGGTCATGATCCCAGCGTCCTGGGATCGAGTCCCACATCGGGCTCCTTGCTCATCAGGGAGCCTGCTTCTCCCTCTGCCTCTGCCTGCCATTCTGTCTGCCTGTGCTTGCTCTCTCTCTCTCTCTCTCTCTCTCTGACAAATAAATAAATAAAATCTTTAAAAAAAAATAAAATAAAACCTTTAATTGAAGTATAGTTGACATATTAGTTTCAGGTGAAAAAAAAAATACAAAAGAGAAAAAGCTATTTGTACACCCATACACACCTTATTCACAATGGCTAAAATGTACAAGCAACTTAAGAAGTGCCAGTGATGGATGGATAACCAAAATGGGATATATCTCTATAACGGCATATTTTATTCAGCCTTAAAAAGGAAGGGAATTTTGACACTTGCACACAACATGAATGAACCTTGAAGACATTATGCTAAGTGAAATAAGTCATTCAGAAAAAGACGAATTCTGTATGGTTTTACATGTATGAGGTATTTAAAGTGTTAAAATCATAGAGATAGAAAGCAGAATGGTGGTTGCCAGGAGCTAGGGGCAGGAGAGTAGGAGGAGGTGTTTAATGTATAGACTTTCCGTTTTGCAAGGTGAAAAGAGTTATGGAGATGGCTTGTACAACAATGTGAATAGATCTACTACTACTGAGCTATACATTTAAAAATGATGAAGGGGGTGCCTGGGTGGTTCAGTCGGTTAAGCACCTGACTCTTGGTTTTGGCTCAGGTCATGACCTCGGGGTTTTGACACTGAGCCCCGAGTTGGGCTCTGGGCTCAACAGGGAGTCTGCTGGAGATTCTTTCCCTCTTCTTCTCCCTCTGCCCCTGCCTCTCTGTCTCTCTCCAAAATAAATAAGTAAATCTTTAAAAAATGCTTTAAAAATGACCAAGAAGGTAGAGTTTACATGGTATGTACTTTATCACAACTTAACATAAAAATGAATTAGAATTAAAGAAATGTACCTGTTAATTATTCATTGAATAACAAAGAAATTACTATTAATTTGCTAGATAACTAAAGTACTGGGTACCATCTACTATTTCTATTCTAAAAAATTCTTTTAATGGAGTCTTAAATATATACTAGAAATATACACAAATGAAATAATATATCTGGGATCTGCTTTCAAAAATAATCATAGGACAGAGCAGGGCAGTGGAGGGATGTGGTGAGAGGCAGATACAGGAAGATTCACTAGGATTTGACATTGTTAGTTTAGAAAGGTTACAATGAGTTTCATTATACTATCCCATCTCCTTTTCTATATGTTTAGAAGTCAGTATAATAATTTTTTTTTAATATAGAAAAAATACTCACTAAGATAAGACTGGTTGCATTTTGGTGATGAAACTATGGCTATTTAATTTGAAAACTTACAGCACACTCAAGCCATATTATAAAACGTCAAAAAATTTTTTTAAAAGTCAAAATTACAAAAGCCTGGCAGAGTTCCTCAGCCTATCACCATTTATTGTAAAGAAGGCACTAGGCCTTGCTTGGTAATCCTTACCCAGGCTTAAGTGAGCTTTAGAATATACACAAGAATCTATGTCAGACACTGCTTTGCCTGTATTAACTCTCCTAATTTTTATCACATGGGATGTTCGCTTCCAGAAAACCAGGGGAACTTCTACATTTATAATTGAAGCCACAGGACCTCCGTCTCATGCACTGAGGAATGACGGTATCACATTGCAATGCTGATCGGCTGCGAAGGAGAATTCCCAGTGTAATTTAAGAATAGCGGTAACCCTAGAAGCATCTCATTTAGGGCCTCTGGCATTTATGTTTTGGTTGTACGGCTCCCGTGGATCCTGATTTTTTTTTTTTTTTCTCATCCACAAGACTAGTGTTATCATTTGACATCCTATTATTGGCTATTTCTAACTAGTTAAGTGATTATTGCTACTGGAAGAGAATGCCTGTCATGAATAACACAAGGAGACTTGTTTCTTTTGTAATATTGTTATTCCTTTGGAGATCTTGTGGTTTCATTCTTTGTGGATTTCTAGTGGCATTCCTTCAGAACAGTCGTGCCCCAGGGAAAGACTACTGTTGAAGAGTTACCCCTTCTCTCCCAGCAGCCCCCTTTATTAATTTATAAGCTCCCTGAAAGCAGGAATTGTGGCTAGCACCACTATATATACAAATATATACTAATTACAAATATATACTATATATACACATTTGTTCCATATATATATATATATATATATATATATACACACACACTATATATATATACACTATATAATATATATATACACAATATATTATATATACAAATACATATTATAAATATATTTGCTTAAGAAATTATGGAAGACTGACGAATAACTTATTAGTGTCAGGCCAGGAAACAAATAGTGTCTCAGGCGGGAGAAGGGTGGGTAATCAGGTGTGTGTCTTGGGTACTATAGCCTGTGTAACATAGGAAATTTTGTGTGTGCAACTTGAGAAGGGTGCCATTTGCTAGTACAATTTTCTGAATTATTTCATGGATGTTTTCAGTGATCATTACCCACAGCTAAACTACTGCCAGAAGGATAAGGTACTAAGTGCCTCCTATTATGACAAATTCTTTTGACAGAGTCTTAAATCTGGGGTAGTCCCAGCATGGAGACCACACGGTATTAGCAGGGCACCTTAGCCAATAGGGACGTCACGGTGAATTCCTCTAGGTCCCCACTGGTGGGGGGCAGTCGGTAATTTCTTACATGACTTTTGCTTTCTTCCAGTGACCAGGTGGAAGTTCATGCTTCTCAGTTTTTTTTTTGCCCATTTATGTTGAGAAATTTTGTAGTTGCAACTGCATTGCTAATTCCATTATTTGTATATATTTGGTTGGTTGTTTTTTTTTTCTTTTTAAGATTTACTTGAGAGAGAGTGCATGTGTGCGTGCACAGGGGGAGCAGCAGAGGGAGAGGGAGAGAGAATCTTAAGCAGTCTCCCTACTGAGCACAGAGCCTGATATGGGGTTCAATCTCACGACCGTGAGATCGTGACCTGAGCCAAAACCACGACTTGGATGCTCAACTGACTGAGCCACCCAGGCGCCTCTGTATATGATACTTGATCTTAACTATCTTTTAAGTAAGTGCTGCAAAAAATATTTGAAGGGTCATATGCACTCATCCTCAAGTCTCACTCCCTAGCTTCAAATGGCAATTTAATCTATTTTTAATGTCAAACATGAATCACCCCCCACAAGCCCACCCCCCACAGGCAGAACTGAGCCTGATTTAAAATTATTTTCTTAACCCATTTTCACTTACTGTCTCAAAAATTCTACTTCTCTGTGTGTCTCAGAGTGTCCATGGTCCTTTAAGCCTCAAAACAGATAGTTTAAGGAAAACCTATTTATCTTTGCTTGGGTTTTTAGAACAGGAGCTAGAATGTTTCTCTGAGTGTAAAAATAAAAAAACTTTCTTCTTTCTCTAGAAATCTTAAAACTAGCCATTCAACTAACCATAAAAATATCTTCCTTTTATGTAATTGTATTAAAAGATACCTCCCTAGATTTTTAGTTTTGGCTTAAAAATGTCACAAGTGCCAAATATTACATCAGATCATGTATAGTCCAAAGAGAGTAACAATCTCATTTCAGTTTTACTATAAGAACAATAAAAAATAGTGCCAAATATTAATAAGGATGTAAGTTTTCTTTTTTGCTTAGATATACCAGTAAAGCATTAACAGAAAAAATTGTTCTTATTTAAAAAAAAATTTTTTTAAAGTATGTTCTACACCCAGTGTGGGGCTTGAACTCATGACCCTGAGATCAAGAATCACATGCCCTACTGACTGAGCTAGCCAAGCACCCAAAACTGTTACTATTTAAAATGTAACTCTGGTTCCTACTGACATACCCTGGGGCATTTGCCTTTCTATTCCTTTCCTTTTACTATCTTATTTTTCTAAACTGAAAAGCAGAAAAAATAATGGTAAGATAAACCAAGCAAGCACAAAAGTCAATAGACATTTGTCCGATTTAAATTCTTTAAAGTTGAAACCTTTAAGAAATATTTTAATACCCAAGTCATTGTTCCAATTTTTAAAATTTTTTAAAAGATTCTCTTTGTCTATTATTTGAGAGAGAGAGAGAGAGCTTGAGAGGAGTGAGGTCAGTGGGAGAAGCAGACTCCCTGTCAAGCAGGGAGCCCAATGTGGGACTCGATCCGGGGTCAGACCTGAGGATCATGACCTGAGCGGAAGGCAGTTGCTTAACTAACAGAGCTACCCAGGCGCCCCACCAATCTTATTTTTTTTTTAAAGATTTTATTTATGTAAAATAAATAAGTGGGTGAGGGAGGAGGGAGGGAGAGAATCTCCAGCTGACTCCACACCGAGCTTCAAGTCCACCACAGGGCTTGATCTCAGGACCCTGAGATCACAAACTGAACTGAAACCAAGAGTCTGACACTTAACCGAGCCACCCAGGCACCCCTATTGTTCCAATTTTAGATAGTCACAGCATTCTGAATTAGTAATTGGGTTCTACAAAGTACCTATGGTGTTGGGGATTTATTTTTCTGAAAGTTAAAATATATATAAACACATATATATATCACATATATGTTATATATGTGTATTTACATGTGTGTATATATATATATATAAAACTTTTAAATTTTTATGTATTCTATTTTCAGTTTATAAGCACATTTTAAATATATGCTAAATGTCTTCTGTGTCTCTCTTTTTTGAATGTGTGCCCCATTATATCTATGAGATCAAATCTATACCAACTCTTAGCAATTGCTATTCTGCTTTGGATCAAAAATAGAATACATCATATTTAAGAAAATGCTGTTTAAAGAAATAATCTTAGGCTAGAAAGAGTTACTAGAAGATGGTTCAACTATTTCAAAAGCACAACTAGTTCTTCAGGATATGGTACTTGGATTTTGAATTTGTAGAACGAAGGATACGGTTCCTAAACCATATCTGCCCTGATCCTATGTGGGCAGCTAAGCCTCCCTTGGCAAGCAATCATTCCGTTGTAGTGGCCCAGTGAGGTGTGATGATAACAGTGTGGACAGGTTTAGGAGGATTTGTTGGTCAATGGGAAAATCTTGTAAAGTATGCTCAAGTTGACAACACAGCTTTGGGAAGCACCATCCAGATGAACACAAAAATACCTGCTTGGGACCCCTTCAACAAGTCCTTATTTAGAATGCTAAGCTTGCAGCCACAAACAAGGCCTGGATGTCATTTAAAATAAATTCTCATTCAGGATCTTTTGTTTGGGGGAAAAGAAGCTGAAAAACAGGAATGGGCACTCTGAGTACAGGAGGGACCTATTTTCCCAGCCCCATGCTGGCTGCTCACAAGGGAAGGATTAAAGAGAAGATTAGGAAAATTAACTTCCTTATCTGAGAAGAGAAAAAAAAATTATGCAAAAATGTTATTTCTTTCAAAAAAAAAAAAAAATCACTGAAAGTGTTATGTAAGTGGTCTATATAACCTGTGAGACCCAAAGTTTCCACAGTTTTCTTTCCACCTGTCTAAAGTCATCAATACCATCAATGGAATATTAACTTCTTGCAATTTTAGAAGCTCCTATCACTGAACAGCTGGCATAAAATGCCACGTTTTAGGAGCTGGGTGTAGTTCTGAAGCCAATGAAGGAATAATCTGGATTATCATGAGAGAGTATATACATGTGAAAAATAAACCATGCTTGAACTACTGACTGAATGATTAAAAAAGAACAAAACAAAACCAAACCCAAACTTGTGGTGGGGCTAATCAGGTCATTTCTACTGATTAGATATGTGACACCCAACTGCTTTAATTTTCTCCTTAAGAGACTCCCTTTCAACATCGTGAAAATAATACCCACGCGGAAAGTAAGAAAAAGAACTTCACCATTCCAAAGATTAATTTTGATTGTGGAGAAAGCCCAGTGAATCCCAAACATAGGACAACTGCCAAGAAATGGTACAAAGTGGGAGGAAAAAGAAGAAAACCAGAGCAGACCCAGCCAAATTGGCCTGGACACATAAGGACCCACACAGAGCCAGCAAAAGCCTCAAGAGCTAATCCAATCAAAAGACCTATCTAGATTTCATCTGTAACCACTCTCCTATCTCTCTCTTTCCTCGTGTTACAGCCATTTTCTTAGGCCTTTATTATTTCCTACCAGGAGAACTGTGATGATCTACTCTGCTATCAGGCTAGTCTTCCAAATTGTGTAATTCCATCAGGTCCCTCCGCTGTTTTTATACTGTCCGTGGCATCCCCACTCCTACAGCACAAAATCTTGGCACTCAGTGCTCCCTGCCGTCCTCCTTTGGGGGCAATGGACCCATCACAAGACTAGATTATGTTCCTGCTGTTGTCAGTTAATAGATGTGCTCCCTGAAGCTGATCATTTAATTTTTCTGAGACCCAGTTTTCCCACTAGAAAAAAAGAAGAAACCAGCTGGATAATAAATGTGAGATAGGTGTGTAAACTCTACAAGCTCAACAAAGGTACGGTATTTTTATCGCCATTTCAATACATTATGTGCTGCTCATCTTCTGCCGGTCCAGTCCTCTAGATGTATTTTACAGATCGATCTCCAGCCATTTGGCCTATGGTTTCCCTAAATGGTTATCTTTTGCTTCCACCTCTCCCTCTCTGCTACCTGCAACAACAAAATACTGCCTCTCTGATTGTCCACCCCCCTCTCAGAATCCCCAAGGAAGCAAGAGCTCTTATTGATGGAATGCCTCTAACTATTTTTCTAGTTGGTTTATACTGTTCTCCCAGCAGTGCTGTGATTGCTTTCATTTTGTAGATGGGAAGATTAAGACAGCAAGTGAGACTCGGAGAAACAAGGAGGCTATCCTACGGCCACAGAATGAGGGAAGTCCAAGGCTGGTGGGGGCAGGTCAGTGTTGTGTGTGGAAAGCTGTGATCTGTGCTCATTCACTGTGTTCCCTTTCACAGGTCTGCAGGAAAATAAGGCCACATTCAATAAGGTAGCAGGAATACACATTTCACCGCCCGCCACTTATGAGGAAGGGGCTGGCAGTGAAAGGGAGAGAACAACTGTCAAGATAAGGACAAAGAAATAAATGGAGGAGGATCTTTCAGCTGGACAGCCCTCTGACAGTCAAAAACACTATCTTTTTGAAACAAAAAACTAAAAGCCTTTTGTTTGGAGAGTTTGGATTGTAGGTCATTCCACAGTATCTAAAAGTTCTGCTTGGAACCATGAATTATTTCATCATTTCGGTCTAACCCAGCATTGATATCCAAAGAAGAAAGTAATAAAATCAGGAAACCATGCTCTGGGATTGAAATGGCCACTGGTTACTCTGCTGCACACCTGTCACATTGCCTTTGGGCGCTGCTCTGCTGTGGTGAAAAGTGTGTTTTGGGTTTCACTCATTTATCGAATAGTTCTTCACTGAGAACCATGGTTGCTATGGCCACCTGTCCACCCAAACTCACTCTCTGTTTTTTCCCCGGCACACAGCTGGGCCATTTCTGCTTTCCCAGCCTCCTTTGTCCCGGGCCATGTAAGCAGAAGTGTGTGCCCCTTCTAAGCCTGGTTTGTGTAGCCTTCTGTTCTAGCTCCCCCTGCTTTTTCACTCTGTGGGTTAGAAAGCTGATGACAGTGATCACAGAATCCTAAGAGCTAGACGGTGAGATGGCACAACCATGATCTGTGTGACCAAACCTTACCTAAACCAAGTAACCTGGAAGATCCACTCGAGACCACTAAGAAAGAGACAAATTTCTATTGTCATGACATATCGGGCCTATTTGTTACAGCTGCTGCACCTACCCTAACATATTCATGTGCTGGCTTGTGCTTCAGTGGGGACCCAGACACAGACACATGATACCTGCACTGAGTTTACAATCTAGTTGGCCACAGTGTGTATCATTGAACTGTCCTGATGTCCCAAGGGCAGGAGCAAAATGAAGCACCACCAAGTTCAGAGCACGATCTAGAGTAGAGGCTGGCATGTTTTTTTTCTAAAGGGAGAGACAAAGATATGAGGCTTCGCAGTTCATAGGAAGTCTCTGACACATATTCTCTTTCTTCTCCCTCTCCTTTTTCACGATCCTTTAAAAATTTAAATAACGTTCATAGCTTGAAAGCCCAACAAAAACAAGCCACAAACCAGATATGGCCTATGGAATACAGTCTGTCAATTCCTGGCCTAGACCCTTAGTCTTGATTTTTAAAACCCAATGGAAGAAAAATACTTCCTGATGGATGAAATTTATGTGAAACTCAAATTTAGGAATTACAAGTAAACTTTTACCAGAATACAGATACATTTATTCATTTGCCTATTGTCTGTGGCTGTTTTGCACTCCTAGGGCAGAGGTGAGCAGTTATGAAGGCATATGGCCCATAAAACCTTCATTTTTGGTAAAGGGTCAGCTAATAAATATTTCCCAGCCTCTGGTTCGGAGCTTCCTAAAGAGAGATTATTCTGTTTAAGTAACCAGATACTCTACAACCCAAGGAGGACATTGTGTGTCTGCTACTTTGGTGCTATGCCAAGAATTCGGCATCTATACCAGCCACCCCAAAAGAAGATCATCCCTCAAAAGATTTTGTTGGAGTTTAGTGTTTCTCTCTGAAACACTAAAGGTAAGGGTAAGAACAGCAACCTATACTGGTTAACAGGCATGTTCGAATGAAATTGGCTCTCTCAATTGCTGTCAATTTTTTCTCTACTCAATGTCCTAAATGATTAGTCAACGCTCACTAGGGAGGGCTTAGTTGATTTAAATTCACACTGGTGACTAGCAACCTTCTAAAAGTCTGGCGCATTATAAAACAAATGTTTAGAGAGCGGATACATGACCAATCAGTGACACATGCTGTTTTCATTATAGGGTTATTGTTATTAATAAGACATAGTGCCAGGCTCTTTTGATTCAGGATACAACTTAGATCTTTCTTCTCCTGGCTTTACCAAAATATATTTGACACAATTGAATTCTCAAAACAATTTGGCAAGTCAAGTCGCCAATTTTATAGATGAAGAAACTGGACGTGAATAAACAATTTACTCAGGGTCAAAGAACTGAAAAGTCCGAGCTTGGGTTTGAGTCTAGATCTATATGAATTCAATTCTGATGCTTTCTATCTCATGATAGGTGGATCTCCATTGGTACTTCATAAACTTAAAGACCATACGACATATTACTCCCTGGCCACTACGTCCCAGATTCAAGGTTGTGTTTTGTTGGTTGTTTTGTGTTTTTTTGATAGTCAAGGTTCGATCACACTAAAACAAAATTAGTGTTTAATTTATGTCAGACATTTGGTCTCTAACCCTTTGAGTTTCCTTATCTGTAGAAGGGGCTTGGTAATAGCAATTTCAGAGCACTAATGTTGAATCAAATGAGTATTGGGTACATAGGAAATTCTTAATAAGTAGGGCCTATAGTTAAAAATGTTATGTTTTATGTTATCTCAAGTGTTCATGTTTAAGTTTTTGTGTAAAATGAGGAGTGAGGCTCAATATCTTTAGGACCATTTCTAGCCCAAATCCATGAGACACAGGTGTTAAACAACAATAAAAATAAGGTATTGAAACAATGAAGCCATTGGCTATAGGTATCGTGGGGAGTCCTCCCACAAGAAGGGAACCAGGCTTGTGACATCAGCCCAATACTTACTTGGAATATAAGTTTGGGGTATATGATTTGATATTAACAGGATTATATTGTCTAATTTAACAAGGGCATTCAATGGAAAAAAGATCATGATTTGTTTTCTTCAAAACTGGGGGATATGGATTAGTTTGAAAGCAACTTTTAAAAATGCATTAAACAAAAAAAGCTAGGATAGACATGATTAACAACAATCTAATTTATGGTAACACACCCATGGACTTCATTTTCATGCTAATATGTTCTTTCTTTTCTCTTCCCTAGCCAGACCTGTCATGTACCTAGCATCCTTTTTGTTCCCATCACCTTTGTTATAAAACACTTCCTTATAATGCCCAACATGCCTGCTTCCCACAGCTAGGATTACATGGAAGGTGGGACATTCTCAAACTTTTTTGTACATATTGCTGTAACATGCCCTAATTTTGCATTATATCAACCAGATCCTGTATCCCCTTACTGAATGGCCTACTCATTGAGTTGCCTAAGCTACTGTGACTAAGCTACTTCTCAAGTATCTGGTTCCCATAGAGACAGAACAGCTATCACATTGTCAGGCATTCATTTCTTTATATGCCTGTAGAGTAAGGCCCAACCACATGCTCCCTTAACAATGCTCAGAGACACCACCAAAACTATGCTCCGAGAAAAAAGGCTTGCCCTTCAACTGCTTTAAGACTTCTCTCCTTAGTGAAAGGAATGAAAGGGAGGAAAGGTGTTCGGATCAGCTTGGCTATTATTATTGTTTGGAAGAATCCTTGTTGAACCACGTATTTTTACAAGGCGTGATTATCAGATTTGAGAGCAAATTCTTCCTGACTCTAAAGTTCTCTAATAAAAAGAACATTAAGCAAGCCTCCTTGCATGCTGCAGGCTACAGTTCAACATCCTCAGCAATGTGTCTTTAGAAGGGATGCCTCGTGACATTGAGACAACAGGTGTTCAGTGCAAAAGAGGTGTTCGCAAACGTTGAGTATGAAATCATACTAAGAGTGTCTGAGGACCTTCTGATTCAGAGCTGTGTACTGCTGACGCTAAACCTGTCATCTGAAGACCTGTCCATTCCCACATGTCCCAGGCTCACCTTCCAACCACCTTCTTGCCTGGTCCAAGTAGATGTCTTCCTCATCTCAACAAATACACAACTAGCTTCCCAGCTGCTTAGGACAAAAACCTGGGAATGTTTTTTTCACTCCCCTCTGTTACTGCCCACCAGTACAAGCCAAGTCCTTTACAAATCCTATTTTTCTACTTCCAATACAATCCAAAAGCCAGTGAGTTCTCTCCATCTCTACTGCTAGTACATCGGGTCACCCCAATACCTCCTTTCAGTTCCCCAACCCTCTTTCCCCATCATTGTTCTCCACACACAGCCAAAATAATTTGAAAATCTAAATCAGATCTTGTCATGTCCTCCCTTGAAGTCCTTCAGTAAATTCTTCTGGGATGTGCAATGAGATTAACCCTCTTGACATGCTGTGTACTTGCCCTCATCCTACCACACATCCTGACTCTGCATCTTCATCGCTGAGCTCAGCCACACTTGCCTCTAACATCAAACCGTTTCCTCCTTCTGTGCTCACTGCTTTCTCTGCTTAGAACTCTCTTTCTCCTGATGGCCACATTATCAACCAGCCTCTTTTATTCTGACCCTGGTTCAAAGTCATACTCAGGAAGACCTTCCCCAAACATGCCTTCCAAGGTTACTTTCTTCCCAACCCCTGCCAACTTATAAGTGAATGGTTAACTTACATTTAAATATTTCAGATCACCCATAATAAAGAATATATATACATTTGGTTTTGAAAATTATAGGAGATAAAACTTTTTATCATATGCTCTAGGATGAGAAAACTAAACAAAGTAACAAAATACTATTTGATAAAACCTCAAAATACTGATGGCTGATACTTTTAAAAATAAAATTTGTGGTACTTGTAATGCTTTGTTTAGATATTGTTGAGGGTCTGGATGAAAAACCCTAAGCTGCCAGTGGTTTCTAGGTTAGGTGTGAATTCCATGTGAAAACCAATGATTTATGGCCTGGGATTGACACAAGGTCATTAGGTCATGGGGATGCTCACCACCTCACCCAAAGTTGGTCCCTTTCAGTGGTGAACAGAGCCCTGATCAAGACAGCTCTCTTTGCATCAATCTCGCCCTTAATGAGAAAGCTTTCAAAGATTCGACACTTTCTGGATGGTTTTCAAATGCTGGTGTTCTAAATGCATGCTCATTTCAATGCTTTCTTCCTTAAGAGTTAGTTGTAGGGACATTAAAATTGTTTGATTAAGAAGATCTTCAGGGTTCTTCCTACTAATGATACATTGATATTTCAGCTACTAATCCTTAGTTTGTTAAGTAGTAGTCTCGTGGAAATACTAGTAATAATATTCATAGAAATACTAGTAATTGTATTCATAGAAGGAGGAAGACCAAAACATGCCACAGCTAATATTTATCGAATCCTTATTATGTGCTAGTCACAGCGTAGAGACTTTCTTTGAATGATTGAGTCTATGGCTTTATTTTTTTTTCTTAATAATAATCATACTGTACTTTTGTTCACTGTCTCCTTCTCATAGAAAATCTAACAATAAGATAGGGCATTTTGTGCTTTACAGATAACTTATTTCTGAATAGAAATTCAAAGGGTGGAATATTCCAGAATATGTTTGTTCTTACAAATGTGCATTTTTTTCCAGCCTTTTTTTGGGGTGGGGGGTTAGGTATCTTCAGGGTTAAGATAAGGAAAGCTGCATTGTGAAGCTCAACTGATAATTCCTCAACTTTCACTGACAAAGTATACCTACATGGCAGCATTCAATATGTATGTATCGAAAGAATGGGTGCCTGGATAAAATCTGTATCGAGAGAATATGTTTTATGGGTATCAATTTTAACATTTAGTTGTGATAAACACCTGGAGTCACCAAGACACAGAATTCACATCCTAAGGCTCTGAACCAATGGCTTCAATGATGTTAGACTTGTAAAATGATTTCAAGTTTAAAAAAATGAAAAATACCATATTCACAGGATAACTTCAGAAATTACCTATCACCACTTTAAACAACACAGTTTTTGTGTAGGAAAAGTTTATGAAACCACCAAGGAATAAATCAAAAAGATTTTCTCAGGTTTTTGAGAAGCCCAAAAGCAGAACATGGAGGCTGAACTTCTACTCATAAAAGGTAGTCTCTGGGGCGCCTGGCTGGCTCAGTGGGTTAATAAGCCTCTGCCTTCGGCTCAGGTCATGATCTCAGGGTCCTGGGATCGAGTCCCGCATCGGGCTCTCTGCTTGTCAGGGAGCCTGCTTTCTCCTCTCTCTCTCCCTCTCTCTCTGTCTGCCTCTCTGCCTACTTGTGATCTCTCTCTGTCAAATAAATAAAATATTTAAAAAAAAAAAAAAAAAGGTAGTCTCTAATATCCTTTCTTTCTTCCTTCCTTCCTTCCTTTCTCCTTCCTTCCATCCTTCCTTCCTTCCTCTCTTATCTATCTATCTATCCATCCATCCATCCATCTCACAGAGAGAGAGAGAGAGAGACAGTGAGAGAGGAACACAAGCAGGGAGAGTGGGAGAGGGAGAAGCAGACTTCCTTCTGAGCAGGGAGCCTGATGCAGGGCTCAGTCCTAGGACCCTGGGATCATGACCTGAGCTGAAGGCAGATGCCCAACAACTGAGCCACTCAGGCACCCCTGTAAAGTTCTTTTTTATATACCACACCAAGGTAAGTATTGTAACAACAGTATTTGTCCAATTGCCATTCAGAGGCCCAATCTTACATACCATTCACGTAATTTAGCCTCATGACAAAGGGATTTATAAAGACATTCATAATGTGTGTTTTGAAAGTAAAATACTAAAACTGCTAATCACTGAAGACAAGAACATGTAAAATACTTGCTCCACTGAATATATTATGAATAATAAAAGTAAAAGAATGGTGCAAATAAAAAAAACAAAAATTGTTCTATGTCTCTCTATATTTTATTTTTTCATCCTAGAACAGTATCCAAACACTTTTATTCATTAGGGTCTGAAATCAGAATAAATTTAATTGCATAAACTTTTTCTCATTTTTAAGGACCTAAAAAAACTCCTTTTGTTCATTTATATATTTTTGCCTTACATATATATTGGACTCTATCAATAAATTAAGACGTTCCCCTTTCATACTTTAGATTTATTATTTAAAGTTAAACCACATTCCCATCTGGACAAAAAACTCAGTTCCAGGCATATTTATTCTAAAGAAATTAAAAACTGATGTCTCTTGGTACTCACCCTCCCATATCTGTTGGCATAGGACCCAGTGAGCAAGGAATGGAAAACGATGATTGTCTCATCCAAGTCCCAGATGAACACCCTCTACAAAGGAAGAACCAAATCAATACGTCTTTCCCTTGGTTGAGAAACCTGTTATTCAGTGAACTTCAACATAAATAAGCACTCTTAAAATAGAAGACAGAAGAAAAACCTGAATTTACTGTGTTTTTAAAATACAACTGTTCCAAAGAGCATCCTCTAGCTTTTCTCCAGAGTATAGCATTAGGTGAGATATAAGAGAATAATCATATTAGTGACATCAATACAAACATGGGCAAGAAATAATAATATATGTCCTTTCTACTTCTGAAGTATATTCTTAGTTTACTCTTCTGAAAAAATGAACAATGAGCTAAAACTAGTCTGTTTATAACTTCTTGAGACAGAGAGAGGCCAATGAATTAAAACTCATACATTTTTCTTACCTCTTCTGCTTATTAAGAAGCATTAAAATAGTGAATCTTATGTTTGATTTTCATCAAGCCAAGTATTAAAAAACTACACCTAAAACCTAAACTTCACATCAACTATTCACCTTATGCTACCTTTGGACTGTTATCACATGGATGGGTTATGTATGACTCCTGTCTGGTTTTCTTCAGACTGCAGACAGTTAACAACTTAAGCAGACACATCACACAGGCTCTTGACACACTCAGGGTATTTGGAATCAGATTTACAGGAATTCACTTCAAAAACACCTTCGAGATACCACAGAAGCCTCCCAAGCCTACTTGTCTTCTTCCCCTTTCCACTCATACCAATATATATTCAGACACATGGGTTCTGCTGGGAAATTTCCATCTTTTCAGCCAAAATAATCATGTTTTCCACCATCAGATTTCACTGGGCAAAATGCAGAAACTAATTGCAGTGGATTCAAGGCTATGAAATCTACCCTTCAAGGTTTTATTTAATCCCTCCTGCTTTTGAACTCCACCAAAACAGGTCTCATAAGGTTCAGTTATGAACCATTCAGTTTAGAACATCCCAGGTTTTCCTTTCTCAATATATATGAGTGTGTCTTTAATTTTCAAAGTGGATTTTAGTAAGTCTTTTTAGTATGACACTTAATTAAAATGACAATGATATAGAACAGTATAAAAGAATTTTCCTCATGCAAAAGGATATAATTTACTATATTAAAGAGAAATAAGCAGATGCTTTACATGTAGTTAAAATGGTAGAGAAAACAGAAGTTATTATTTTTAACTATAAGTAAAAGAAAAGAGAAAGAAAATGCTTTACTTATGATACAGAGAAGAAAGCAGTTACAAAGCATTTGGACATATTGATGACGGCCATTTACATTACAGATGTCTAGAACCACCCTTTAACTACCAAGATACTTTGTTATTTACCAGGGCACTGGCAATGACGTACCTCGAGGTCAGAATCCGGGGGAGGTGAAGGATTATTGTTTCTTCGGCCCCGTCCACGGGACTTCCCATCTGAACTTCGGCGCAATCGATCAGAATCTGAGTCTTTAATGGGTGTTGATGGGCTGTGGATTGTACTGTACTCTGTAGAAATACAGAAAGGCCTTTCATCTTTTGGTTCTATTACCATGGTGTCAAGATCAACCTTGTTTTAATTTTGGAGGAAGCTTGAAGAGTAAAACACATTTCATTCTGTTCCCTCTCGTTGCTGTTTACCTCCATTGATAAATAATTTATGAGATACTGAATACCAAGAATCCATTCTTTTGAAAGAATGTGTGATCAGAAATGAAAAAAAAATTAATTGATAGTGCAAGATTGGAGGCTGTAGGAAGCTGCCTAGTTTTTCTTTGTGGTTCTCTATGATGAGACAAAGCTTATCCATCCCCACTTCCATGTATGTGTTTTTCTTTTATTCCACACAAGCAGGGCCTGGCCATACCAAGAGAGATTCACACAGGTGCCTTATCAGCCACTCTCCCACCTATGAAAGGCTTCTGGTTCACAGAAAGAAAAGAAAAATCAACTCTGGGACAGGAAAAAACCGAATCCCAAGGCAGATGTTTCTTTGAAAATTTCAAAATCTCCTTTTCTCCCTCCTTTTATGTGAGAACAAAGGAGTGGCAAGATAAGGAAGAACATACATATGGGCAATACCCATACCTTGAGAGCATTCATCACAGATTCTTACTGTATCTTAGTCTCTGAACCAAAAATCCCAAACAGCACATTAAAATTGCTCACCTGGGTAACTCAGAGAAATCACAGAAACAGTTATACAGAAACGACAAAATAAAGAACCACCCCTAATGAGCTACAGGAAGGGCTGAGTAGTGGTGACTATAGAGTTGGGGTGGGGCACTCTTACCCTGTTCCAAAATGAACAAAAACCCCTTATAGTTTCTTTTTTTCTCCAGTCCATGCATTAAACAATTTCCACCTCCCCAAATGCTTTGCCAGATTTCTTTTCTGGATACAGTTTGGAATTTCCCAAGGTGGTATAAGGAATGATAATTCTTATTGAGATGTTGTTGATATTACATTTCACCAAACAGAAAAGTATTGAGAACAGCTGAATATCTGGTAGCCTCTGTTAATATACTATCATCCCTAACTGTATCCAGAAGGCCAGCTGTGTGTCAAACCATGTGGTCTCAGTATTACTTCCAAGTTTAAGGCTTAAGCCTTAGGAGGTGGGGTGGATAGGAATGGACTTCAACAGAGTAAATTCCACTTCTAAACCACATAGAACAGCCCTATATCTTCTGTTCAACTTTAAAATCCAAACAGATTCCTATCACTTTTGGATGAGACTTTTGCATGTCTTCTGCCATAGAAAACAAGACAGCAAACTTCTTCATATAAGCCAGTCATTGGGTCCTTGTACCCAGGAACCACCATCGTAATGTACAAGCTTGTTAGTTAATTATGGCCAGAAAGTCCAAAACAACTTTTCACTACGTCAGCATATGTAGTACCATGGGATGCATTTCTGAGCTAACCCATCTTGTAGAACTATCAAAATACAGTGCTGGCTGGTCAAAGTTTAACATTCTCCAAATCCACATGTGATCCTTTTCTTACAGAAGCAGAGGACTGTGGCATCCTCTCCTCAAAACGTTCGAAGCCAAGCATCTGCCTTCCATGTTTTATAGAGAATTAGGACCTCTGAAGAAATACATATTTTTAAGGAGCTCAGAGAATTCAAAGTTGTGTTTTGAAGAAAAAGTCTTGACCTCCTTCTTCTTTAAAAACTCTGCAACTACATCTCTGTGCAAACCTGCATAGCCACCATCTGAGACAGAACACATGCCAATTTCTTTACCAGTGTCAAAACAACATTTGCTTTGCAACTGGCATAACTGGCATTTAAATTTGACTCATACTTCAAGTATTTGACTGCAAAGTCCATCTTCAGTTGTGAGTTCTCCACCTTTTGCGGTTCATATTTGAGAAGAAGCTAAAAGATGTGAAGCAATGTATCATATTATATCATGTCTTTTGCTTTGACTTCTAGCTAGTTTAGGGCGAATTTTTTTTCTCCAAGTGTTTCATCTTGCCAAGGTTTTCTTACCCTAGATTTCTCCTATGGATTACCCATTCCTTTAGTTTTTGGTGTATATTTCTTTATTCCTGTGTTAAAACCCAATCAAATCTTTTTAAAAATGTACTCCATCTTTTTTTTCTTGAAATAAAAATGAATATTAAATTGATTACTCAATTCTATAAACCTATCCCCAAAGAAACTAAGTTCAATGAGCAAAGTATACAGGTAGATTTCTTAATTATCTTATCTAAAGATTTTCCAGGTGGAAAAAAAGCCCTAAAATATGGACAATCTGATACCTCTAAATATTAAAACACACATACACCCCTTATAGGCCTCAACTTATTAGAAGTAATATAAAAGTTAAATGATGCAAGCTAGATTTAAAAAAATCTCTTCCTCTTTGTTCTATGAGGTAGGAATAAACACTTCTATTCTCCTAACCAGTTTTCCTGACTCTATTCTCCTTCCTTCTATTAGTGTAAAACAACTCAACAAATAATTTTATCTTCTAATCCACTGAAATCTCATGTTTCATTAAAATCCTTTCCAAATTATTCAACTTTACCCCCACTAAGATAATGAATGTGAAAATAGAAGAGCATTTATTCCATTTAACAAACAATGACTGCATGCCCATACTATTTCAGGCACTGTACCAAGAGCTTGAAGTATGATGATGTACCATACAGATATGGTCTTTTTGGAGCTTAAAATTCAGAGGAAGGCACTGATTTATGAACAAAAATAAGAGATTAGAAAACAATAGAGAAAGGGTCATGACATGAGAAAGGTAGAGTGCTGGGAGACCATAGAGCAAGTCCACATAACTTAGATTTACAGGATTATAGAAGCGTCCTGAAGATGAAGAACAAACTGCTTCTAGTAAAAAATGGAATATAAATGTTCTCCAGGCAGGGACATGAGCATGTGTGACAGTGGAGAAAGAGAGAAAGAGAGAGGAGGGGAGAGGAGAGAGAATGTCAAAGAACTGGAAAAAAAAAAAAATTAATCTGACCCGATTCTACAGAGGAAGAATACAGAGATGAGGCTGGATTGGCAGGCAAGGAATTTAAGAATGGAGGGATGAAATCAAATTTCCAACTTAGATAGTTCTAGCTCCACTATGGGGCAGGTGCTGGAGGCAAGTCAAGAGTGAGAAGCAGAGACCAGCCAGGAGGATAATTCAGTGGGCGATTGGTGGCCCATGTAGGTAGTGGAGATAGGGAGAGCTACAGATACAAAGTGTCATTGGGAGGGAAAGGAAGAGAAAGAGGGAAGTCAAGGATGACACTGATGTTAATGGTTTAACAATAGGGAAGGCGAAGGTATAAGGCACAAGGCATGGGTTTAGGAAGAAGGGATTATGGGGAAGTGTGTAGATGAGAATTCACATTCAACTTTGAACATACTGAACTTGAAGAGTCTGTGGTATTCAAGATGTCCAGTAGGCTGCTAGACTGCTCTGAAGCTGAGGAAAGAAATGTGGGCTGGGTTTAGGTTTGGAAATTGATGCCATACATAATGTGATTAAAGATATGGGTATAATTAAAGACATGGAGAGTATGTAGAGGGACAGGCAGAGAAAAATGGGTAGGACATGAGGAAAAAAACAAAGGTTAGTGTGTTGTAGAGGAAAGAGTATGTCCCGAAGGAGAGAGTGATCAATAACTTCTGATCAGCCAAAAGATAAGCTAAAGTGAAGACGGACTCCAAGAGTACTTGGAGATTTAGAGTCGGTGAGGTCTTTGGCACACATGGCAAAAGTATAGATTTGAGAAGTATTGATGTGGTGGACTAGTGGGATAAAAATGAGATAGCAGAAGGTAGAAGAGTAAACAGGGGTTGTTACTGAAGACCCTATAATGGCCAAATTCAATAATTATATTTTAGTTCTTAGTCTTATTGTACTTTGCTGTGACTGTGCTGACCACTGGCTCTTCTAAACTGGGTTCCATTAGAGTAACTGACTTCTCGTCCTCCCACTTTTGCTTCTCACCCTCCCACTCACACTATTACTTCCGTCCCTTTAGAGTCTCTTCCTCTACCCAAAGCTTAAATGTTAGTGTTTCTGTATTAGTGATACTCAAATTGATCTGGGACAAAATAAGAAGCTTGTATCAGGATGTTAATTAATGCGATGCTTCCTTCATCAAAAGTCTTGCTAAGATTAAAAACAGAAGTTGAAGTACACAGTGTGCTCAGTGATGCTGTTGATTATATTTTGAAGCAAATCCTCATGTCACATGGACTATTACTAAACAAAGTGGATAGGTGGCCAGTTGGTGGAGTATATCTTGAGCAGCAGTACAGGAGAATTTTCTCTATGGCTCTCTTATCTCACTACAAGCTCTCAGCAGTTTGTAGTATTTGTAAGAGGGATTTCAATGATAACTTCAAGGCTGATGATTCTAAAGCCTCCGGATCTGTTGACCTGAACACCTCAGTGTTAGCTAACCCTATCTACCCGAATACTCCATGGGCACCACAACTAAAGCTGTCTCCACATGCAAGAGCCTCCTTCTCTCTTAATGAGTCTGCTTAATGGTACCAACATCTACCCAGTTTTTCAAGCCAGAAATTACTTGTTAGCTCCATCATCTAGACTAAGTTTTGTGGGTTTTACCTTTTGAATACTTTTTATTTCAAGTTCAGGCTCTCATCATCCCTGCCTTGATTCTTGCAACAGGAGGCTTTCAAGCTTACTACCCACAACCTTTCAATTACCACCTACACCAACATGACAGAAAACTTTAAAACTCTTCAATGCTCCAAACTCCTAGGGTAGAATAGGAAGGACAGTCTAGATTTTAGGATTTTAGGACACTGAGCTATGGACTCAACTGCTATGTTTCAAGTCACAATCCCACTCCTTATGAGAAGTATGACTTTGGATAAGTTAATTACCTTTTGTATGAGTCAGTTTCATCATCTGTAAAATCAGAATAAATGAGAAAAGTAAAACCAATATACATATAAAGGTAGTTAGAACTGGTGCATGACACTAGCACTCTACTATGTTAGCTACCTTGAAACACAGAGAAGTCCTACCAAGTCCAACTTCTCTCTCCCCTTCATACTCTCCACTTCAGACAGTCACACCTAATTTTCTGAGTTCTCTGAACATGTCATGCTCTTTCATGACATTGAACATGCTATTCCACTTTTTTAGAATGCTCTTTCTTTATACTTACTACCCCTCCCCGGTCTGTGAAATTCCCATGAACACCTAAAGTTCACGTATGTTCTTCATGAATTTTCTATCTAAATCTGAGTCCCTGTTTTACAGTTATGTTTATCTCTGTTGTAGGGTTATACAATATTTGCAATCATTTATGTCCATAGTAGATAACAACTTGAGTTATTTTGAGCAAATGTCCATTACTCCCGCTCTTAGAGGAAAGAAGCTGGTGGTGTTCATTTTATATTCTGAGAATGCAGTGAGAGTCCAGAGCACCAAGTACACATTTAAAAAAAAAAAAAAAAAAAAAGATGACTGAAAGAATGAATGTTTCTCAAGTTTGGCTGTTGCTCTATTAAGTCTATGAAGATTACCTACCTAATTATTCCTACTAGCTAGTCAAAATATTTCAAAATGAGAAATTTGTTTTTAAAGCTTATTTAAACATTAATGTTTACATATTCAATCATAAAATTTTAGAATCTACATAAGATCATTAACATTCTTACATTTGTAAGTATTACTGAAGAGTTCCACAAATCCTTCAATATTGCAAAGGAAAACAGAACTGGAACTCAGAAGATTCCATTTAGTTCCTCTTGGCTCTCTCTGAGCTGAGTTCATAACTCCTACTTGAGTCTTAGGGACATTTCTTCCATGTTTTTTTAACCTCCTGGTCTGTCAAATTGAGGACACAGCCTAGATGATTTAGCTTTAAAGTTTTATTATCTGTGACATACAATATTTACCACATCTTTCTAGCTGTTAGCTTTTATTCTTTCCCTCTTACATAGTCACCTTCAGACTAATCTATACAAAATACCATGGCAACACCAACCATCAGAATCCATCAGGGTTTACTGCTTACTGTACCTAGTACAAATTCCTTATCTGGTTTTATTTCTCATGCTATTCCTGGACATGTTAGCTACTTTCTTATATACATTGCCAAATAGTTTTCAAAAGGATTGTATCAATTTAAATTGGTTCAATTTTACCACAGCATTACACACAGTGGTTATTATTGTTTTAAAGAAGTCCTTGCTATTTTATTCGGTGTAGAATAGTAGTGGTTTTAATTAGGACATATTGGAGATACTTACAAATATGGGTTTCAAAATTATACTTCCCTTTATGAACTATCAAAATCCTTGGCAATTATTTATACTCCTTTACTAATAAATATAAAAGTTTTAACCTCTTTTTCATATTTGTAGATACTTTTTCACTCGATAGCTCCTCAAATCTTCAAATGATGCTGGTATTTCCCTAAATTATGTTTTCCTTCACAGTTTTTTTTTTTTATGTAGTCCTGCACTATATAAATCACAGCCTGTTGGCCTGGTTGACTCCTTGAAGATTTAGGGATAAGAATTTACATTTATTCTAAGTGGAGCAGAGAACTTTTGATCTAACTTTACACTCCTGGGACTATATATGCCAGTGGTAGTTGTAAAGGAAGTAGAATACAGGGTTCCTGCAAGCGCACTTCTCTTTGCTTTGGGAGGATGGAAGCTCTCCTTCCTTGTTTCTAAGTTTAACTGAGGTGAAAGACTACTCCTCTGAAACAGAATCAAGTAACCAAACTCTGTGTGGACAGGAAGCTCTTGGCACATATATAATGATAATTGGGTTGAGGCCAGGAAAGCTATCATCTCTGGCTAGACCCTGAATCTACACTAAGACAATACCAATTACAAGAGGAAGTAAAGAGCTTTGTGGGATAGCCTTATAGAGATTACCTAAATTGAATGAACCTGATACATGGCAATCAATAGTTGTATTCCATTTGCTGCTATAGGGGACTCGGACAAAAAGAACAGGGTGTCTTACTTTCCTAAAAGCAGGTTACTGTCATGTTTGAGACTCAACATTTTAAGTATATGGACAGTTACACAGGTTGAGTGTGAAGATGTCAGAAACTGACCATGTGGCACCCCCAAACTTTGAGACTCTCAAAATCAACATATGTATATGTAAAAATCCTCTCAAAAGGGATGAATCAAGCCAAAATCAGGAAGACTGAGAGAAAGAATGCAGAGAGATTAATTCTGATTCCATGAGGAAAGGTTATTCTGATTACCCTGACATTTCCCATAGGGAGGCCACAAGCCCAACAAATCCTAAACCACCATTGGGTTTATTTCTGTTTATAATTGGTTTTCCTATGAGGTAAAAAAAAAAAAAAAAAAAAAAGAAAAACAAAAACTACTCTATAAAGCTGAGTTTGATTACTTTAAGGTAAATATGGGGTTGCATCTTACTCCAAGGATGGGTTCTGTAATCAATGAGCAAAGTAGGAAAACCACATATACTCAAAGTTTCCAGAAACCCTCTCTCAAATGGCTACACTGTGAGGTGAAAGGGCAGTGAAACCCACTGATGGGATAGCGAGGTACAGATAACATAGGTACCCAGAGAGAGGCATGGAGCCGACTTGCCCACAATATTTTTTTTTCTGTCTCTATTCACTAATGAAAAAGACAGCAATTTTTAAAAAATGGTCAGATAGTAAATATCTTGGGCTTTGTGTAACTTAACTCTGCCATTATAGTGGAAAAGCAACCACAGACAAAATATTAATAAAGGAACAGGGTGCTGATGTCTCCCAAAGCAGGGGAAACAAAGGCAAAAATTAGATATTGGGACTTATCAAGATGAAAGGCTTTTTGCACAGCATAGGAAACAGTGGACAAAACCAAAGCACAGACTACAGAATGGGAGAAGATATTTGCAGATGTTTTATCAGATAAAGGGCTGGTTAGTACCCAAAATCTATTAAGAAATTATCAAAGTCAACATCCAAAGAACAAATAATCCAGCCAAGAAATGGGCAGAGGACATGAATAGACATTTCTCCAAAGAAGACAGACAAATGGCCAACAGACACATATAAAATTGCTCAACATCACTAAGTATCAGGGAAATACAAATAAAACCACAATAAGATATCGCCTCACACCAGTTAGAATGGCTAAAATTAACACGTCAGGTAATAACAGATGTTGGTGAGGACACGGAGAAACTAGTAATACTTTTTTAAAATTGATTAAATTGAATTTAAAAAATAAACAAGTATGGTGGTGTTCCAACAAACCTTTATCAAACAGATTTGGCTTGTGGGAGTATATAATTGTATTCATTAGGGAAATAGTGTGTTAATATGAGATTCCAGTAAGTGACTCCCTTATGACTATACGATTTAAGTGACTGTCACCTTACTTCTCTGGGTGATATTGCTTCTTCAACATTGCTGCAAACCTTAAATGTTAACATCATGATACAAATAATAAGTGAACCATGTTGCCAAACTAACTGGAGAACAAGGTCCAAAACAAGGTGCTTATTTTTTTGGAATTGATAATAAATAGAAAAGGAATTTAATATGTACTTTTTAAAAGTACATATTATCCCAGGTGGGAAGTGACCCCCAGCAGCCATGGTATCAATATATATCTACTTTGAATATGCAAACAAGGTTCTGTTTTTCTCATGAACACAGTAACTTGGCATGCAAAATAGATCAGAGTCTCCTTGGGTTGGTAGGAACACCGGACGCATATATCGTGCGAGTGATTTTGTATCCTCGTCTCTAGCAGAATGGCTCTAGGCAGGCACCAAGCCTAAAGAAACTGCTGTAGGTTGGGCACCGCTCTAGGTGTGTGGCCTTGGGGATGCTTTCTTACAGGGCTCTTTGTAGTTGACAGAATCTGGAGGACACAATCACAAGCTACCCCAGCAGGCAAGCACATCAGGGACACTGGGTGATGAGCTAAGCCGTCTTTCTAAGAAAAATTCAAATGCCCAGCCATTTTCCACACAGGAAAATTAGGAAATTTAGGTGAAAGATCCAATGACAAAGGGGCAGGTAGGCCTTTCCCACTGAGCACTTAGATGTCCTGGGCTAACGGTGACCTCTAATAACTGAATCTGAAGAACATTCCTTCGCAGGCTCACCTCCTGATAGCTCTACTTTCCAATCTCTCTAAAATCTGACCACATTCACCACCTCCTCCCCCGTCATCTGAGCGAGCCCAAGCTCCCTCTTCGTGGGCCACAGGAACCATCTCCTGCGTGACCACCATGCCCCTTCTTCCCTTGCTTATTCTCAGTCCAACAAGCAGACAGATTCTATTTTAAATATAAAGACACCATGTCACTTTTATGCTTAAACACTTCTCACCTCATTCAAAACAAACAAAAAATCCAAAGTCTTCCCAGTGCCCACATGCCTTCTATGATCCGGCTTCTTACCTCCCTATCCCAGGCCCCTCCCACTCTCTACCCCAGAGTGATCTAGTGACACTGGCCTTCCTGTTGCTGCTCCATCCACCAAGCACAGTCCTGCCTCCAGGCTTGGGGAACTGCTGTTTACTCTCCCAGAACTCCCCCACCCCCCTCCCCCGCCAGGACTCAGAGGTGGCGTGCTCTCTACTCAGTAATTTTGGGTCTCAGCTCAAATGTCACCCTGCCAGACCATGCTTCTGAAAGAATCTGTCTGTCCTAACTCTGTTTTACAAACTGCTTCATCCTTCCAAGCACTTCTGACAGCCAGAGGCATTTTACATTGACTTGTAGTCTGTGTGCTGCCGAGTGCCCTGTGTCGAGAACAGTGCCTGGAATATACCAGAGGCTCCATAAACATCCAGTGTTGAATGAGCTTAACAACCCAGCATGTGGGACATCCCTGGTTCACAAGTTGCACGTGATCATGGATAATCCTTCATGCAAATCTTATTTCACCATTCTCATAAAGAATGTATATCACAGTTAACTACTTATCCGTGTGCCTTCATGCTCATACTGGGAGGAGCTGACAGGAAGGGAACTTGGGTGCATTGGTTCCTGATTCCATATTCTGGATTCAACTTATTTTATGCAGTGCAGAACTCGGAGTAGACCTTACCCTTCACTGGAAGAGGCCACATTACGGTTGACAAGTAGACAGGTGGATTGAACGCGGCTTCCTCTAGGCTCTGAGATTATTTCTCTCACTCCATCTGCCTTCTCTGGCTTCACACACCTGACTGAACCAGTCTTGACTTTTCTCAGAGAGCATGTCACTTCCCCAAGCCAGAACCCTTGCTTCACAGCCATGAAGACAAAGAGACGACAGAGTCACTGAAGGGCCCCTGCCTGGGGAGGTCTGGGGTCAGAGAGGGAGCTGCCTGGAACTGAGGTTTAGCAGCATGGATTACAGAACCTGTACAGACTCCAAAAATGTGACCTCTTCCCTTTCAATTTTTGTGAAATAACCCACCTGTGGAGGGGATGGATCTTGCAAACTTTGGTCCATTTCCACATCCTCCTTAACTTACTGAACATGGAAAATTGAGTAGTTCACATTTCACTGTGGTAGACAGCATAACCTACAAATTCAGACAGTAGGATCTGTACAGGCTTGGTAACTTGTCATTTGTAGAATTAGCCAGCATGTTAGTGTTGTGGTGGGAAGTAAATTGTTCAAAGTCATCTCTCTGGGCTCAGTTATCTTACTCATAAAGATGATCACAAAGTGATTTGTCGGCTCAAAAAGGATTTCATTCTTCAGTGACATTTATATATAGTGTGTTTATTCTGATGGAAATGATACCACCGACGAGCCCATTTAAAAGGGTCTATTTCTCCAGCCTTGAATAAATACCCCATCTCTATCCTCTGTCCCTCACCCATTTACATCATTCAGTGCTGAGGATAAATTTCATTCCTTTCATTGGTTTTTTTCTCCAAATACTTTATATAAGAAATCTCTGTTCTTATATTCTTCCAGAGCACTTTGCTGCTTCTAGCATGGCATTTTTAAAAATGTAACGTTTGTTAGGTTTGGCTATTTACAAAAATGCTCCTTGAGGATAGGGAAGAACCGTCCTATTCTCTGTATCCCTTCAGAACCTAAGACAACTTTATAATTAAGAGCTGCTCGATGAATACCTAATGGAATGTTGAGGAACATCTTTAAGCCCTCACTCATATTTGAAAGGAGAAGAAACTGTGTTTTCGGCCTTTCCTTCAATTAGGGAACAGGGTAATGAAATTTAATAGCAAGATTAAGGAATAAGTCTCAAGAGAAATGTGCTTCCTCGATAACCTTTATCAATATTAAAAGTGAGTCAGGGGAGGTAATTAGATGAACAAATGTACTGAAACAGACGCTTTAGGGAAAACATTAACTGGGAAACTGGAAAGCAAAGAGACTCCACAGAAAGAACATTCTTAGAATACTGAAAGGGAGAACATTTAAAATGTCATCAGGGATGGAAAAGAAAATAAACTGCACAAGTTGAAAATAATGTCAATGGTAAAGAAAATGAATTCTTACATTTGGGAGCCATTTTGCAATTCACAACGTGTTTTTTATATAAATTAGCTGGATTGAAACACATAACAAGCCTATTAGACACGGCAGTTTGGGGCTTTGAGCAAAGAGAAGAAAAGATGAGCAGGTGTGTGCTCTTGTGAAGTTGTAATTATGAGAATCTTGAAGTGGGTTTTTGTGCACATATTAACCAAAATGGCGACATTTACAAACACGGTGATAATGGAAGATTTAGAAACTAAGTGCTTCCTGAATATGGAGCGGATGGGGTAAATCGATTTTTCTCACTCCTATTCTTATTGAATAAAACATTTTAGTTCTTAATTGTATTTTCCAGATAATTTATATCTTACCGGTATCCAGAATGGGTTTAAGATAATGCACGAAATAAGTACACAATAACTATATGGAAATTTAAAAAAACGAATGACTACATTAGAAAAAAAATACTGAATTGGAAAAGGTAAAATAAAACCAGGAGACAGAGTGGTCAGCACATGTCTGCTCGCCCTAAGGTCTGCAGTCAATGGCACACAGAATTCTAAGACTCAGGGGTATATATAATGAGACTGTCAATTTTTCTATAGAAACCTAGGTATTTCTAGCACAGAGATGAGACAGAAATGCCTCCCAAGACTGCTTACTGAGAGGATGTTAGTGTGATGCCAGGAACATACCCTCATGGTAAAGGAAAACAACAGGTTTCATATGATTCTTACTTCTCGGGAGAACCACAGCAGACTTCATAGGGCTAACTCAGTAATTAGATTGCAGAGCTGGGCCGGGGGGCGGGGGGACCTTGCTTATTTTAAGGGTAAAACTGAAAATATCTAGAAGAATGAAGCTTTATGTGCCCTTCTGGTAGCTGACAGAAGCGAGTATCTCCTTGAGTGTTAAGAAGCAACGAGGTAAGATGTTATACTCCAAGTTACCTGAAGTGGAGCTCCTCTTGGTTGCTCAGTTGAGTGGAGACGGATATGTTTTACTAAGTTACCTGTGTTGAGAATAGAAACGATATTCTCTTATGAAAATAAAGGGACCTAACCAGGGAAGATTCCCATGTGGAAGTCCACAGCCGAAGGGAAAGTCTCACGATAGTCCTCAAAAAGCTGCTTGGGATTCTTATAGACCTACCAAGTAATAGGCTATCAAGCCTTCAAAATTATATGCCACAGAGTGTGACCATGACAATGTTATACTGGGAGATGTTTTAAGTGGGAGTTTTTGCGGTCTTGGACAAACAAACAAACAAATGAACAAAACCCAGAAATCTCAGCAAGGTCTTGAATAAATTACATTATACTATATTATATTATATTCTCAGTAAATATTACCTTATTAAAGAGGAGAACACTTAAAGGAATCTTAACAACTTTCAGTTATCAGCTAGAGAACTCTCCCATAGAAACTTGGGTAAAATAAACTAAACACAAGTAGACTTGTTGACTAATGTTATGGGATTAACCAGAAGTCAGAGATTAATAAATATTATTTGAACTAAGGTTAGAGAAATGTTAGACTTCTCTATCTGTATTCTACAACCATTACTTCCCTTTCACACCATCACTGATTGTGGTCTCCCTGGTAAATTAATTCTTCAGTCAAGGTCTAGTAACTAAATCAAGAGAGATTTCTCACTCCTGGAATACAGCCATTGTCTCCAGTACTCTGTGGACAACCTCATAGAAACTTCTATCATCCGTCCTCACACGTTTCAGCCTCTCCCAGTCATACTACGTGGAGGAAACTGGTCAACCACACTTCCGGGGCTTCAGCATCTGAAACAACTACAATGCACAATGCGCCCCGTTTCTTCCCTTCAAGATGGAAGAAAACACACTGACTCCCTATTGCCAGGGATCTTGCCCTTTTTGTCCCCCCTATATCCCCTGGGCCAGGCACAAGGCCTGGCACAGCTTAGCTTTTATAAATGTCTGCTAAACGCACACATGGAACAAATGAACACTTGAGGGCCCAGTGGGCGTCCGTCACTTTGCGGGCCACTTACATAACGTCATCCTCACATTCATCCCATACACATGAGCAGAGTTATCCTCATTTAATGAAAACTGATATGCTGAAGCGCTAAGTGACCTGCCCAGAGTAAATAATAGAGCCAGGATTCAAATCCAGGTTAGCCCAACCCCAAATCCTTAGCCACCACTCCTTTTTCTTAATTAATACCCTGAGGCGGTGCAGTCCCCAAGTTCACAGGTATCCCTTGTGGGGGTGGGGGTGGGTGGAGACTGGTTCTGAGACCATTATGATTGGGAAGCATGTCCATTATGTGCAGTTCTCGGTGGGTATTAGTATCAAAGGATCCGGAAAGACCTCAGGTACAGGGAAACCCTGATAATTTTAAACCTAACAATTTGTCTCCCTAACTGATCCTGCTTGTGAACTCATTAAGGGCTCTCTGTCCCCATCTTTCGCAGACAGCAGTGCTGCCCAGAGCAGTGGGGGAAAGACCACGCCACATCATGCTGCCTTCCAAGGCTGCCACTCCAGCGTGCCATTAGGAGACGCTGGCAAGGATGGGTGATGCCGCTTGGGAAAGATGTCGTTATTTCCAGATTCCTTATTCATAATCAGGAAAGTGAAGGTCTTCAGCAAAAGAACCTGTAAGGTCCCTTATAACTTTAAAATTCCCTACTGCCCAATGGCTTCATGATAAAGTTGCTCAGGTAGATTTGTAGAGACAAGAGAGTTGTCAATTTACAAATCAGCCATGTTTTATGTTTTTTGGTCTTTTGTTGTTGTTGTTGTTTTGAAAGAAAGAGTGCTTGAGAGCAGGTTGTACATGGGGAGGGGCAGAGGGAAAGAGAGAATCCCAAGCCGACTTTATCCCTAGTGTTGAGCCCAAGGTGGGGCTCGATGCCACCACCCTGAGATCATGACCTGAGCAGAAATCAAGAGCGGGTGCTTAACCAATTGAGCCTCTCAGGTTCCCCTGCTTTACATATATTTATATTGGTTTTTGGAACCCAGAAGCTATTCTCCACAGAGACAACGGAAGACGTGATTGCTAAATCAATCCATCATGTCAGTCAATAACGTGATTATCAAGTCAATCAATAACCCAGGTGATTACTGCACATACACATTGCAAAATATTAGAAAATTATACTCAAATATCAGCACTTACATAAAAGGGAACAACAGTAAAATCCGTCCTAACTACTGGTACTGAAGAAAATGCAGTTTTAATTTTATGAAGAGATACTTGATAAAGTTTCTGGAGGGGTCATATAAATATTTTTAAAAGTGTTAGAAGGTGACTGTACTAGATTAAGATGCCTACTTACACTTTAAGATGGATGGCTTCCCTTTTCCTTGATAAAATAATAGCATCACCCCTACACTTACTGCTCATCACCATGAGATCCAAGTGGAAAAAGAAGAAAGAACTTGGAAATGTAGAGAACCAGATCCTCCGGGAAGCATAGGGGACGGTAGAGATGTTGTGAGAAACTGTTCTCTAAGCAAGTCCATGACAGATAACTATTAAATAGGATAAAGAGGGAGTGGAGAGAGTGCACATTCAGGAAAAGCATGCATTTGGTTGTTGGGTTATTCAAGATATCTACAAACTGATCCTATAATTCAGGAAATACTATGGGGTGCCTGGGTGGCTCAGAGGGTTAAGCCTCTGCCTTGGGCTCAGGTCATGATCCTAGGGTCCTGGGATCAAGCCCCGCATTGGGCTCTCTGCTCAGTGGGGAGCCTGCTTCACCCCCGTCTCTGCCTGACTCTCTGCCTGCTTGTGATCTCTCTCTCTCTGTCAAATAAATAAATAAAATCTTAAAAAAAAAAAAAAAGAAAAGGAAATACTACAAGATACCTTAAATATACTATATACCACTTCTCTGTAATTTCAGACCTATACTATTTTGCAAGCAAAGAGAGCCTATTCAAATTATTTAACACATATTTAACTGAATATCTGCTAATACATGCCTTTGCTGAGTTCTTTGAATAATTTAAGAAAATGAACACCAGATCGTTTCTGCCTTTTCTTTGTTTACATTTCCATTATTTTGCTTATTTGAAACCTCAGACACAGTGGTTTCTGGAACCAGCCTGCCTGTCTAATTAAGAATACAAGTTTGGGGTGCCTGGGTGGCTCAGTGGGTTAAGCCTCTGCTTTTGGCTCAGGTCATGATCCCAGGGGCCTGGGATCGAGTCCCACATCGGGCTCTCTGCTCAGCAGAGAGCCTGCTTCTCCTCATCTCTCTCTGTCTCTCTGCCTACTTGTGATCTCTCTCTCTGTCAAATAAATAAAATCTTAAAAAAAAAAAAAAAAGAATTCAAGTTTGTAGTCAAGTTCTGGAGGTTAAATCCTCATGCTGCCATGGAACTCTCTACTTAGCTTATCCATCTGTAAAATGGGGATAATGATAACACTACCTATCTCTTGCAATTGGGTGAGAATGAACAAAGTTCACACATGAACAGTGCTTAGAAAAATGCCTGGCACATAGTGTGTACTCAAAAAAACCAGCTATTATTATACTTACTTATAAAATTCATATCAAAAATACCTATTAATTTTTCTCTGTATATTGTTAAGTAAAAAAGTAAGGGACAAAACAGTATGTATTCTATTCTCTTTAAGGAAAAAGAAAAATAACAAACTATACATACTTGAATGTGAAAAAAAAAAAAAAGTATCCGGGGCAAGTGCTTTGTATATGTTTATATAAGGAACAGGTATCCCTGGAAAATATACAAGGAACTCAGCTGAAAAAAACTGGCTACAAAAGATTAAGGGAATTTTATTCTTCTCTGTAAATCCTCCTATACTTTTATAATTTTGTCTCATTTTCATATGTTCTTTAGTAAACTGTAAAAATTCACTAAACTTAAATTTTTGGCTATCAAACTGGGACTAAAAATGATAGCCATCAATTCAATCTTTACTTATAAATTAATCCAAATAAATCACGGAGATGGAAGGTACAGCACAGGGAACATAGTCAATGGTATTTTGATAGTGGTGTATGGTGATAGATGGTAGCTACATTTGTGGGGAGCACAGCGAAATGTACAGACCTGTCAATTTACTATGTTGTACTCCCGAAACTCACGTAACATTGAGTATTAACAATATTTCAATAAAAATACATAAATAAAATTACACCGTCCCCAGAAAATAAATGAAAGTCAACCCAAAACTTACCCACTAAACAAATCAATCCAAATTAAATGAGGCACAGGTAACTTTGTATGTTCTTTTCTCAACCATCTCCAAAGAAAAAAAATTTATCAGTAAATGCTGATGTCCTCCAACTTAAACAAGGAAACTTATCACATTGATCTGTCTTGGTCCCACAGGATGCTTAAGGCTTTACAGAAAGAACGAATCAATTAGCTACTAAAGAAGATAAAGTAATAAACGGGAAGGACAGTAAACGAATTTAACTAGCTCAATGATATATGCTTTCTTATTTGGGGTAGTTATACACAAATCATATGTTAAGTATAAATAGAAGAAAGAATGACATATTTGAATCCACGCATACTAAAACGGACTCCAAACTGAAAAAATTAGTCAAACCAGTAATGAGGCACAAAATGGGAAAATTCTAAAACACTGAATTTTTCACTTTTTAGAAACACAATCCAAAACTCAAAGATAAGGCAGCCCACTTTTATGACTTTCCTCACAATACAAAATAAAAAATGAACTTTATTTTCAAGAATTTTATAATCTCATTAGGGTTAACACTGTTTCCTCTGGGGTGGGGGAGAAAAGCAAGAAAGCAAGCAGATGCCATCAAGACAAACAAACCCAACAACCCCACACAAACATCTGTTTTGTTTTCTCACATCGTAATAGCCTGACTATTTTAGACACAAATATTTGTTTTGCCGACAAATGTTTCCAGAATGTTAGTTAAAACTGTTTCAGTAAAAGAGTTTATTTTTGAGCTGAACAAATTGCAAACTTCTCCAAAGTCCACAAGGCATCAGCGAAAAAGAGCAAGTATGGCCTAAAGATTTTCAGAACTGCTCACTCGGCAAAATGGAGCAATTGAGACCCATGCTGTTGCAAACCTCAGGATCATTTCTGCAGTGGACAGATGTAGGAGTGTTCGGTTATAGAGACGTGGCCCAAATTTCCTGCGTTTATAAGGCAGACGGCCTGCAGTTTCGTTTTTCATCCTGTCACACTGAATTCCTGTGAGAGCTCAGAGTTCCCCTGCAACTTTGCACAAGAATGTTCCCGGTTTTCAGGCGCTTTGCTCTACTTTCGTGTGCCTTGGCAAGGATCAAAGAAGCAGAGGGAACAAATGGTTTCCCATGCATATTGAATTCCCTCTTATACTGATTTTTCCTCTGTCACTTGAAATTCAATATCGGCAAGATTCCCGTACATCACCTTAACCAGTAAATCGTCTGCATGTAGTCAGAGCATGAAAAGGTAGACTTCAACCGTCTACCTTTTTGGTAAGAATTCAAATGAACAAATCCTTTGAAAACCTGACTTTTCTATAGCATGCATACCAAAACTCATTCCTAATGAACAAATAACTAGTTTTATTTTGCATTCACCTAAAATATTTTATTTCCCATTTATTTACTCTTTTCTCTCTGATGGCTTTGTAGTATTTCAAAAGTAAAATGTTATAGGTGATTAGTCCTTCCACAAAAATTTGGCCTCAAAATTCTCAATTAACTCAATAATATTTATAGTTTATTGAGCATGTAAGAGCTATGTACCTCATTTTCCTCATCTGTAAAATGGGGACAAATAGTACTACACCTCATGGTTATATTATAAGATTACATGTAATGTAAAGTTCTAAAAACATCAATTACATTTGTACTATGTATTATTATTACGATAGCTGTCGTAATTATTATGAAATGTTCTAAGATTTTTGACAAAAAATATGTGTTCAAGCCAAATTGTTTAAGCAAAGTAAATGAATTATAAATAAGTTCATATTTTGATCATATAAGGAGAAATCATACAATAAAAAATATTTTTAAAGAATGGCTTAAGTACTTTTCTAAGAAAGTCAAGTTAGAAAACTCCTTCATGACAATTATTCTCAAATGGTAGTTAAATAGTTTTTATCACCTTTTTGAAAAAATGTATTTGGTTACTTTGCTAATAATACGCCTTAAAATTTTTAGGGTTTAATATAAGAAAATAGCATTCATCACATATCAGTGGCTAAGAGATGATACTATGTGAATTCAGATACTATCAAAAAAGAAAAACATCCTAAAATGCTTTTTTCTTTTTTCTTACCTCTATATGTTTTTGAACATAGAAGAAAACCATTTGCTTTGTAAAGAATTGTTTCAAAAAAGAAATTTAAAAGAAATTTCAAATGAAACCCATCACTTAAAATTTAATGTAACCATGGGTTTAACTGTGATATGGTCTTACAAGACTTAGAATGGAATAAAAAAAGAAAAAGAATTGATTCTGATAAAAATTTTCTCTTACAGATACTGGAATTTGAATTTGCCATGAAATACTCTTCTTCTCAGAAACTAAATACATTTCTAACAACAGAAAGCCATTTAATTGGAAAGATATGAAAAATTGGACAGCTGTCACAAATAATACATACTGTACTGCTATCAAGTTTCTAATATTTTTCTCCAATAAAATGTTTATAAATATATAACTCTTCAAAGGGGAGGAGTTTGATGATAATGGAAATAAAAATATTTTGACCTAAATAAAAATAAATAGAAATATTAAATTTTGTGGGATACAACAAAAACAATACTTAGAGGAACTTGATAGCACTTACGCATGTATTAGCAGGGAAGAAAGATTTAAAACCAACAACCTAAACTTCAAGCTTTAGGAAACTAGAAAAGGAAGACCAAGTTAAATCAAAATAAAGCAGAAGAAATAGTAAAAATCAGAGAAGTCAATGAAATTGAAAATAGGAAAATGATAAAGAAAAATCAATGAAATGGAAAGTTGGCTCCTGAAAAGATCAATAAAATTGATAAATCTCCAGCTAGGCTAACCAAAGCAAAAAAAAAAAAAAAAAAAAAAGAAGACACAAATCATTAATATCAGAAGTGAAAAGGCCATCACTAGCAATCCCTTAGACATTAAATGGATAATAAAAGAGCATTATGAATAACTCTATACGCATCAATTATAATGGTAAGAACCATTCCTTGAAAGACAATCTACTCACACAGAGAGAAATAGATAATCTGAATAGCTTTATATCTATTAAAAAAATTTAATCAATAATTAACCTTTCAAAACAGAAAGTACTAGGCCTAGATGGGTTCACTGGTGAATTCTACCAAATATTTAGTAAATAAATGATACTAATTTTTTACAATCTGTCTCAGAAAATAGAAGCAGTTAAAAACATTTCCTAATTTAGTCTATGAGGTCGCTATTACCCTAATACCAACACCAGACAAAGACATTATAAGAAATGGAAACCCCAGGCCAATATAGCTCATGAACATAGATGCAAAGATTCTTAAAATATTAGCAAAACTGAATCCAACAATGTATAAAAGATTAATACACCATGACCAAGTGGGATTTATTCCAGGTAAGAAAAGCTGGTTCCACATTTAAAAATCAAATAATGTAATTCATCATATCAACAGGCTAAGGAAGACAAATCATATGATCATATCAACAGTGCAGAAAAAGCACTGAACACAATCCAACACATATTCATGATACAAACTCTCAGCAAACTAGGGGCAGAGGAAAACGTCCTCAAGCTGATAAAAAAATATCTACAAAGAACATGTAGCTAACAACACACTTAATGGTGAGAAACCAGAAGTTTTCATGGGAACAAGACAAGGATGTCTCCTCACCACTCCTGTTCAACACTGTATTGAAAGTCCTGGCTGATGCAATAAGATAAGAAAAGGAAAACAAATGATATTCAGAATAGGAAGAAAGGCATAAATCTGTCTTCATTCAAAAATGACATAACTGTTTACGTAAAAAAGGAAATACCAAAGAATCAACATGAAAAACTTCTGGAACTCATAAGTGATCATAGTGAAGTTTCAGGACACAATATACAAAAGTCAACTGCTTTCCTAGATACCTGCAATGAGCAATTGGAATTTGAATGAAAAACATTATATGATTTATTAGTACCAAAAAAGAAAGATAAATCTAAAAATATGTATAAAATCTATATGAGGAAAACTATAGGACTCTGATGAAAAAGTAAATTAATGGAGAGATATTCCATGTACATGGATAGGAAGATTCAATATTGTCAAGATTCAATATTTTCAGTTCTTTCCAATTTGATCTATAGATTCAATGCAATTCTAAACCAAATCTAAGTAAGTTAGTTGATGGATACTGACAAGCTGACTTTAAAGTTTATGTGGAAAGGCAAAAGACCCAGAATAGCCAACACAAAATTGAAGAACACAGTTAGAAGAGTGATACTCCCCATCTAAAAGACTTATTCAAAGTTACAATAATCAAGATAATGTGGTAATAGGAAAAGAATAGACAAATAGATCAATGAAAGAGAACAGAGAGCCCAGAAATAGACCCACACAAAGTTTGCCAACTGATCTTTGACAAAGAAGTAATAAAGCAAATGGAGCAAAAGATAGACTTTTCGACAAATGGTGCTACAAACACTGAGCAACCACATGCAAAAATAAATAAATAAGTAAAAAGGAATCTAGAAACTGACCTCTACTTTTCACAAAAATTAACTCAAAAAGGATCAGAGACCTAAACTGAAATAGCAAAACTATGAAATTGTAGATTACATAGGAAACAAACTAGGTGACCTTGGGCTAGGCAATGAGTTTCTAGATATAAAACAAAAAGCATAGTCCATGAAAGAGAAAAACGCCTAAAATTGACTTGATTCAAATTAAAAACTTAAGCTCTTTGAAAGATACTGTTAAGAAATTAAAAAGACAAGCCACAGAATAGGAGAAAGAACTTATCTTATAAAGGACTTGTATCTAAAACATACAAGAACTCTTAAAACTCAATAATAAGAAAACAAGCTCATTAAAAAGTGGGTACAAGATTTGAACAGGCACCTTACCAAAGAAGATATACAGAGCAAACAAGCATATGAAAACATACACAACATAATATTTCATTAAGGGAATGCAAATTAAAACAACTAGATACTGCTACATACCTATTAGAATGGCCAAAATCTGAAATCCTGATGACACCAAATGTTGACGAGGTTGTGAACAACAGGATTCTCATTCGTTGCTTATTGGTTCACAAAATGGTGTACACTTTGGAGGACAATTTGACAATTCCTTATAAAACTAAACATATTCTTATAATACAATTCAGTGATCACGCGGCTAGGTATTTACCACCCAAGTGATTTGAAAATTTATGTCTATACAAAAAAAGTTGAGCATAAATATTTATAGTAGCTTTATTTATAATTGCCAAAATTGGAAGCAACCAAGATGGCTTTCAGTGGGGCAGGGGGAGGCTAGCATTGCTAGTTGAGGGGTAGGTGTGATTTTCTTGAGCCCAGTAAGTAAATTACACTGTTGCTAAATAATCAGATAAACCTCACCATATTTCTCAAGGTAGGTGAATACTTACATATTTCCACCAGAAGATGTAAATTTTATTTTATTAAGATAGTCAAAACATGACTAACAAACTCATTTTTTAAAATAAAGATTTATTTATGTATTTGAAAGAGAACATGTGAGACAGCCAGGGTGGTGGTGGGGTGGGGTAGGGGAGACAAAGGGAGAAGGAGAATCTCAAGCAGACTCCCCATTGAGCATGGAGCCTGATGCAGGGCTGAATCCCATGACCCTGAGATCGTGACCTGAACCGAAATCAAGAGTCAGACACTTAACTGACTGAGCCACCCAGGTGCCCCAAAATCATTTTATTTATTTATTTATAAAAAGAATTTTTTTTATTTGACAGATCACAAGTAGGCAGAGAGGCAGGCAGAAAGAGAGAGGAGGAGGATGCAGGCTCCCAGCTGAGCAGAGAGCCGGATGTGAGGCTCGATCCCAGGACTCTGGGATCATGACCTGAGCCGAAGGCAGAGGCTTTAACCACTGAGCCACCCAGGCGCCCCCCCCCCAAATAATTTTTAAAAATGAATGCAAAGGATTTAAATTGCCAAGAGTAGATCTTAAAAGTTCTCATTACAAGGGAAAAAATCTGCAACTACATATGCTTGTGGATGTTAACTGGACTTACTGCAGTGAACATTTCACAATACGTACAAATATCATATCATGTTGACACCTGAAACTAATCTAATGTTAAATATCAATTATATCTCAACAAAAAAAAGTTGCTGTTTTTAGTTTTTAAAATGAATTGAAATTTTAAGATTAAACTTTCATGTTCAAGTTATATTATTTTGAATGTATTACACATATCTACGCAAAGGAGACTATAGTTTTCAATATTTAATTATAAACACATTAAAATAATTTTTGAACTTAAGATTCACGAGGAGATACATGTTTCTAAGTGATACTGCTTAATACCATAGACTTAAAAGCTAGCTATTCTTCATAACTTTAAAAATGCATAACACCAAATAATCAGTCCTTATATGTATGGCCTGAAAAATCCTTGCCAGATTATCTTTACATATTCATTATGACCTAACAATTCCATGAACAATACAAGGACAGGTATTATAAAGCACGGGAGGAAGCCACATGTATACATTGTGCATTCATTCTGTACTGTATAATTCCTTGAAACTGAAAGGCAGAACCTTGGCCATACAGAAGACCAGATCATACCTAGAGTCTAATTTTCCAATGTAGAAAATAATGACCTTAAACCTAATAGACTATTAAAAGAAAAACATCTGAAATTATTTCAACAAAATAGACATGATTTTAACCATTTTTTATTTCTATCATAAGACAAAAACATTAGGTTATATGTTATAAATCATTGATTCCTTCTAATTCTTCAATGGTTTTATGGATTCTATCATTCAAAACTTCCTTTTTATCAAAGACCAGTCTACAATCTTACATAATTAGTAAGAAAGGAAAATTAACACCAAAAGACTTAGGCGGAATCCACAGTTATACTGTAAATATAAATAATCAAATGAACCCAAACCTCTAAAATCAGACTAACTCTTCCTTGAATTTCTCAAGTAATCTACATTTCTTTTTAATGTGGAAACTCCCTGAACCTTCTACTTCATAAGGAAGGGTGATCCATACATTTATTTAGTGGGAAGTGGTAAATAAAGAAACTTGAAAAATATTATTTTCTCCCCAGTTCAATTCATTCTTATGCTGTAGCCATACACTGAAATTGAAATGAGTACCTGAAACACTAAGCACTGATTCAAATAAAATCTAAAATAAATAATTTAATATTGAAAATCATATAGACATTTTGAGGGGCGCCTGGGTGGCTCAGTTGTTAAGCATCTGCCTTCGGCTCAGGTCATGATCCCAGAGTCCTGTGATCGAGTCCCACATCGGACTCCCTGCTCGGCAGGAAACCTGCTTCTCCCTCTCCCACTCCCCCCGCTTGTATTCCCTCTCTCACTGTGTCTGTCAACTAAATAAATAAAATCTTTTAAAAAAATCATATAGGCATTTTGAAAATCATACTTTTGCATTGTTTCCTACATGACAGGGCTTTGTGCCTAGCCCTCCCCACTCTTTCACTTGGTACGCCTTTGATAAATAAAATTCACTTAAAATAATGGCACATTTCAGAGACAAACTTTTCTGATAGGACTAAATTGGTATTTTTCAGAAAGAGCTAATCAACCTTAATTTTTAAAAAAACATGATTAAGTTTTCACTACTTTGTTTTGTACTGTACTCTTCCCAATCAAAATGTCATGATGAATTAAGTAAAATTACTCTGCGGTCTTTTCTCATTCTGTTATTCCACAAATCCTGAAGAGTTTCTCCACTTGTTCACATAGCTATTCTAATTCAAAGTTCTTGTTAGTCCTCAAGAAGTTGGGATGACCCAGATGGCTCATACGAATACATGAGATCTCTCTGAGATTGGGACAAGCCATTATCTTTCCTCATGATGCGATATGAAATTAATGGAAGTGGAGAGAAAACTCTGTAACAACTTCTATAATAAATCCAATTTTTGACAGCAATTATATAGATGCTAACTCTAAAGGACTTGTATACTAGATTCTGTGAATACTGTATTTACACATGTGAATGGAGTAAAAAATATACCAAGCTACTTTTTAAAAAATAAAGGGAAACAGATTGCGATAATCAAAGATTAGAATGTTTGGAATTGAACTGTGCAGAAATAGTATTTATAGTTCACTGGAATACAAGTTTAAGAATGATGTAACTTCCTGCTGTAGAACAAAATAGTGTTCGTCTACATTTAAGAAAAAATGTGAAACACTAAAACCTGAAAGGAGATTTTTTTTTCTTATGGGGGACATCTGGTAATATTTGCAAGACAAATCTATAGTCAAGATTGAAATTAGCACCTGTTCCATAAAATTCGTTTTCATGATTTAAAATAACCAACTAGAATTAACACACTATGATCGCATTGTGATAGAAGTGTATTTCAGCGGAAGACCATTTTAACCTGGCTTGTAGCAAAGAGCAGGCTTTGGCTCTAAAAATAAAAGGCAAAAGGAAGCAAACTCTGCAATTGTTTGAGGATAATAGCTCACTTCATAATCCATGAAAGGAGAGACTACATTTTTAATAGGACAAAGGTGAGACGTACAAGAGAAAATATAAGAAATACAGGTAAGGATCAATTCAGGAAATTAAGCCAACGATATTAAGAGTTTCAGAGAAAAAAAACTAAAGGAGGGAAAGAAATGTCAAAAACTTGGTAGGAAAATTTCCAGAGATGGAGAGATGTTCACTGGAAAGGGCCTATCGAGGTTTGTGCAGAAGTATGAAAATTCTCATGCCTTATGAAATTCAGAGTAGGACTTGAGTGGGAAGGGTGAGCCAGAGGAATCATGATTTTCCATTATTAACTCTGATTTTTTATTTTATTTTGGAGAAACATTAAATATTTAATGATAATAAACATTGAATTTGAGGTAATATTTATTTTCATATTCAATACATGGGCAAATATTTATAATTATAGTTAATAATTATAGCTCAATATTTCTAATTATGTATCCAAAACACCGTCTCTCTTGAAAATTGAGTATATTTACAACTAACTAAAATCTCAGTTTCAAGGGCTTTTGAAGTTACATAATTTATACTGAAATTTTTCAGCAAATAAAAATAAATAAAGTTAATGCCACAATCCTGCTGTTGGACTTACATGTAGGCTGCGCCAAAACTTGCCAAAACTATGAAACCGCTGCATGAATATAGGACTGTCAAAAAATGCATTTAAACCACCAGAAATCTAGCCTGCAGGATTAATAAAGTGCACATAGTTACCTGCTGTGGGATCTGTAACCGCTTGGCTGGTGATGCCAGATGGTGGCTCCTGAAGCTGGTAAGTGGCGTTTGTGGACGGTGTGGTCGGGCTGGTGTTGCTGCTCGTCATATAATGGGCTGGATACGGGGAGCTATTATAAT
Organism: Enhydra lutris kenyoni; assembly: GCF_002288905.1. Lineage (NCBI taxonomy): Eukaryota > Metazoa > Chordata > Mammalia > Carnivora > Mustelidae > Enhydra > Enhydra lutris. The sequence continues at coordinate 11,818,355 of NW_019154133.1, read as the reverse complement.
ACTGTGCATACTGACCCTGGCCGAAGCTCGGATAAGACGGGTAGTCCTACCAAATCAAACCACACAAGAGTAATCCATCAGAGAATGTTGCTGCTTATTACTCCCTTTTCAAAGTATAACTATGTTTGTATTTCTGGGTCTTCTCTGAATTCACAAAGGGGCACACAAGTACACGCAGACAAAGTGCCCAGACTTGCCAACAAATCTGACGTAAGATCAGACACACTCTCCCTATGCCTTCTAGTCCATGATGCATGACCAGGTAAAATGAAATGAATCCAAAAACCAAACGCTCACCATGGAAGACTCTTAAAGTGATTTTTAAAAGAAAAAAATATATGTATTTTAAAAGGCTTAGGTAAAATGTCACTCACAGTAGAATATAGACAGATCTTTCTTTATATAAGAAAATCATCTCGCATTTAAAAAAAAAAATCTCTCAAGTTAAACTGGCTTTTAAAATTACCTGCTGTGAGCTGTTAAATCCAGAGGAATTTGTGAGTGAATTATTTCCTGTATATAATCCTGATGATGTTGTAAAACTGCTACCTGAAACAAAATGAAAAGAAATATGGTTGAAAAAATATGCAAGAATAATGTACCTGTAAGAAATCATTATTTAGATAACACAGAGTTGAAATTCATTGCAAATGCATTTGGTTTCTCTTCAAAACCAGAATCCACCACCATGACAAAAACAGTGTTTTCTTAAAATCGTTGACAATTTTAGTTCCACCATATTGCAAAACATTAAAGAGTAGAGAGATTTAAATTTCTAAGGACATGAGTAACTCATATAAAATTATGGGCAAAACGATACATTTGTGCAAAAAAATATTAGACACTGGGCTTTCCATTTTGGTTTGTGAGACACGCCAGGATTTTTTCATGGCTTTACATTAAATATGCTTAATGAAAAATGATGGGACCTGATCAAAGGATCTTGAAAGTTCTTGCAGGCTCAAAAACTACAACTACTTTCAAATACTTTCAGACCTGTGCTTGTCACTATAATGGCCTACTGAAAAAGCTGATTATTTCATTACACAGAAGAATAAATGGCAGCCCTTAAAGTATTTGATAAGACAAGGACCAAAGAGGGACATGATCAATGTTTTATGTATTACATGTGCTCTCTAGGTAAATTCTATTTGCTGAATGTCTACATGTGTTCAACAATAAACAGTAGGCACTGGGCAGGATACAAACATAAAAGCAAATCTCCATTCCCTCTCTTGTTTTATTTATTTATTGTTAAACTACTCAAAGCAACACTTTCATTTCATTTTATTTTTGAGAGAGAGTGTGTGCATGTGAGTGGCAGGGAGAGGGAGAAGAAGAGTCGTAAGCAGGCTCTATGCCCAATGCTGAGCTTGAGACGGGGCTTGATTCCGAGATCCTGAGATTTTAAACCGACGGTGAAATCAAGAGTCCGACGCTTAGCCAACTGAGCCATCCTGGTGCCTCAATAATATGCTATTTCTGATGATCATATTAGCAAAGATTTTGAAAATATGAGGGATTGGTAAATGTGTAAACCAAGGCATCCATACGCTACAAAGCAGGAATTTACGTACAAACTTTCTGGCTGGTCTCTTTGGTCAGTGATAAATAACTTAGCCCGACATTTGCTGTAAGAAAAGAATGCATGGATTTATACAAAGAGATCATTAGCAAAGATGTTCTTCAGTGCTGTTTTTAATAACATAAGAAGCATTCCCAAATCCTTAATACATGTAATTCAGGAAAGGGAATATTATGAAGACATTGAAATGGTATCATAATGATGTTTAATTACATGGAAAATTTCTTCATATTATTTTGCTAGAGTAAAAATGAAAACAAGGAAAATGTTTTGATGATTTCATCTGGAATATTTTTGAAAGCATACAACATTTTTAAAAAGCACAAAAATCTCAGAAACATTATCTATGGAAGGGCATAGCCGTTGGTCACATAATATTCAAGAAGCCAAGGCACATTTCAGACTTTTCGACCCAGAAGCTGTGTTGCTTCTATAAACAGAAAAACCTTTTCTTTTAATTAAAATTTTATGGCCAATGAATGTGTTGGCAGTTGAAGGAGAAAGTCTTCAGTGTGAACTAGCTCTTCACAGATGCTTTCAGGTATGGTGCACGTGTGAATCCAAGCCAATTACTTATTTGCTACTCAACAGTTAAGTACTACCTCAAGAGTCAGAAAACAGGGTTTCCAGTCATCACTTACAAGCTGTTTGGACTTTGGACAAATCACCCAACCACTCTAAGATCTAACTTGCCCATCCATGAAAACTCTACTTCGTAAGGTTCTTCAACAGATCAAGTGAGGTAATGTTTTGGAAAGCATCATGCCCGATCTACAACAGCGCACCAGTGTTAGAAGCTGTTACTGTTTATCTCAGTAAACATTTCTCAAATTCTCCACTGCATTTCTGTATCTTTTCTCTCTCCTTACTTTCCCAAACTAGATAAATAGGACTTAATCTCTTTGCATATCTAAAATTCTTTTCCTACTTATTTATCAGACATCTCTGAACTTTGAAAACCTGATACAAGCCTTTGTTATTTTTATTAAGGGAAAATATTTCCTAAGATAGTTTCAAATTTGGTTATCACAGACTCATATTTGAGGTTTCTTTCTTTGTGACTTTCAGGAATACCAATTGTTCAAAGTTCCCATAACACCCATCACAGATAAGCAAAGAGCTCCCGCACTAATATTTATTCTGCCATGAAAACTGGGGCTTCAGGCAAGCTTCCCCTATTACTGTCATTAGCATGGGACAATCACAAACTTCTAAACATATATTAAGTGCTGGACTCGTGGTGGTAATTACATGGGGATAAAAGAATGACTGAGACATAGTTTGGGACCTCACAGGACTTATCAGGATGACATCAGTTTTGTTTTTTTTTTTTAAGTACTGGACCTCATGGGCATGTGACTCACTCTGTATTTATCAGCAAATAATTAATCAATATTGATATTTTATATATAAAGCAAACTTACACTGAACAGCGTAAACTTGCCTTGTAAAAATAAAATTTAAATTTCTTTTGGATAAGAGTGCAATATCAATACTTTTTTAAACTTTACTATATACATTTAATAGGAAACATTACTTTGGGTTATGACTTGTTACTTTCATTTAAAACTGCACATTTCTAGGTTATGACTTGCTACTTTCATTTATACTACACATTTTTGAACAATAAATACTGACCTCAACAATCCCTATCCACCAAGAAAATGAGTACGATATAGAAAATATATTTTTAAAATGGGTGTTTTCATTCCATAAGTTATTCCCTGGAACAGAGTAGAAAAGGCCACGGAAGCTATATTGGCACATAAGGCCACTGAGGTATGACCAAGTAAATCACAATTCAGTACTTGAAATGGTACCCAAGTGACTTTCCAGACTTAATGCTACTTCTAAGGCTATACATTAGCTGGAGTTCAACATAAGTTATAGTCATTTACTGGCTGACAGCTGGCTGAGATTCCATTCCATTTAGTACACTGCAGCAGGCATAATGGCACTCCTGAGGCCTAGGAGACTTAATGCAACTTCCAAAAGGGTCTAAGTTACTTCAGGGAGAGGGGTACATACTAGGGACTCAGGCTCAGGCAATACTCATTTTTCACCACCAGCATTGGATCTGTAGGGCCACACCACCTGCCTTCACGTAGGACTTAGGCAAAGAGGGCAGCTAACTTTCAGTCTAGGCCACCAGCACTGGCTTTCTGCAACAGCCTCCTTTACTGGTTTCCTGCCCATTTTCCGGCCCCCTCCAGTTCATTTTCCACAAAGGTAGAATATTTTCTCTAATGTGCATATCTGATCTTCTCACTCCCCTGTTTTTTTTTTTTTTTTTTTTTAACGTAACTGTTAGTGGCTTCCTCTTGCCCTCAGGATAAAATTCAAACTCCTTCCCAGAGCTTATTTATTAGACCCTGGTCTGGTTCCAGTCTATCTTTCGGACTTCTCTGGTTTCATCCCAGGAACCTCAACCCAATCCAGCCAGATACACATTCCAACCTAACTTCACACAAATGAAGCAACGTGTGGTTCTCTTAAGGCGGCTTTTTGCACCTCTTACTTCCTCCCCATTGTATCCTGACTAATATCTCATCAACTTCATAACTCAGCATGGACTAGAAACCTTTCTTCTCAAACACCTTCCCCAAATTCCCCTCTTCTCTTTCCTCCTAAGCCTGGATTACTGAATCTCCTGTCTGTCTGTCTACCTACCTACCTACCTCCGTAATGTATACATAGTATTATATAAATTTATATATATTTTGATACATTATATATTTCTATTATATAAATTTATATATAACTTACATGTATAACATATATTTATATATTTACATTAGTACGTTTGTGTATAATTTATTGTATAAATTTATAAAATAGGCACACAAATTTATATATATTTATATACATCTAGGACTACTCATCAGTGTTTTAAGCTAATTAGTATTAATTAGAAAATTGATACAAATCAAATACTCGTCATGTTTTTTTATAAGATTTTATTTAATTTGTGAGAACACACTTGCATGAAGGAGAGGAAAGGGGATGGGAGAGGGAGAGGCAAACTCTCCATTGAGCACAGAGCCCATGTGGACAGAGCTTGATCTCAGGGCCTTGAGATCATGATCTGAGTCTAAATCAAGAGTGGGACACAACCGACTGAGCCAGCCTCAAATAATAATTACATTTAAACTCATTAGTCCCTTCCCTATTAAACAGGCTAAAAAGAAATCTTAGAGCTTATAGAATTGGATGTTTGTAGTCAACCCATACAAACATAACCAGAATACAAAATAGAGTAACAGTAAAGATGGACAATGTCCCTGAGTACTTACTATGTGCTAGGAGTGTGTTCCTCTGTTATATGCTTTATCTAAACCCAACAGCTTGATACTATAGGCAGTATTAATATTCCCACTTTGCAAATAAGGAAACAGAGGGTTAGGTCAAGATCATACAGCTTTAATGGGGTAAAAGTGAAATTTGAACCCAGCTCCGTCTGGTTTCAGAGTCTACACAATGCTCTCTCACAACCTCTTACCTTCTCTATATAGCTTTATAGAAGCCCTGAAATTCACTCTAGTTTTCTACAGGACTAAGAAAAACATCAGAAGCAAAATAGATGTGCATAAGTACAACTGATAGCACTTAAAGGTTACTGAGCGCTGGCTCTGAGCCAGTAGTTTCCATGTTACAGCTCCCTGGGCCCTCCTAACTGCCTCATGAGAGGAGAACTTACACCCCACTTTACAGATGGGCAAACCACCAAAGATTATGAAGAGTATCCAGGGCCACCTGGCCCCAGAGGCTATGTTCCTAATCCCCACAGTAGATTACCTCTCAAAGCAATTGGGACCAGGGTGGTGGGGAGGAGAGAGGGGTTGGAGAAGATCTTGGAAAAAAATTATTTTTTAGCATATCCAACCTACAGCCACATGCCAGGCAATTGTCGGGAGGTGTCTGTTAAAAGGCACATATCTACACCCCGCATTAGACAGAGGAATCACCAACCATCTCACTGAGGTAGAAGAGGGAGGGTTTGACCTAAAAAGCCACAGGTTTATCAAACTCCTCAAGTACCTGCGACTGTATTTTATACCAGTTCAGCGGGTGTTTCCATAGTCGCTTCAGAAACATGTAACCAGTACAGGCTTGCTTTTTTCCTCTAAGAAAGGAATCACACTCACCAAGCATTTCTAGAGTAGAAGTTTAAGGAGACTGTTTAGGGAAAGTTTGGGTCCTTAAGCTGTGGGAGAGCTCGTAAAAGGAGGTGAGGGTTCCAAGGCGACAGCTGATCCCAGGCAGATCTGGTGCCCATACCACCCGATGAATTTCACCAGGTCAGAACACCAGAAAGCAATGGCAACAGAACCACCACAATGCTCCTGAGAAAGTTTCAGTGTGTCACTGCGAAACCCACCTCCTACCCTGAGCAGCCCCGGCAGGAGAGGCGCGTTTGTGGAGAAGGCTGCCCTACCCCAGGCTTGAACATGGATGCCGGAGGGGGAGAGAGGGCAAGATGTGACGAGGGAAAACAGACCTCCTTTGTCCGTTTGAGGATCCATCTGCTGCGAGTTTCTATTTGATTCATGAGTCTTCACTTTTACCTTAGGTCAGAGAACTAGACTTAATATTCAGAATTTCTTTATCAAAACAACTAAAAAGTATTCTCCTTCCTAGAGACAAACCACTATACGTGAAAAGCCACTTCTAGGTAAATAAAAGAGCAAATATATTGTGTAATAAAATGCTGTGTATTTTATATAACAGAACGTTACAAAAATTCGCCAAAGTAGAAGGAATTCCCACTTAGAACTCATTTCTTAATTAGGGAGTATGACAGGGATAGGTTCCAGTGAAGGTCCAGTAATGCACAGTATTAATTCTTGGTACAGTTTGGAATTAAGTCACACTCCAAGCGGGGCGGCAGTGGAGGAAACTTGCTACCCAGTTGTTAAGACAAAAATCTTATCTACTTAAATAGTTCACTATTGTGAAAAATCATAGCGATACTTTTTTTGGCAGGGAGGGGAAAAGAAAAGAACACTGAGATCATTTTTCCTTTCAGAACACCTCTAAGACACAAAGCTACTCAAGGGAATGAAAGCACCAGGTTAGTTTGGGAAGGAAAATATAACTGCACAAAACAAACAAACAAACAAAAAACAAGTAGTGTGTTTCTGGCATGCAGTGAGGGAAAAGTGCCCAAAGGAGAAGTTCAGAGAGTGAAATGTTCTTAGAAAAGCAGGGGGAGAGATGAGAAGTAGATGAAAGAAGTTTCTTGATCATTTAAGAAAAGATTAACAGTTCAGGGAAAGACATGGCATTCTTCAACTGAAAAACCCAAGAATGTGGACACTGAACATGCCAATAGGAACATGTTGTGGCCCAGGAAACGTTAGAGGGTGGAGGGGGTGGGGGGAAGCTGTCACACATGTAAGGACATGTATGTGCATATAACTGGGCCTGGAGAAGGGACATGGGGTTTGGGGAGGAGAGTTTGGGATGGATCCTGCCTAAGCTTCTTCATCCACAGTCCGCTCTATTAATTCAGGACAAGATCCCTGGGATCCTGGAAACACATCAGACTCATTCTTCTGGAATGAGAGGAGAAAGCTCCTCTCCTCTCATGCTTCCGTCTAATAGTCTGTTTCTCATCATCCTGGAAGGCCTGGTTCAAGTCCTAGCTTTCCAATAAGCTTTCCCTGACAAGTCTTCTCTGCATGGATTTCTCTTTCTGGGAATCCCAGCTTGCTAACGGAAGCCACGGAATTTGCCTCTTTGCTAGTCTTGCTTCTATCCTTTGTTCCTTAGATTCCTGTGTGGTATTTCTCCTGCCTGCCTCACATGGAGACGGATAAGCCATGGCTGATTCATGCCTTTGAGGGTTTCATCCAGGCTCATGTGAGAACCAGTGCTTGAGAATTTTAGTTCAGTGTGGTAAGTGACAAAAGGACCCGGTAATAATACACCTGTCCTAAAAATCAGGTGTATGGACTGGAGGAAGACTTTTAATCACTTTTTTTTTTTTTTTTTTTTTGGTGATGATGATGGTAATTATGGGCACTTTGGAAGGGCAACTTGAAAGCCGATAGACATCACAAGAGAAAAACTTGTTTCAACTTCCTTATTTGTTCAGCAGTGAAAAAAAGAGGGAGAGGAGAAACAAATTAATAACAGCTTATTTCTCAGATTTTATCTAAAGAACACACACTTTAGTGGTTTTTTTTTCCTTAAACTAAATGGTGTATAAAGGCTTATCTTCAAACACTAGATTACAGACACTACTTTAGATTTAAATTAAAGAAAATTAAATTCAGGCTTGAATAAACATCCTTCTGGAAGGATTTAAAATATTTCTAAATCTCCAAAAAGAAAATCTATCAGAGTTTTAAATCAAGTAAGATTTTTAAAATTTATTTTTAAGTTTTATTTATTTGAGAGAGAGCATGAGTTGGGGGGGAGGGGTAGAGGAAGAAGCAGACTCCCCGCTGAACAGGGAGGCGGATGTGGGGGCTCAATTCCAGGATCCTGGGATCATGATCTGAGCCAAACCAACCACTTAACAGACTGAGCCACCCAGGTGCCCTCTGTTTTGTTTTGCTTTTTAAATGATCAAACAAGATTTTAAACTGATTAAACTTCATGGATTTTGAACAGCTCATAAAATCTCACCGGTTTCAGATGTTCAGTACCCCTGGATCCCAGAGATGGTACAAGGATGTCATATCCCTATAAATACCACACAGGTGTCCTAATAGAACACTGATCTTACCACACAAACATGGGCCTCCTAAGAGGCTATTATTAGCTCAGATATTGGCATCCCGTGGGTATATAATGAAATTAAGAGTCTTGCTTGCATATGAGAAATTTTATATTCAGAATGCAATAATATTCTGTTTTTACAGTCCATTTATATTTTGGTATTTCCACCCCATTTTTTCTCTGGTTATTTCCACCATCAGACGGTGAGGTAGCTGAGGCAGGGATCCTTCTCCTTTGCCAAGAAGCAGGGTGAAGCTACTTTCTCTCGTGCAAAAGGATTCTCAGTTAGGGAAGGACCACTGTCTCCACTTTCAGGTCACTGTACCATGCCATACCCCACCGTTCAGATTTTCTGATTCAGTGACTTTGAAAGTGAATTGTATATTCTGAAAAGTGGTCTTAATTTCTGGTTACACTAACATCGCAGACGGTAGAGACAAAGGCACCTGAAAAATTTAATGAATACATTTGCCATCAAACCATCTCATTTCTAAAAGATTTCCTCCTTAGAACTCTCCTGTAGGCTAGCAAGTATTTTGAAAAGCCCTTTATATAAAGATGCCCACAGACCATGGATCACAAAGATTTTGCTTTCCTCTTGTCACTGTCAGGGGTTCCTACAGAGAAGGGTGGTGGTCTCCTCAACCGTAACAAACATGAAACAGTCTTGCTAGAAAGCCCGGTGTGGGCCACGTCATTCTATAGGTACTAAGCAACTATAGTTTAAAAATAAGCCAACCTCTCAGAACCTTGATTAATAAACCCCTACGAAGTTAGCATGTTAAGAACATAGTTGATATTGACACACTCCATAATTTAAAGTATCGAAGTTTCGGATGTGATTTAACCTGGAGAATACTGCCCAACTAGAACTTCAAAACGCTTAGGAAAAGAAAAGGCTAACTAACATGTAGGTCAAAGGTCTACTTCACAGAGAACAAGGACTCACATTAAAAACCAGAATCCCAGCCAACCTAAGAATGCTGGGACCTGCTGGGGCCTGTCTGTACTCCCCATGTCTGAGAGTGTTTCCTAGCACTTCCTCGGCAAGCAGGATGCTATTTGCCCCTCGTGTATTTTCACAGAAGTCCATTTGCTTTCCTTCTCTGGCCTCTTTGCCATGGGCTATGTCCATCATCGGGCGCGATCTATGTGGCAGAAGTTAGTTCAACTCCCCAGGGACAAGCCTCTGAAAGCCAGATGGGTTATTTAATACCAAAGTTTTCCCCCTTTCTTACAAGAAGGACTTTCAGCGACCAAGCTTTCCTTTTTATCCCGGTAACAGTTTTTATATTCCAAAGAGCGTTTTTAACTTAGGCAATAAGAACTGGAAAGCCTTTGCGTTTACCTTTCTTGATCTAGTTCTATATACTTTAACAATCCCTATAAAAAACAAATTGGGTACTGATCACTGATGACTTATGGCAACAGCTGGATTTCAACAAAATTTGGTACAATTTTCAATACCCTTTAGTTGAAATAACACAAAAATGCCAAAAAAGATAAAATGGAACATTACTTTAAAAAAATCAACGTAAGCATAAAAAAGTCCTAGAATGCAAAAAAGGCCATGAACTAAAATATCAATGTGAGTGGACTGGCAAAGAAATTAAGGAGAAATTCTGAACACCAGCGCAAGCTGCAGGAGTGATTCCGCAGTTCTAACTGTAACATGTCCTTTCATGTCAGAAAGTATAAACCTCAACTGCTTTTATCATAGAAGATTCTAAAAAAAGTTTCCTTAAAACCATGCAGTTTGGAGTTTGCTATTTTTTTCTTTTTGAAAAATACCATTTCTATGGGCAATGAAAAACTTTCAAAGTACATTTTACTAAGCAATTTTGAGCTTCTAAATGACTCGTACACGGAAACACTTCAGCTATATGTTTAAAAAGCCCTGGACGGGCAGAACAAAGGAAACAAGGATGGTTTCCCTCATTAGGTTATTATTAGATCATTTCCACTGGATAATGAGCCCCAGATAAGGCAGTGTGGAAAGCTGCACAATAGTGAGCCCTGCCACGTACCTTTTAACAAACCCCTGCCCTCCTTTTTTTCTTCCTCACGGGTTTAAACCCCAATCTCTTTAACAGAATGAACAACACCATATACAAAGAGGCAGTCAGAATTTGTGTTATTTTCTTCTCTAAGTGAGAGCAATAAAGCCTAAGGAAAATAAACAAAGCAAAGTTTCCAGAGCCCTCCGGTTTTCAGGCGTGTGTATCTGGGTAGCCCCTCCTATCTATCACGGCCAATCCTGACACCTTCCTGGTGCAGAATGACAGGAATGCCCCGCACCACAACCACTATTCTGGGGCAATAAAACACTCAGAAAAGCACTGGATACCCCCACTCTCATTCTGTGATGTCCCCAACCAGCTCCTCCAACGAGCATGAACACAAGGGAAGATTGCTTTGAACAAACCACGATCATATACTAACCAAGATTTTTATTATGCTAAATTCCAAAATCACTTCTCCAAATGGAGAGAGCGAGGGTCCTCAATCTTAATCTCTAACCTTCTTTGTGGCATTGACCTCTCCACCTTTAACAGACATTTGCATATTCTATAACTGATACCAGAGATGAAAATATGAGTAAAGACGATGACTGCCTGTAACCATTAAGAATCAACGGGACTAAGTTATTATGGAACACTGGGTTTTCCGCAAAGCTGAGGTTCAGTTCATTGAACCGGTCTGATCTTAGTTTTTTTGTGTGTGTGAAAATGTTTACTCTTCCTTACCTTAAATAAACTGCCAAACAAACTGTCATTTTCTGTATGTGACTCACCCTCCGAATTATGAATGCGGTTTCTTCTTTTCTGTGCTGGATAGAACTCTGAGCCTATGCTGTATGGAATGCAGGGGCAAAGGAAGGGCGAAGCAAACAACTCTGGAACGTGTGTTTAAAAAAAAAATAACAGTTTGATTTCAGGTCAATTGCCTTTTGTACATAAAAGCGTGAATAAAACCAGTTTATGACAAACTGAGCAGATATTCTGGGAAATTGGTCAGTAAGCCAAACGTCGAAGCAGTTTCTCCTGGGAGGATTTTTATATGGACACATACCTACTCATACATACTCCTCCTCCCCCCAACACACACAGGCACACACAACACCCCCGCTTCACCATCTCAGTGCCGTCAGACTGGCCAGCAGCACTGGAAACACTCCCTACACCACCTGCCTCACTGACCCAAAGTCTCCAGGCACCCTACGTCCATTCACACTCATCCATTCAGCTAATTTGCACAGACTTTGTCAATGGTGTGTGATGGAAAACCTCCTCACACAATTCCAAAGTGTCTTCTAGAAATACTGAGGCTGATCCTGGGAGCAAGAAGGTATCAAATTAAAAGCAAGGCTTTCACTTCCTCAGGGTGAACCCTACGGTTGTCTACAAACAGTAACGTTTTGCTTTCCTCAGCTAAACTTAAGTTTCTAATCCTCCACTGGAGGTACAAGAGAGACAGAGAAAAGATAAGTAGAATTTTCTAGCAATCCTGCAGCAAAAGCAAAGGCTACCGAATTTCCCAATCCATGAGGTTATTAACATCATCGGTCAAAAAAACAAACAAACAAACAAAAAAAACCCATCATGAGTCATTAGCATCAGTGCATATAAAACAAAAATTCAATCCTTGTTTGGTTTACAATCTGGTATGTGCATGATCCATGGAAGCCTACCATATCAGAAGTGCTAAATGCTGAAGCTAGAAGGATCCAGAAAGATCACCTAGACCAAACATGGAAGCAAGAATGACGTAAGTTCATAAGGCTTGGCAGTGGCACGTACCCACATATTACCAAATAAATCTGTCCAGTAAGTACCGTGAAAGTGTTAAAGTACAAATAGTGCTGAGAAATGAATTATCTAGGGAGGTTTGGGTGGCTCAGTCGGTTAAGTGTCTGCCTTCTGCTCAGGTCACAATCCCAGGGTCCTAGGATCGAGTCCCACATCAGGCTCCTTGCTTAGCAGGGAGTCTGCTTCTTCCTCTTCCTGCTGCTCACCCTTCTCCTTCTCTGCCTCTGACAAGTGATTAAAATCTTTAAAAAAATGAATTATCTGAAATTTTTTTTTTCTAGAGATGTTATTTTTGAACATTTATATACCTAGTTTTGTAATGCAATGTCTCGGTTAGTTAAAGAGCAAATCTGTGCTTCAGAATGTATACACTGTAAGCAACTACATTTTGGGTTTTTTTTGTAGTTTTCTCTAAGAGGCTCCCCTACTGGCACTATAATTTCAATGCGTTACAACACAGGAGGGCCTGACAGTTCTAAACCATTCTCCATTTTGAGGCATTCTTTGGCATTTTCATATTTTTATCCTTTAAAGTCATTGTTCAGGGTTTTCAGAAGGATTGAGACAACAAGTGTAAAATAATTAGAATAGTTGTTGGCATTAATCATTGTTGAATGTTATATATATTATACATAATATATTTATATCTATATACACATATATATAATGAATAAATATTAAGTGTTATTTTGATGTATGGGAACTAGAATTTTCCATCTGGGTAGCATAGTTTGTCATGGTCCTATCTTCTTCCTTAAGCTTGATTTTTTTAAGATTTTATTCACTTATTTGACAGAGAGAGAGAGCACAAGCAGGGGGAGCAGCAGGTAGAGGCAGCGGGAGAAGCAGGCTCCCCATTGAGCAGGGAGCCTGATGTGGGGCTCCATCCCAGGACCCTGGGATCATGACCTGAGCCGAAGGTAGCCACTTAACTGACTGAGCCACCCAGGTGCCCCCTTAACCTTGATTTCTGAATAAAAAATTTGCTGTTTATGGCTGCTGCCTCTTCTTTTGCTAATCTTCTTGCTCAAAGTAGAGAGATGATAGAGGGATTTTTGAGACATAAACAGTTGGTTCATGCCTCCTTCTCTCCACCTCTGCAGAACTGAGCTCCTATCTTTGCCAGCAGCCCTTCTGTGTGTCCCACTGCTTTCACTTTCCAATGTCTGTCCCCACTCTTGCCAACACAGCGTCCTCTCACTTCTGGGTTTCTTCTTTATGCTCCTTTTTCTTCCAGTCTTTCCCCTTAGTTTTTGTCTCATGTACAAACAGCCTGACTTTTACTGACAGTGACTTTTCTTTTTGCCACTACATTAGGTTAGATCTGAATTTTTTTTTTTTCCTATGCTTACCTGGTTACTGGGTTCTTGGAAATCTTTTTGTTGGAGAGATATATGTATATATATGTATATATATATACACACATATACATATCTTTAGTATACTATGTCTATATTAAATTTATATATTGTTTGTTTCCTCCTGGGGAATAGGAACATTTAGGTAGTGCTTCCTAATTTGGAACTACTTGAAAAAGCTGGAAAATTGCAGTAATAATAGTAACCACATCACCACCACAGTGAGAGCGGTAACAATGAAAACAATCATTACAGTCCTTACTGTGTTGGTCAGAGTGATTTACCTGGATGATCTCAATTATATCTCACACCACCACTATGGGAATAGACAACAATCCCTTAAGTCCTTACTGCGTTGGTCAGAGTGATTTACCTGGATGATTTCAATTATATCTCACACCACCACTATGGGAATAGACAATAATCCCACCTGAGGGTAAGGAAATGCAGGTGTGAAGTCAGGGGCTGTGCTGAAGGCCCACTGACAGCAACAGCAGAGTTGTTCAACAGGCAGTCTGACTCTAGAACCTATGCTGTTAACCAGAGAGCAAGATTTCACTGGGCCGTTAGTCTAGATCTACCATGTCTGCCAGAATCAAAGAAGGGATCACCGTACATTCTCTTTAAATCAGCATAACACAGTGAGCACACATGCCACATTTCAGTCTGAGTCATCTAGATTACTAGAATATTTCTTCTAGTGTTGTGAAATTCTAGTAGCTAAATCTCTAGTAGAATAACTAATTATTGTACCTTATATTTTAAAGGTGAGAAGATCTTGGGGAGAAAAAGCTAGGTAAAACACTCCCAAATCACTAAAATACATATAGCTTCTTCCAGGATTCTAAGAATTTTTAATAGCTCTAAAATGAGATTGACGTAAACAAAAATCACTGTTATTCATTAAGGATAAAAGAATTCAGAGAATTTTGAAAATAATTTAAGACATTATAGAAATTTTTATATTAAAGCAAGATATATTGAGAAGATACTCAAAGGCCAATGGACTCCCACAACTGGCTATACAAAATCATTTAATAATAGTGAAGCATTTTTCATGATGCACTTAATATTTGTGAAATACATATTAATCAGATGTTATTTATTCAAATCTGGCCATAAGGAGTTTATAGCATATTATGTATCACACTAGCATGTTTCAAGTTAATAGCATATAATTATCTGGCTTGATCTGTGGAAGTTGTATTATATCTAATAATCTAAAATTGAGTCAAGTGCTATTATAGAAATATCCATACAAAATAATATCTTAAGCATGGAAAATGGGTTCTGAAATTCCACTGGAAAGACCATCTAACCAACGGCTGCACAAAAACACAAAAACATTTTAATGCAATATCCAATATGCCCAGATGCAATGAAATCTATGAGTAGAGAAGCAATGCTGTATTTCATGCTGTGTGTGTCCTTACTTCATTAACATAAATAGATTTTCCTTCTCCAAACTGTCTGTCTTTTCTCCTCCGTTTCCATACTTCTCTCTATTCTAACACTATGCTTATACTCTAATAGCTGGTTAGTCCCCTTAGGAATTGTTTCTGCTGTGCAAGCTTTCAATCTGAGAGGAAAGAAAGAATAAAAATAAATTTCAAGTGCATTATTTCTCAAAGTCTCTGAGATATAAGACCAGTTTTTTCCCCAGTCCTTCCAGGACTGACAAGTCAGCAAAATACAATAGCAATGTATTACAAAAGAAGAAGATGAAAAAAGAGAATATAAGTCCCATTTCTTGAAATTATTATTTGATTTAACCAACCTGAGTTTTACTATTGACATACTATATAAGTTTCTAAACACTTAATTTGAAATTTCTGTACTTTGCTCACTGTGGAAAGGTAGCCAAGAGACTGAAGATGGGCTTGGGCCCAGCAATCACACACAATGAGGTAGCTCTCACTCTGACGTGCTTCACCTGTTTCCTTCTCACCTTCGGGACCCAAAGACCTTCTCCTCAAGGAGACCTGGATGCTCAGTAGAGAATAGGACCTACCAGGGTGCCCTATGTACTTCTCTCATAGCGCTCAGGAGACTCTGCCCTTCACCAATGAAAGCTCTACCAGCCAACGGACCTTGTTTGTCTTACGATTTGTTTCATTACAAGGCTTAGGACTATTACATGCATTAATAAAGTCTTTTCAGGGGCGCCTGGGTGGCTCAGTGGGTTAGGCCTCTGCCTTCAGCTCGGGTCATGGTCTCAGGGTCCTGGGATCGAGTCCCGCATCGGGCTCTCGGCTCGGTGGGGAGCCTGCTTCCTCCTCTCTCTCTCTCTCTGCCTATCTTTCTGCCTACTTGTGATCTCTATCTGCCAAATAAATAAATAAAATATTTTTTAAAAAAATAAAGTCTTTTCATCACTCTTCCTTTTATTCCTTTACTCAACTGATACTCAGTTGAGTTGTACATGCAGAAACCTAATTCTTTCCTAGGCAGCTTTAAAGTTCTGGAATCAGAGATCCAGTAACAGCCCTCTAATAACACATACTATCTGTTCTAAGACGGTTTTTATTTTATAGCCACCAAATATATCAAACCTTATAAATCAGGTTTTTTTTAAGAGAGAGTCTAAGAGAGGGATGGGGGAGGGGCAGAGAGCAAGAGAGAAAATCTTAAGCAGGCTCCACACCTAGCACACAGTGCAATCAATGCAGGGCTCGATCTCACCACTCTGAGATCACCACCCAAGCCGAAATCAAGAGCTGGGCACCTAACCAACTGAGCCGCCCTGGTGCCTGTATAATTCAGGTATTTTTATACCAAAGGCAAAACCAAATTTGAAAAGATTAATGGAACTGGTCCCATAAAATTTTAGTTTACTGAACAGGAAAAAAAAAAAAAAACCTAAAAATGATAAGCTGGAGATCTATCTATAAAATATTACAAAAGTTTAAGAATCTTAATAAATGAAATAAGACAAAGATGAATACTGCCATGAAAAGAAAAAATGATTTATCTTCTCAATTAAAAATGTATATGAAAACAATAAAATCTTGTACCTGCTAAAATGGCACTTTTTAAAAAGATATTATCCAATGTGTTCATGCTAATATGTAGCCCTTCCTTGTGTAAATATATAACAAATCTTTAAGAGTCTAAAACAGTTTACTTAGCAATTCACAGTTAAATTCATTCAAAGGAAGTAATTAAGAATGTAAACACTCATGGTATTGCTCTAGCTGTCTAATAAAAGGGAGAGTAGTTACATAAGATATACCTATCAAACTGCACAGTCATTAAAATGATGCTGTAGAATAGAATTTATTGATGTGGAAAGATGTTTACAATGTATTCACAATCTATTGTTACCGAAAATAACAGGTTGCAATACTCTATTATACAATACGGTCCCATACTGCCTATCTAGAAGAACATATATCAAAGTAATAATAAATATATGAGATCTTTAATTATTTTTTATTCTGTTTTCTAATTTACCTGCTATAACTATTTTAATGCAATGAAAAATAAGATTAAAGATATTAAAAAGATAAAAATACAAAAAGAACATCTTCAGTCAAAAAGCAGTGATAAGGGAATTAATTCAATTAGTGGCACTAGTAAGCGTAGATTGTGATTGAAAGGATTTGCAGTAAATTAGGAGACTATTTCAATTAGGAGACCCACTTTCAGGTATTTTTCAGGCACATTTGCATGATAATGATCTGCTAATCACACTTATGCCTGTGTATTCCTAAAAACAGTACTGACAATGTTCAACTTTCAACTTTTCTTCTATCTGACTTGCATTTACATTATGTTTTGTCCACAGTTTAAAAATTAGAGCCCAAGAACTGGTTCTTAGAAGTAGTACCTCCAAGATGCATGGAGTGGTTGTCGATTTGATCTCTCCATCCTTGGTAGGTCGTTTAGTTCACGTCTATCACACAGTCTACTTGTATAGCTACGATAATTACACTGAAGACAACAGCATTATCAAAAGGCTGTCCAATGCCAACAGTTTGAGCACTTCTCTCTCCAGCCTCTCAGGTCATTGACTTTGGGTTTGTCATTCCTTTTTGAATGGACAGAGGCCAAAGCAGAAAACTTCAACTTCAGGGAGCATTTCAGAGCTTTTTGAAAAGAACTTCATTGATGATTGGGTCTAACCCCTTGATCTCATAAATATGGAAACAGAGGCCCAGAGAATAAGTAAGTGAAGAGCCAAACCAGAACCAGGTTATCTTGTCTCTCGGGCCAGTCTGCCTTCAGCCCCCATCTACTACTTCCACCCAACAACTGGGTTTCAGTCTAGAAAGTCACTGTCAGACTCCAGGGTTGTTGAAAAGAGCGTGTATACAGACCTTGCATCTGGTAGCTGTAGGGTGCCTGTCCGGGTTGAGGGGTACCGAAGCTTGTGCCGTAGCTGAGAAATCCTGTCTGTCCGGGTGACTGAGACTGTGACAATCCACCTTCGGTCTTGATGCCTGCCCACAATGCACCTAAATCAGTTAGTGATAGCTTATCTATCTGTTCATCTCCAAAGCTGGTCAATACACAAAAACACTCACACAGCTGTTGAGTCACAAACACTTCCCAATGTCATCTCAGTTATCAAGGGTGTACAGGCATAGACTAGAATACCCGAAACTAGAACTTCCATTGAAAAAAACCAAAAACAAAAACAGAGGAGTATTACAGATTTGACTGATTATTCACATTGTCCTTTCCTGTTTTTCTGGTTTACATTTTCTATAAATTTTAACTTCTATGCTATCGTGTCTATATGTAGTTTTGTTTTATAAGAGATTAAAAGAGCATCTCTTGTAGTCAAGAGATGGCCTTAATTAAACTTTAACTAGATTATTCTAAAAGTCACTATGTTGATTAGTGTCAAAATTCTCTTTTCTGAAAAGAGATTAGTCTCTTGCCTTGCAGCATTCCCCCCCTACCCCGTCTTTTCCTTACTCTTTCTGCCCAAAGTTGATGTTAGCACACAACTCATTTTGAAGTCAGAATAGGCACAGAAGTAAGCAAGCCTAGGGTTCCTTCTCCCAAATACCCAGATCCTACCGGAAAGGAAGCACAAAGAAAGGAGATTATTAAAAAACCGAATCATGAAGAGTTGCACAGTGTTTTATAAACAAGTGAAGCTGACCAGGAGATTCCTTTTTGTCCTTGTAGTTTCAAGAATTTATTCCAATTTTACTGTTTTAAGTGTAGCCTAAAGTTCACTTTTCTTTCTCATCATGATAATATAAAAATAATGTATTTTTGGCCCTCAACTACTTCCTGAAGCACCAGGCTGACATCCGAATTTCAGGACTTGGGGGTTGGCAGTAGGGCTGTGTAGGGCTCGGCCCTGGATTATAATTAAAGACAGTCATGAAAGTTCACAACTGTCCTTAATTTCCACAGAAGGAAGGGAGAAAAATTTCTGCCAAGCGAATTCACGTGTTTGAATAATTTTACTTTGCACTTAAGATAAATGGTATCTTTGGGATCTAGAATACACAGTAGTCTCACTGTTTATTTCCATTTTAGGGGAATTTCATCAGTAGAATGAAATTAGGTAACTTTCCTAAGGCGGTGGAAGAATCTGACTCTTGGCCGAGAGAGCCTATTACAATTCCTGGAGTATCTCTAAATAACCTCATAACGACCTTAACATTTAAGTCTTAACATAACCTTAACATTTTTTTAAAAAAGTGTGTTTCGGTTTTTTTGTTTTTGTTTGGTTTTTTTTTTTCATGTGCAGGCAATCCCAAACCAATGAATAACCCCTACTTATAAATGGTCCCTGGAAAAACACCTGCCTAAGGCAGGTGGTTTGATGGCTCTAGAAACTCCCTTCCTTTCCTTGTCACCAACAGGGATTTCCCCTTCTCTCTTTCCATTTGAGACTCTTATTAATCTGCTTTTAGTCTTCCCTGGTACCATCTTTGGTTTTAGCCTGGAGGTTCAATCTTTGTGATAAAAACAGATAAGGAAGAACAAGAAGAGGCAGAAAACACCCTTATCTGCACCCTTTCCAAAGGCTTCCACTGACAAGCCTGTGAACTCATCTTACTGTTAAGCTCCATATAGATCAAGAGAATAGTAGAGTTCTGCTTTCCCACCGATCTATTGTTCACACCATGAGAAGATTTGCTTATCTTTTCTTACAGGGTCTAAGTAAAAAGTAGGGGGCACAAATCGTTGGAGAGAGTCTTCTTAGACCATCTGGACCTTGACTATCAGCCATTAAAAACCCAAATGTATGTGTTCCTCCTTCACAAGCAAGCAGAGGGGAGAAGGTGGTCATATTTTTCAAAGCACTGGGCCAGAATGCCTGGCCAGAAGCCCTGGGAGCATCTCTCTGTACTCAAGGCCCAGAAAGAGAAGAAAGTGATTGGGGAAAACACTAAGGACTCAGACAGATTTGTAAGCACAGACAGCCCAGAGGCCAAAGCCCTTGACCAAAGTGCCATGCTCTTAACCATCTCCTGACCTATCACATTAAAATGCCCATCCTCTACTAGTTGTGATGGGAATCTCAGCACCTCTGCTCATCTTCCTCTCCTGGAACACTTACTGCAGACAACAAGGACATCTACTAATGGTTCAGAACGGGAACAGTCCCAGACCACAGGCAAGAAAGAGGCAAAGAGCCCTACCATGACTCCATGGGGAGAAGAAAGAACAAGAGAGGAGCTGTGTGCGTGACAGCCCAGGCCGTGACATGAACGAATGGCAGCTTCCCGGGGCAGCACTGGTAAGGCTACAGTCGTTTAGTACTGTTTGGGCCGGAAGATACATTTACACTTCAAATAATCAGCTTATCAATCCATTTTGAGAATATAAATTGGCACCGCCTCAACTCACATTATAGAGTTGAAGGTATGCAATTCAAATCAGAGATCCTTTTTCCTCTTTTAAGGCAAGAATTGTTTAAAAGTAAACTACAGGTAAATTTGATCTGTATCTGATAGTATTTTCAAAAATCTTGAGTAAAAGTTATGGAAATAAAAGAATTCTAGCAAGTCCGTTTTTTGGTTGTTTCTAAAAACTGGCTTAAAAATACCTACCTAGAGAACTTTCTGTTCTGGATAGTTTTGAAGTGAAACTATCGAGAGTGAAGTCATATATAATTTATATTTTAATTTACATATATTTTCTAAGAAATTTATATATAGTTGATTGGTTGGGATGGAGCTAGAGAATAAAAATAAAGTAATTTGCCTTTCAATTATTAATGAAATGTTTAAATGCTTATTTCTTTCAATATACTGCTATAAACACAGAATTACTTATTCTACCTGTCTTTCCCCCCAAACTCTCATGTACTTTTTCTTGATCACTCGATTTTATTTTTCCTTAAGGGAATGTTAATAATTCGTATTTTTTCTATTCAAAGTGCAATTTGCTTAAATTATCATTGTAATTCAACTGAAGAAAAGGTATCATGAAATTCTAGGATTTCTTAAAATTAAACTTTGGGGTTTTACTGGATTTATTTTTAACTTACAGGTATTGATCCTTAACAACTGAGTTAAATTACACCAAGATAAAGATAATCTCCAGGTGGGAAGGAACAAATAGGGATGTGAGCTTTCCATGTCTCCTGCTTTGCCTCTTTCAAGTGCAGCCCAAGCTGTGATATATAGATCATTTTTCCTAATGGCTGATCCTGCTGAAATCTGAAAGCACTGCCACCCTTCAGTTCAGAGCAAGGGCTTGTTGAATTCTGTTTGTACTTCCCTAATCATAGGTAGGCATCTGAGAAATAGGAAATGAATCTTTACCCCCAAAGACTCCATTCACTGAAGTTTTATCGCAAATATGCACCAAAATACTTTGGATTCCAGAACCAAGTGCTCAAGCGGCAAATTAAAAGTCGAGCTATAAATGGAAAACAATGAGAGCAAGAGGGCTTATGACCCGGGCAATCTAGTTGCCACTGCTGACCTCAAGATAAGTAGCCACCACTTCTTACAAGGCTCATTCAAAACAAGTGTATGAAGAATTCAGACACAAAAGGTGGTAACACTTTCTAAAGTGGCCCCAGATGACAGTCTTTGGGTACCACTCCTGTGAAACGTGCACACACACAGGCCTGCCCATTCCATCCCAGCTACTGCGGTAACAGGATTACTCACCATATGAGGAAATTCCATATGGCTGTCCCGGCTGTGGGTAGGTGGCGTACGCTGTCGCTTGTTGCATTCCTGTGGTAAACTGTGTTTGCCCATATGCAGCCATAGTTTGTGAGGAAGGGGTAGGGAGAATATGTGGGTATGGTCTGCTATTTGTCAGAAATGACAGAAAATAGAAAGCCCATGCATTAGATGGAAACATGCAAAGTAACTGATTAACAACCATATTACAAATTGCAGTTAAAGACTATCTCCTTAAGTATAACTTTTGAATATAATATACAAAGTACTGAGATGCTTCAGTATCTCTTCTAGGTGATGCTCCAAATAAATCTGGTAAACACACTGAAGTCTCTAGGAAATGAGCTTCGGTTTAAATTAAGACATAACATGTGGGCACAAAACATGACTTGAAATAAGGTAAAGGTTACTCAAAAAAGTCATTTATTAAGAGAAAATACATCTTACTTGGAAGGATATATCTGTGGTGGGGAGAACTGGTGAGGTGGTCTTGGGCTGAAGCTACTGCTCCCAATTGCTGAAAAAAAAAAAGAAATGCACGATAATCACAGCAAAATACAAAATATGTCGAAAGCATCGGTCTATTTTTGAACTACACGTAGAGACCATACGAAATTGCAGATATTTGGCCTGGAAAAAAAAAATGGCACTTTCATATGCTCAACCTAAGAGAAAGTTAAAAAATATTGAACGACCTATGAGAACTGATTAAGGGGTTCGAATGTTAAACTAACTCTTAGAAAGTAGTCCCTGTCTTCTGAAATACCGGTCAGTGGCAGTTCAGGAGAACAAGGCGTCCTGGCTACTGTTCCGAAGGACCTGCTCAAAGGGGTGGGAGGAGGGTGAGTTTGCAGGGCTGGGCGGGACCCAAAGGTCTCCTAGCCTATTGTGTGGGCTTCGAACACACACACCTGAGAATGGATTACAGAGCACCACCCCCGCCCAACCCCCCAACCCCCCACCCTCCATCTAATCTGCTCTCAGGTGAGTACAAATAGGGCCAAGCCTCATTTGCCTGTACTGCTTTAGCAACATTTTTTAGTAAAAATGCATTCCTATAGCGCTCTTAAATTTCTCAGGTTGCAAACTAAGCCTGTTTTTTCTTGCACTGAGGCGGTGTTCCTGCACCTTTCAGTTAAATGTGCTCAACTTCAGTTAATTCCACTAAAAAGGTTTTTGTTTTTTTTAATTTAAAGACGTTATTCAAGCATTCAAGTAGAAGTTCATCTCTTTATAATCACATGGACTTTATTCAGTAGGTCTCAGAAAATGCACTAAACTCTATCAAACATTCTTTTACATCCATTCTGAACTAGAGCAAAAATCCATTTTTGTGAAGATAAGGCATTAAAATGGTAGTTGTTTTATTTATTGTAAATAGGAGCTATCTCTTTCATGTGCATATATATTACATACATTTACACTTTATATATTTATATATATACACACAGTATATATATTTATATATACACATGTGTTTCTAAGTATACGTATAATATATGTAAAATATATATTAAAAAGATACCATATCTATATATATATCCCCCCCACCCCAGACTCTTCCTATCCTCTACCTATCCTCTACCTCTAGCTGAGAAGCATATTCTTTGGGTACAATTATAAGATATAATATGCTTATCTTTTCTCCCACTAATAATCCTGGTGTTCACAGGCTCTATTATTCAGTAACTATACTGTGTATTAAAATCCTTCCGTAAGGTTCCATGCACTCAAAGTTGTATACGTTTTTCATGCCATCACATCAGTACATTTATATTTCTCAAATTTAATTCTCCATTTGTGTTTGGGAGAAGAGTGATAGAGTTGGACCAGAATTGTAATCGATGAATAATTCTCTCCATGTAAAGCAGGGAGGCCTAACCCAGGACAGCAGAGTAGCTCAAGATGAGCACAACTCTTACACATAGGCTGCCAGACGTCCCCCATGTGGCTCTCAGTTTGGCAGAGCCAGGGTCTGCATTAAAGTGAAGGCAGGCCAACTTGGGTGGTGCCCCTCCCCCACCCATCAGCGGGCCCACATTGAGTCACTGCTCTGTACCAGGCACCAGGCAAGATGCCGCAGATGCAGACATGCAAAGACAAGTTCTCTCTGTCCCATGTGGGGAGGTTGACACACAAACAGTCGTGAGGGGATTAGTTAAATATTGCAATTTATAGAAGGGAGGGATTAGTGAGAGAATACTTGGACAACAAGGGCTACCACTTGCCCAGGTCATCCACAATGACAACCTTTCCTGCTCCGCTTTGCTAAGCCTGGAAAGAGACCAAGGGCAAAGGAGATTTACCCCGCAGAGTAGCTGGGGAGGACTAATACATTCCCTGGACAATCACAGTTAAAAATAAGTTAAAAAAATAAATAAATAAAACCAGAACAAAAACCCAGTGCAACGCGATGATGGAAGCCACAGAAATCCCCTTCATGCTTTTCCAGCTCTATCCCCATTTTTTTTGTTTTGTTTTGTTTTTTTCAAATTGTGGGTTGGGACCCACGAAAACATCATAAACTCAACTTCACAGGTTATACTCAGCATTTTTTTTTTTTTTAACAAACAAACAGAATAACAGAATGGTGCATATCGGAGTTGTTACAGAGGGTAAGGGGAGCTCCATGATGCCTTAAGAGCAAATGCATAGTTTAGGTGTGTACACATTAAAGAAAGATATTTGGGAGGCTGCTGAGTGTGGTACCTAAGCACAGGTTCTGGAGTCAGAATTTAATTTCGGTTGACACTGAGGTTCCAACTTCTTGGTTATCTTGGTCAAGTTGCCTGACCCCGCTAAGCCTTGCTGTGTTCCCCTGTATGATGGCAAGAACACCACCTACCCCTTCCAGGATCATTTAAGGACTAAATGGGATCATTGACAAAGTGAACAGTGCAATGGGGAATGTTAATTAGCTCAGATCTCCAGAGTCCCATGATTTTTGCCCCAAATTTGCCCTCCCTTCTGCATTTTTAATTCTACTCAATGGACAGCATCACCATCTGTCCAGCAAAATACTTAAAAGCAGGATTCTTTGTTCCCATTGTACATCTGGGGCATAAAAATGAAGTAACACACCCAAGCAAACAAATGGGAAAGCTGGTATTTGAACCCATGTCTGCCCGACTCTCTCCCTCAAACATACTAGCTCCTGACCTGCTACACAGAAACTAACACCCTCAAAATCATCTCCTTTCCTCTCTTCTATGTCATGAGTCAAGTCACCATCCCAACTCCAGATATTGCCTGTTGAGCTGTCCTGAATACTCCACACCCACACCCCAGTCCTGGCTCAGGTTCTCATTAGTCTCAGTCCGGTTCCCTGTAGGCCACTTGTCACCCTCCACACACTCCTGCCACAGCCACCAAAGTGATCTTCCTTCAACAGAAACTTCAAGTCCATTCTCCAACTCGCCATGTCTCAGCTGTGCTCACATTATCTCTAGGAAGAATTCCAAATTCCTTGGCAGAGTACACGAGGAGATGGAGGCATCCACCCTCTCCTGGGTTTAGTAACCTGTAGCCTCCTTGGGCTTGAGGATGGCCGGTCGGCACTGTGTATTTTCGTGTTTGGCTCGTGGCTCTTCCTACCACATCCTCTGCCTTGTAAGACCTTCTTTCCCCTGCTTGACAAACACTTCCTCCTCTGCTGGGACTGAAACATAATTTTCTCTTTAGGATAATGTCTTCCTTCTCTTACTTTCTTGGAGTGTTGTAAACATTGGCAATGTAGCACTTAACCACATTGCATTATAGTTAGCATGTGTAAGGTAGAGATGTTAGTTTCCTCTGCTAATTGTGAGCTTCTGGGGCCCAGGACCTCTTGTTTACCTTTATTTCCACTCACCTGACAGGGCCTGGTATGTGGTAATTATCAATAAACGATATTTGTTTGATTACAGTATGAGATTTAGGTCATTACCAAAGCAGATTTTTTTTTTTTAAACCTTGATGATATGAAGGGTGGTTAAATTATTTTAAGTCATATATAAACATATATAATAAACCTGATTTAGCTCTTTGGCAATATAATTAGGAATGAATAGTATTCCTTATAAAATACATGTGAGTAAGAACCTGTAATGCTGCCCAAGTATCTTGCTACTAATTACCTAACCACATGCCCCTAAAATGATTATTTAATGCCATAAAATAAGCTGTATCTTTTGGGATTTCCCTAAACCCAAACTCCTACAATTTTGTGTGGCCTAAAGTCAAGAATCTTCCATCTCATACCTCAAGTACTTCTCCTCCTAATTGCCTAAAACACCTTTTACTTTTTACGTAATAATTTAGGAATTCAGATTGATTTTCATTTCATGAGATCAGAATAACCAGAATAAACCCAGATCATTTGTCATTCTTCAAAGTAAATAAGATGGTTATTTTGGCATAGTAAATCCCAAATTACACTTTAGGAACACATGGGCAACTAATACCTCTCTCTCTCTCTCTGTTTTAGCACATTTGTTTCCTATTATTCCATTCTTTCTCTTCCTTCTAACATAGAAACTAAAGAAGTTCCCCAAATCTTGTTGTAGGGAGGGAAGGACCCAAGCTTGAGGAACTACTGAGAAAGTCAACAGAAATCCCCAAAATAGCACGTCTTCAGCTTACTACTCGCATCTTGTGAATGTCAACATCACTCAGCTGGATAAGCAAGTCCAAAGATTAAATGTTTTGACTCTTGGGGCACCTGGGTGGCTCAGAGGGTTAAGCCTCTGCCTTCAGCTCAGGTCATGATCCCAGGGTCCTGGGATCGAGCCCCGCATTGGCTCTTTGCTCAGCAGGGAGCCTGCTTCCCCCCCTCTCTCTGCCTGCCACTCTGCCTACTTGTGATCTCTGTTGAATAAATAAACAAAATCTAAAAAAAAAAAAAAAAAAATTTCACTCTTCTCTTTCCATTTTATCATAAATTCAGCCAGCTCTCCCTTCAGAATATGTCCTATACCTCACTGCTCTCCTTTACCCCTCTGTTCTAATTGCCACAGTGGTGGCCACCAGACGATGGCAGTCAGGACACCCCCCCCCCCACTTGGCTCTCCTTCCCACTCTTCTCCACTCCTTTCTCCTAGTGGAATCCTAACACATTTAGTCCTGCCTCAGTGGCTCTTCTAAGAAGGACATGAGCTAACACAGTCTTCTCTCTCCTGAGCCAGGGCAACATTGGTCAGTTTCTATTTACCCTCCTCTCTCTTCCCATGAAGCATTTTCCACACAAGTGATGATCTCTCAAAAGAAATACAGATTATGTCACAACTGCCTACAACTCCAAGCCCCATTATCCTTCTGTTACATTTAAATGAACCCAAACTTATAAATAAACACTTGCATACATAAACCCAAACTTATTCCCTCACTTCACTAAGATCCCTGCTCATATGATTTCCCCTCAGAGAGGTTGTCTTCCCTCTACAAGAGACCCCCAACCACTCTTCACTGTATTATTTGAGCTGCTTTGGGTTTTTGGTTTTTGTGGGTTTTTTGGTAGCCTAGTTACTTACACTACCACTTACCTCTTTATTATCTGTCTCTCCCACAGAATGAAAGCTCCATGAAGGCAGGGACCTCATCTTCTTCATCACTGCTCTATTCCCACTGCCTAGAACACTATCTTACATATAATAAGTACCCTATGCAGAACTGTTGAATGGGTCAGACCCCAAAGTTACATCTTTTTAGGAACAATTAAAAGACAAAAGCCCTATTCGTCAGACATGATATTTTTTTTCTCCTCTAGAAGCATTCCTGTTCCTATTTCTAATTTTCTTTTCTCTCTCTTTTTTAAAGATTTTGTCTATTTATTTGACAGAGAGAGAGAGAGAGAGATTACAAGTAGGCAGACAGGGAGAGAGGGGGGGAAGCAGGCTCCCTGC
This sequence comes from Enhydra lutris kenyoni, assembly GCF_002288905.1. NCBI lineage: Eukaryota > Metazoa > Chordata > Mammalia > Carnivora > Mustelidae > Enhydra > Enhydra lutris. The sequence continues at coordinate 11,790,887 of NW_019154133.1, read as the reverse complement.
TGAGCAGAGAGCCCAATGTGGGGCTCCATCCCAGGAATCTGGGATCATGACCTGAGCTGAAGGCAGAGGCTTTAACCCACGGAGCCACAGGTATTTTCAAATACCCCCAGACATCAACATTGTATGATCAATATTATCAACTGGCACTTCCTGTAATAAGTTAATAATAAACTTAAGCTTTATGGAAATGGAAGAAACAGAAGGCAAAGACAGTTTGCAATTGCTAAACACATTATTTTCAATCCCAATTATTCTTAACATTTAGATCATTAAAATATTACTTTTCATTGGTAAACAATAAATGGGCAGAACATTAAATTTTAAAAACATAATAAACGGGGCGCCTGGGTGGCTCAGTGGGTTGAGCCGCTGCCTTTGGCTCAGGTCATGGTCTCGGGGTCCTGGGATCGAGCCCCGCATCGGGCTCTTTGCTCTGCGGGGAGCCTGCTTCCCCCTCTCTCTCTGCCTGCTGCTCTGCCTACTTGTGATCTCTCTCTCCCTGTGTCAAATAAATAAATAAAATATTTTTTAAAAAAACTATAATAAACAACCTTGCAATTTTCAGTTCAGCAACATGCCTTTGAAAATCAGCTGCTTTTCTCTAGTCTCCCCAAACCAGGATACCTGGTGATTTCCCTGGAAAAGAGGGAGTCTCATTGCCTCCTTAATGCTTTAAGAGCCTCACATTCCACAGAGGAGGAGACAGCTACTACCAGTGTCAGAACAGCTCTGTTTCCTCTTTATTCTTGTTGCCTATTTCCTTGAGACACCCAGAATGGTTGGGATGTGCATTTTTAAGCCATCATGGAGAAGCAGCAGAAGTGACTACAGAAGTGAAGACCATTTCGGAATCAAATACTTGGAGATTGGTTTCTCGTTCCCTTATAAACCCTAAAGCCTGGCCATAGTTTTTGCATCTTAACTCAAGGAAAGACAAAAAGAAAGAAGGAACAAAAAAATTAAGAGAAAAGCTTTATTTTTCCTATACCTGGACCTGATGCCCCAGCTCACTCTACCCCTCTCCACTGCGCAACACGGAGAGTCAATCTACCGATAACAAGATCCCCTATAGCTCCAGTCTCTTCACCAAATGATCCTTTCACCTTCAGCTAAGCCTTTTTCCAAGGACCTGCTTCTCCTACATGTCTTTTTCAAGTAGAGCCTACTCACACTCTCAGATTCCAGATACTACGGAGACCTGAAAAACATAACCCCATTGCTGCTTCTTCCAAATTGTTTTTTTTTTTTTTTCTCTCTCCCATAAAACCCTTCCTTCTCTAAGGTCTATGACAATTCTTTAACATTTCATGAATGACCCACCTCCTACACACTGCTTTGCATTTATCAAAACCTTTATATTTAACTCTGTTCCCTAACAAGTCCCAATGTTATCTTGGGTTATGGGTCCAACCCTTCTCTCCTCCTGTCTAGGCCTCAACTCTGGCCTTCTACTCCAACCATCAAGCTCAAGAACACATTGTGGACCTTTCTTCCCCCCGCCACATTCCACAGTCTCATACCACAACAGCATCAACCAATTCATTTGTTTACTGAACCAACATTTACTGACCAGCATCCACGTGCTTAATTCCACGATGGCCACCGGGATAAGTGTGAACAAGCCAAACAAAATCTCTGTTCTCATAGTAGTATGGTTTAGCAGGAGGAAAGACAATGAAAAGAAACTTTAAAAGTAGTGATGAAGGCTGAGGAAGGGAAGTATGGAGGACTAACTACAGAAGCATGGGGTAGTGGCCTCAGTGAGTTCTGAGACTAAGGAAAGAACATCCTCTTCTGCCAGAATTTTCTTTCCCTTATTCCCATCTAATCTGTTCTCCAAACTTATCATAGATGCAGGACCCCTGACATCCTTATCTTCTCTCAATTTGTTATCCCTTACCTTTTTTTTTTCAATACTTATCCCAGGAGGTTATATGAATCATTATTTTAAACTCTTATCAATACCCTCAATTCTCTTACTTTCATATTCTTCCATGCCTGACCTGCAAAATCCTTAACCCTGGATCAAGAAGGGTGGTGGGGGGCTGGGTGAGCCTGGTGGTGGGTATTATGGAGGGCGCGTATTGCATGGAGCACTGGTGTGGTGCATAAACAATGAATTTTGAAACACTGAAAAAAATTAAATTAAAAAAAAAAAAAGCACACACACACACACACACAAAGAAAATTATCTTTTGACCTGGGTAGCAAAACACTTGTAGAGAAAAATTGCTCTATGATAAAGGCTCCACACTCATAGTTCTACCCTTGTGTGGACTCTGACTCTACTGCCAGCCTTCCTTTGTGTTCCAAGCAACCTCAGGCTTCCCAACTCCTCATGACATCTATTTCAATCTTCTCCATCTCTTCCAGCTCATAAGCCTAGCACTATCCTCACTTTGAGTTGCTTCAGAGGAAATAGTAGAAACCTTCATTCATTCATTCATTCATTCATTCATCTAGCAAATATCTAAGTGCCTAATATGCACCTCTTTCAGGTGTCAAGGATACAAATGAACAAAACAAGACAAATCTATACCATCACAAGCTTACATTTTGGTGAGTATGAAACACCAACCATAAACCTAATACATGAGTAAATGATATGGATTATAAAAGGCTGTGTTATTGGTGTGTGTGTGGGGGGGGGTAAGGTTGTATTTAGCACATCAGAGAGGCTGAAAGCCTATAGTGAGAGTTTTGCAACACTGAGTAGGGTGGTCGAGATGGGGGCTGAGAGTGCTTCATAGAGAAGGGGAGATGAGAGCACAGACCAGAAGGTGGAGAGGGAGTCAGACAGGTATACAGAGAGGTGCTCCAGGCAGCGGAACTGCCACTGCAAAGGTCCTGACTGGGAATGTCTGGGATGTTGAAGGACTAGTGGGAGGGAGGCAATAGGTCCAATGGGGCTTGTGGCTATCGCAAGGACTTAGCATTTATCCAGAGATATGAGAGATATGTGGGAGCTACAGGAGGGTTTGAACAGAGAAATCAGGCAGGAATTTCCTGAACATATTGACTCCTCCTCCACTTCAAACTCATCTGCATTAATTCCCATCCAGTCATTCCTGATGTTTTCGTGGGAAAGTGATTTTTTTCTAAGGCGATCCACTTCTGTTTTGAATTTAAGCCATTGCTGTCCCAGCAGGGACCTCCCTGCATCAATTATCACCATTTTCTCTATACCTTTAACCCCTACCTCTATAAAATTTGTGTTGGCAGCCAAAACTGCCCTGACCTTCTAAATGTCATCCTCAACCGTAGGTCCCGCTTTCTAATGGACTACCCGCTCTTCTCCTTTTACCACTTACGTGCTTGAAAGACATTTTTCTCCTCCCTTATTGGTGAAATCATCCATTTACTCAGTGCACTTTATGAACACATGTATCTGCTAGGAAATGTATTGAAGACAACAGAAATGGGGCATATGGGCAAGTGGGCATGAGGGAGAGTAAAGCACCACCCACTGAAACTGCTGTAGGCTAAATCCACTGATGTTTCTCATTTAGATTTTATTTTGACGTAACTTGCCACTGCAGAAAAGTTGCAAAGATAGCAGAAAAACTTCCCAGATATCCTTAACCACAATCCTCTAAATGCTAACATCTTAGTATATTAGCTTTATTCTCTATTCTCTTTTTCCCTATAGATGTGTATATGCATACCCATGTACTCTTTTTGGAACTGCAACTAAGATGTCCCTTTACAATTACTAGTAAGAACAAGGAATGCCTTTACTATAGGTTTTCAGTATCAGGAAAAATAGCGAAGCAGTACTATTATCTAGAGATACTTAAATTTACCTCTTTTCAGTATGTGACTTTAAACTTGCACTTCAAAATTACTACTTTTTAAACATGAGACTGTTACACAAATACACTGTGAAACATTTTTGAAAAAAGGCAGAAGGAATAAAATTCAAATTATATTCCATCATCCAGGGAAAGCCACCATTAATTTTTATACATATACACAAAGACACATAGGCATACACATAAATGTTTGAAAACCCATGGGTTATACTGAGCATATTACTCTTTGTAACCTGCTTTTCACTTAATATAGTTAACATTTGCTCATGCCATTTAATTTTTTCCAAGCTATCTTTAATAGCTGTATACCAATCTATCCTACAGACAACATTTCCGTGAAACTCTTCCTGCCTTCACTCCCAACTCAACTCTCCTCCTCCTTGAAAAATTAAAACCCGTATTTTAATTTTATGCCCTGCCTGTCTCTCTCTATTCGTTTTTCCTGGATTCTGTCTTCAGCTGTGCTGCATGTAGCCCACTACCTTCAACTCCCCGCACACTTCCAAAATTTCCATTCCAGATCATTCCTGAGCTTCAACATCTTCAGGTGGATGTTACCTACCCTTCAACATGCCTTTCCCTCTCAGTCATGCTCCTCTTGCATTCCATCACCTTAACCTGTCTCTCTGCCTCACAGACCCCCTGTAACTCATTGGTTACTATGCCATAAATTAAGGTGTATTTGCAATTGAGGTGTATTTGCAAATACACCTTAATCCACCATCTTTCCATAACACTGCCAGCACCTTATGTCAGGTCTTCATGATTTCTTGCCCAAACTAAAACGAAGATACTGTACCTGATCCCTCTACTTCTGTTCTCTAGCCCCCTCCCTCCTGCTATGGTCAGGATTCTGTATGTGAATTGATCATGCAACTCCTTTCCTCTGACGCCTCCCACTGTACTCAGGATACAATGCAAACATCATGTGGGACACAAATGCCTCTTTAGACTCTACCCTGACCCTGTCCGGCATGCCATCACCACTCACGCTGTGCACACCTGGAATGCTGAACCATTGGCAATTCCAAATTCCATGCCTCTGTGTCCTGGTCTCCTCCCATGGAATGTTCTATCTGTCCAACTTCTCCTTCCCCAGGTTTATGTATGCTTTATTCCTACTCCTATTTGAATGCTGAGAGCAGGCATCTCCTCCAGGAAATTTTCCCTGATCTCCCATCCCAACCCAGTCTCTGTTGGGTCCCTTCCTGGGGGACCCCTTCTTGGGGATCCTTGGCCTTCCCTCTGGAAAGAGCAAACCATAATATGATGGTCTGGTCATTTATTCACCCTACTGAGCCCCCAAACCAGGGCCATTCTCATATACCTATTCATCTGTAATAGCAGCAAGCACATTCTCTGGCATAAGTCAAATTCTAGTAAGTGTTTTATAAAAGAACTCATGGGTATAACACCCTTTTGTAATTTCGTTATTGTTTCCATCTGGTATCATTAGTATAAAAGTTAGGCATTCGTATTTCATGTTATATAATATGTATAATTCCTTTTAGTTGTAGTGTGTATTAAATAAGAGACCCTGAGAGCTGAAGTAAGTCAATTACAAACTTTTGTAAAGTATAGCATTTCCATTCAAGAGGTTTGGTAAACACAGCAGAGGATAAGAAAAAGGTTAAAAATTTTAAGAATTACATATGATAAAAATATTTTTTTTATTGAAATAGTCCAAGCTGGGGGTGCCTGGGTGGCTCAGTGGGTTAAGGCCTCTGTCTTTAGCTCAGGTCATGATCCCAGGGTCCTGGGATCGAGCCCCACATCAGGCTCTCCGCTCCTCGGGGAGCCTGCTTTCTCCTCTATCTCTGCCCGCCTCTCTGTCCACTTGTGATCTCTGTCTCTCAAATAAATAAATAAAATCTTTAAAAAAATAAATAAATAAATAAATAGTCCAAGCTGGGTAATTTGGCAAATATATAATCACAACCTCACCATTACTTTATTACCACAATGACTTTATCAGTAATTTCATTAGCAAAGATACAAAACTTGGGTATTTTGTTTGTTGGAGGCAAACTTTGTTAATGTGAAAGAGATAAAAATGAAAAAGACTGAAAGCTGCTTTATAAAGTTTAATATAGATTTATAGTTGACATGATAGTTACTTAGGAGGATGGTTTGATTAAATCTGCTTAAAGAGTTAGCAGAAGCCAAATTTTGCCTACCTAAACTTGCATAATTGGTAAAAATCATACAAATGAGGGGAAAAGGGCAGGAGTCATTAACATAATAAAGATAATTTAGTAGAAAGAAATATGAAAAACAAAACTCCTTTTGATTTTATCTCCTTTATAGGATATCAACATTTTCAGCAAATACTTTGTAACATTGGATAAAAACAAGAGAATTGCAGGTACAGGACTCTGAGTAAAGCTATTTACAATTTTATGCTACATACACACGTTTATACACACATACATATACACATAGAGATATACTTGCATATATAAATAAACTAAGAAAAACTATGTTTTGAATTAATGTGAAAATCTAATATTTATTCCTTACCTGAACCTGAGAAATTGTCTAAAGACCCGTCTGCTGTTGTTGAAACTATTTCACTGCTGCTCATTGGCTCTGTTTTAACTACAAAAATAAACAACATATATGATATATCCAATTAATAGTTATTTGTAAAGGCATGGTAGAGAAGTTATATTCAAAAGAGTTACAAGAAAATCATTTTAAAAACTAGTGTTTCAATATTTGAATGTAATTCAGATTAATACTTACAGAATTTTTTTAAAAACATACACATTAACTATTTAATCCCTAAGGAAACAACCCATTATAACAAGCTATCCTTTGAAAGAAACACTTTAAAAGTAATTAAACTCATTACCTTACATATTAATTGAATTGCTTATTTACAAATAATTTATCTCTTAAAATTTACATGATGAAGATGTGAGTGTTTCCTTGGTTATATAGCCATTTAGCCAAACAGAGCCCAAAGGGTAGAATAAAAAGACTTGGAGTAGGAAATAATGCTGGTAGGTTTTCACCATGCTTAAGGACAGGCACAGGCACAGACATGCATGCGTGTGTGTGCACACCCACACACTCATACATGCACACAAACACACACTCTCTTGGTTATCCAATATGGCTAAAGAACAGAGTGCTCAGTTTAATGAGTAATTATTACCACTCAGCCAAACCTGGCTGCCAACATGTCAATATCTGATGTACACTTAGTACAAAACCACACTAAGTGTAAATGAGGCAGAAATTAACTTTTTCATTCCAAAATGAAACAAACAGCAGATAATTTGTGGAAAACATTTTGATCTTTAGTAAATTCCTTTGTGGCTATACAATAAAAAATTTAGATTTATGTTGCAGGTTTATGATAGCAACCCAATCCATTGATATAGTGATGGTATTATTGACCCTATTAAGCAAATAAGCCAGACCACAGAACATTTGCCTTTTCCCCTAGATTTAGTTTTGTTTTGTTTTAATGAAGAGATAGCATTATTGCTTTCCTTAGAAACAACTAGTGATGTGCTATCATTGGAATCTGTGGCCCACTTTGTAGACATTATACATTCCCACTAACGGGGTTTCAGAAAAAAATGCAGTAATACCTCAGAGGCTACTTAAAAATCAGTAACATGTTTTCCAAAACAAGGTCCTACACCAAGAGAATATTTGGGGTGGATTCTCATGAGTACGTACATTCTGAAATGGGAAAGAATGATGGAGAAAATGCAGCTTTTTCCTTCTCTCAACATTGCCAATCTCTTACAAACATCAAGCAAAGAACATTCACCCTCCTTGACCCGTGAATCTTCTACTAATGCATAATGAGTTTTCAAATAGACATTATAAATAGTTGCAGCAGATAGTCACTTCCAAAAAATTAATTATTTAGACTGCTTCTAAACAAAGTTGAAAAATAAAGCCAGTGAGCCTACTGGGAATCACTCCAACTGATTGTTTTAATGGAGACCAAACAATAGTGTAACTGGTTGTTAAAAGTCTTAGTTGATGCTAATAAATTCTGACATAAGCCTGTGTTTCCCTTTTCTCTTCACACCTCCAGGCAGTCGAATGACCTTGCTCTTCATAATCATTACACTGCCATAGATTGTGGAAAGCAGGTCTTCTGGTGAACAGCTCCAAACCATCCTACCCAGTTATCCACATCCTATCTACCCTTCCTGAAAGAACTCATACAGTGCCCTGTACCTATAAGGCAATAGCTCTATTTTACACTCTGTACTAGTCAGATTACCACAGGGATCTGAACTCAGAATCGAATACCATATACCGATCAAAGATGAGAAACAGACCCAAGGAGAAGAGGTCATATAAAGTGCCTACTATTGTCAGACTACAGACATTATGATTAATTCTTTTAAATAATTCTCCAAGTAGGTCTCAGAGCACAACTCACAAACTCCTTAGTTGGTTGGGTACTGCCTTCTTGTTTCACATGCAAAAATGGAAACCAAAGGTATTAGGAAAATTGCCCAACATCACAAGTGGCAGAAATAGAAACTGATTTTGGATGTTTTCAAATCCAAGGTTTGAAGAAATGACAATACTTAGCACTGCCCAATAATCAGCACTATTCTACAGCAGAGCAAGGAAACTGAGGCACAGTGCCACACACTGTGGATGTTGAAGGAAGTAAAACCCCAGCAGTCCACACCCTCCTCTAGAGTGTTAACACTTCCAGGCTAGTGCACTCAAAGGAAGATCTCAAGTAGAAGCTCCACATCTACTTGCCTGAGAAAATGGTGAAGAAGAAATTTTCTAGTTGTACAAGATGTTAGCCCAGGTTACTTCTAAGTCTTTGCCAAATCTCAGATCTATGATTCTGTAGATTGGACTATAAAATTACTTGGTGAAAGCTTGACTATGCCAAAACCACTCCTACTCTTGTACTCCAAAGACTTACCCTAGCTATTCTCCATATTATTAGCTTGATCAAATATAGCTTCCAGTCCCAGGAGACATATTCAATTATACTTGAAATTCCATTAAAAATAGGAAGGAAAGAAAGAGGATACTTTTGCTTTTAGGCCCCAAGTACATTGCCTTTTGCCATTGTTCAAATATACCTATCTATTCTCTAAGGAATAAAGATTCCATTTCCTAATGAATCCAATTTTTTAAAAGGCTCTGTTGAAGAGGATACACATAAAATAACTACCAGGATATTCATGATTTTTATCAGGTACTGGAATTGAATACTTTGATCACCAGGGACCTGATGCTAAAGAGCCTGGAGATTTATTGTGATGTAAAATAGTTTGACTGAAAGCCAGATGAGAAGGGACCACTTCCCCTGTTGTTGCCAAGCATACACCCACCAGAAAGTAAAAAAGATAAGACTAATCTCCAGCCACCAAACTACCAATCCTCACAAGCACTATCACATTTATAAATATGCTATAGATGATGTCATAGAGCACCTCTCCAAGGCTTTGAGTTTAAAACACCACATCCTGAACTTTTTTTTTTCCCAGTCTTAGAGATTCAAGGTACTGTTATATCTGAGAACAATGATCCCATCTAAGCCACCCATCTGAAAAGGAAAATCTATGAAGCACCTATTCTCTTCTAAATAACTATACATTTCTAAGGGTCCTTGGTTGGCTCAGTTAAGCAGCCGACTCTTGGTTTCAGTTCAGGTCATGATCTTAGAGTCCTGGGATCAAGCCCCAAGTCAGGCTTAACACTCAAAAAGGAATCTGTTTGAGGATTCTCTCCCTCTCCCTCTGACCCTCCAAACATCTGTGCACACACTCTTTCTTTCGCTTGTTCTAAAATAAGTAAATAAATCTTTAAAAATAAATAAATAAGTACACAATTCTTTTATCTCTACTGTACTTTTTCTCTCATTGCAAGATTTCAGTCTATTAGAAAACAGAACTTTTATTCTCTTCTGCCCTCACTCAAGAGTCTCTCTTTACCATTCCAAGTCTTCAATCTTCCATATGATACTTTAAGCACCTATTCATCTCTAAAAAATATTCAGAAACTCTCCTTTAGCTCTTCAGTCTCCACAAGCCCCACCCCAGCTCTTTTGCTCAGCCATGTACTGTAGGCCCAAACTATACAGGGTAACCTGCTACTCTCCAGGGGTGCCACAAACTCCCATCCATCTACGCCTTGGAGCCTTGGTTCCAGAGTCAAAGACTCCAGTTATCTGCTATATGCCTTTATAAAGGCATTATTTTTTTATATAATTATTTATATATTTATATATATAAATTATATATATATAAATTATATATATAAATTATATATATTTTTATATATTTATATATAAATTATATATATAAATTATATACATATATAAATATATATATAAATTATATAAATATATAAATATTTATATATATAAATATTTATATATAAATAAAAATAATTATTTATATATTATTTATATATAATAAATAATTATTTATTATTTGATCTCCAACCTTAATTATCTCACTTACAAAATTTTTTAAATGATAACTAGATTATAGGAATGCAGGAAGGATTCATAAAAATGTATACCAAGTACCCGGTATAAAGTAGGAGCGGAAACTGTATTTATCATCATCATTAGTAGTGGCAGGATTCTGCTACACTGAATGGCTTTCTCCTGGGGAGTAGTACCAGGGAGCAATAGCAAATACAGATTGTTAAAAGCACCAGCTTCAGAATTATCAACTGAGTTTCAATCTAGCTTTGCTATTCACAGTACAAACCTGGAAAAGTTACTCAATTTCTGTGTGTCTCAGCTTCCTCATCTGTTAAATGGGGGTAACCTACTCATGCAAGGATAAGAAAAAGAGAATGCTTAGAAATCGCGGAGCACTGTCCAGTGGTTTACAAATCATTAACCCACTACAAAGGCCCTACTTATATAGTCATTGTATCATCAATTAAGAGAAATCAAAGTTTTATGGGATGGAATCTACTATAAACTTTAAAGTTAAGCTTATCCTTTGGAAAGTAAATTAAAAAGATAAAGTCGGGCGCCTGGGTGGCTCAGTGGGTTAAGCCACTGCCTTCGGCTCAGGTCATGAACTCAGGGTCCTGGGATCGAGTCCCACATCGGGCTCTGCTCAGCGGGGAGCCTGCTTCCCTCTCTCTCTCTCTGCCTGCCTCTTTGTCTGCTTGTGATCTCTCTCTGTCAAATAAATAAATAAAAATCTTAAAAAAAAAAAAAAAAAAAGATAAAGTCAAGCGACTTACCTAAGATCCAACATGAGGCCATTTTACTCAGGATGGCCAAAATCAAATCAAGATAACTTGAATGTAATATAAGAACGTAGAATTAATCGTGATTATATAAGAAAACTTACACGGTAATCCCCCTTCCTCTGCGGAGGCTATGTTCCAAGTCCCCCAGTAGATGCCAAAAGCATGGATAGCACCAAATCTTACACATACTATGCTTTTTCCTATAAGTATGAACTTATGATAAAGTTTAATTTATAAATTAGGCACAGTAAGATTAACAATAAAATAGAAAAATAATATACTATAATAAAAGTTATGTGAATATGGTCTCTCAAAATATTTTATTTTACTGAACTCACCCTCCTTCTGATGATGCAAGATGATCAAATGCCTACAGGATGAGGTGAAGTGAGGAAAAGGACGTAGGCATGAGACATAGTGTTAGGCCATTAGTGACCTTCTGATGATAGGTTAGAAGGATTGTCTACTTCTAGACAACAGTTGGTAGAACCAAGGAAAGCAAAACTGCATAAGGGAGTACTACTGTACTTCCATCACTACAATCTGTGTAGACAGTATCTGAAGAAACAGGCTAGCAGGAGGATCATGATGTACATGGCAATGGACATCGAGGTTTCTGGAAGAAAACCTGGGCTTCTCTCTCTAGTACTATTTAGGGGGAATATACTGTAACTGGCTCATGGAAAAGAAAAGTTGGTATTCCTTGACCAAGAATTTAAGTGGAGACATCTATCAGACCATTGGAGCTTGGTGACATTGCTATCAAGATCATCCAACGAACCCATTACAGCATGATTCTGTGCTCGTCAAGCAAATTCTGGTTATACTTTGAATGTTGTGGCTATATAGTCTCCAGAAAGACGATGGGTTGATTAGAGGAGTCACATGTTAAATCCATTTAGTTAATTTTTTACCATAAATTAAGAGTGCAGTTAAAGGGAGTTCACTACCAAAGGATAGCTTTGCCTGCTGGAGTAGGAGGCAGCCTTTGTGTTATGAAGAATCTGCCAAGGATTACACAGTGAAGACATGGTCCCAAGTGAGCAGCAGATCCTCCCCCAGCAGTATCTAAGCTAATTCTGTAACTTTTTTTTTTTTTCCACACTGTAATAGCATAGCTTATCTTCACTTGGCATACACTTGGTCTTCCTTTCTATTTTGTTTCCCATTATAATGATCGAGAGCATCAAAAACCCAGTTCATTACACCTCTACTAACCTCTGACTCCTTCATCTCTTATATTTTAAGGAGACTGGCCTTCATTCCCTTTTGGTTATTAAATGATTCAGCGACACCACTGCCTACAATTGTATGACCTCCAAGAAACGCCACCTTTTACTTCTTGCATTCGCTCACTTATACTGGAGTTGCTCCTCAGAACATTGTGTCTTTCCAACTTCACTGGCCCTGTCTGCAACCCAGAGCTTCCAACTTAGAGTCCCGGATCATCTTGTTTTTCCAGGCATCTCTGTTGCCAGCTCTAATCCTAGCATTGGCAAGCCCTTGCTGTTCACTCTTCAACTGCTATTCTGGATGGTTGAGCATGGGAGAGGAGGCCACAATATGCACTCTGACCAAATTTGTTAAATTTATGCTTTCTATGTTCTTGTGAGACATCTTGTTACTCGACAATCTCCCTTTTACATTTTTTGTGCCTGAGACAGTTTCTGTGGAGTCTTTTCCACTTTCCTCAAGCCCCAATCCTCACCTCATTCCCCATTCTCTTTAGCGCAACTATCTTATAAAGAATGTTGAAGCTACATTAAATCTTTCAGTGATCTTCCTGCAACATCTCCCAGTTTCCTACTGGTTAATCTCAATGGAGGTTTCCTTTCCTGTAAGAGGATTTGACCTCTTAAACCTTTATTCTTAGTGCCACTGCCATATCTCCTTTGCAACAAAACTTCATTATTTGATCTCCCAGAATCCTCAATAATTCCATCTGAAGAGGCTACTTCCCTTCTACTGACAAAGACAGGTCTGAGGTATCACCTTGTGCCTCTCAGAATGGCTAGAATCAAAGACAAATAACAAGTATTGGCAAGGATATGGAGAAAAAGGGAACCCTCATGCACTGTTTGTAGGGATGTAAATTGGTGTAGCCACTGTGGAAAACAGTATGGGCGTTCCTCAAAAAGTTAAAAATAGAACTACCATATGGTCCAGTAATTCCACATGTGGGTATTTATGCAAAGGAAACAAAAACACTAATTTGAAAAGATATATGGTACCCTTATGATTATTGCAGCATTATTTATAACAGTCAAGATATGGAAGCAACCCAAGTGTCCATGGATAGATGAATACAGGAGGTGTGATATGTGTGTATAGAGACATATATATACATGTGTACATACATACATATCTAACATATACACATCTTTACTCATGTGCAGGTTCTTGTAAAGTTTCTCTTTTACAGGATATATGGGATTACGTTGTTCTGAACAAAGTAGTCTCTGGAGAAGACACATTAACATGAAATAGTGTCTACCATTGGAATTCTGTTTATTAAAAGAGGGCCCTGCTTGGAGCCTTCAAAAGAGAGGTAAATTACAAGGATTTGAATAATAATGCATGGGGCACAACCGCTCTAAGGCAAATATTAGCTACTGCTATAAATCAGCCTTAAAAGAACCCTTTTAAAAGCTATACTGCATAAGACTATGCTGTATAGATAATATAAACATGTGGGACAACACACATACACATTACTCAGCGGTTAAAAAAAAAAAAAAAGCTGAGATCTTGCCATTTGCGACGACATGGATGGACCCAGAGTATTATGCTAAGTGAAATAAGTCAGACATAGAAAGACAAATACCATAGGATTTCACTTATATGTGGAATCTAAAAAGCAAAACAAAGGAACAAACAAACAAAAAGCTGAAACAGAGCTGTAAATGCAGAGAACTATGGCTGCCAGAGGGGAGGGAGGCAGGGGCAGGTGCAAAACGATGAAGGTGATTAGGTAATAAACGCTTCCCGTTGTGAAATAAATGAGTCAAAGCAATAAAAAGCCCAGCACAGGGAATACAGTCAATGGTACTGTAATCATGCTGTATGGTGACAGATGGTAGCCACACGTGCGGTGAGCATAGCATAACAGGGAGACTTGTCAAATCACTATGTTGTACACCTGAAACTCACTGTAACATTTTGTGTCATGTATACGCTAATTTAAAGAGCAGGTTTCCCTAAATTTTTAAGTCTTCCTTCAACCATGATACTTTTCGCCCTTCTTTCATCACCGAGTTTCCTAAAAATTTGCCTTGAAATCTAGAACATCTATTCTTTCTTTAGTCTTTTCCATCATCCCTTTATAGCTGCTATTTTACTAAAAGGACTTTCCTAATTGCCCACATCATACTTTTTCCAGTTCTGGTTTTCCTTAATTCTTTTACAGAATGGGCCTTCCTCTGATTCTCTTATCATTGACCAATACAACACGGCGACATTTTCCCCCACTCCCTTAGATCTATCTCCTTCTCTGGATTTTCTTCCCTCTGCTTATTCTGTGGTTTTTTAATTCTATGCTATTCTTACCTGTCTGAATGTTTCTCTAGTCCTTCCTTGCCAGAGGTTTAAAAAATCATCTTTAGGGGCGCCTGGGTGGCTCAGTGTGTTAAAGCCTCTGCCTTCGGCTCGGGTCGTGGGATCGAGCCCCGCATCGGGCTCCCTGCTCTGCGGGGAGCCTGCTTCCGCCACCCCCCCCCCCCCCCCCCGCCCCGCCTGCCTCTCTGCCTGCTTGTGATCTCTGTCAAATAAATAAATAAAATCTTTAAAAAAAAAAATCATCTTTACGTGAGGACTCCCAAATTTCTATCAATCAGCGCATCTTTTTCACAGGAATCAATCCCCACATCCCACTTACACAAGGCTCTTGCCTGGATCGGTGTGGAACTCAACCTACTCAAACATAAAATCTTCATTTTATTCCTCTGTAATGGTCATGTCACTTAGACGGAAAGTTTCCTTTTCGCCCCATGTTCTCCCAGATCCCCTCTCCTCACACCCTACTGCCAGGTCTACAATTTCTACCACTATAATCTTTCCCAACCATCTTTTTTCTAACTTCACAGCCACTATCCCAATTACTTTATATCTCTTCTCTTGTAAAAGTTGGCAATTGGCCGTTCTACTTTAAGCAGATGCCGATCTCTCCATAGCTTAGATTTGAGTGAGTCACTCATTGCTCTGAGGTTTTCAGCTCTCCATGTTCTCCTGAATTAAGCTATCAAGTTACATCCCTTGACCATGTTTTAAAGCCCCCTTATACACTGTAACACCAAGATGGTTTTTTGTTTTTTGGTTTTTTTTGCTTTACTTCCTATTTGTGTAATAACTAGTAACTTACAAGAACACAAAAGTACTACAAAATACATGGTCACATCTAATTGTCCTAACTTTTCTTTTTGAAACTATTATCCCATTTTGCAGATCATGAAACATGATTGTATATATTCAATATTTAAACCAAACTGGCCTACTGAGATGCTTAATACAACCCCAAACCCATGGTTTTGCTAATACCTTTCTCTTTAACAAAATTTCCATCTGACTAAATCCCACAGTTTCTTCAAGGTTCAAAGTTGCAACTGCTTTGCTAAGTCTTGCTTGATCTACTACTCGGGACTGATTTTCCTTTTCTTGAGGTACTAAATCTGAGTTTGTACCTCCTTTAGAAAATACATCCTATTCTACCTCATTTTACATTTCAGTCTTATCCATTTTAATACATTATAAATTTCTTTACGGTAGTAACTACTTCTTTTTATATCCCTACGGAACTTAGCAAAACACCTGACACATAGTTGAAACTCAATATTCATTGAGAGAATAAGTAAAGGTAAAAATGTACAAATGACTTACATCTGACTTTATACTGCTAGGCACATTGCACAGAGCAATTAACAATAATACTATATATGCTCAAAAGTAAGATGACATTTTATTCCTCCCAAATTATCATCAGCAATTTATGTGCAGGTTCTTGTAAAGCCTCTCTCCTAAGACACATTGTTACATTATGTTGAACAAAATAATGGAGAAGACACATTAACATAAAATAGTGTCTACCATTGGAATATTTATTTGTTGAAAGAGGAACCGGCCTGGATCCTTCAAAAGTGAGGTAAATTACATGGCTTTAATGATAATGCATGGGAAGGGCGCCGGGGTGGCTCAGTTGGTTAGGCAGCTGCCTTCAGCTCAGGTCATGATCCCAGGGTCCTGGGATCAAGTCCCGGATCAGGCTCCTGGCTCAGCGGGGAGCCTGCTTCTCCTTTTCCCTCTGCCTGCTGCTCTGCCTACTTGTGCTCTCTATCTCTGTCAAATAAATAAATAAAATCTTTAAAAAATAATAATAATAATGCATGGGGCATAACCATTCAAAGGCAAATATTAGCTACTGCTAATATACAGACCTTAAAAAGAACTTTTAAAAGCTACACTGCACAAGACTATGTTGTTTAGATAACAAATATAAACTTGTGGGACAAAATAAAAACATAACCACCATAATATTATGTTACTGTTTGGATTCAATGACTATATCACTCATGGATTTAATGAGTACTCATTCTCAAACCCTGAGGCAGAAGTGCAAATGTAGGTTTTTGAAAATTGTGTCAAATGATGGAAGTGGCATCAAGGGATACCAAATGCCTACGTGAAGAGAATGAATAAAATGAATGAATAAAATGATTACATGAAATAAGAAAGTGGAAAACAGCAATATTCCTAAATTTATACATTTTATGTGACACTTTTTAAAGATATAGTATTAAATTAATAAATATTGTAAGCAGCCACTTAACCATTTTGTATCTAAAAATGTGTATGTCCATGAAGCAAATGTGTTGCTTTGGGCAGTTCCCATTTAGAAAATGAGGCATTCCTTAATAAGTGCTTGTTGGCCCTGGCGTAGGATTATTATCCCTCCAAAATTTTATAGTTCGAGCCACCCATGCTCTTTTGCCTCAAAGAGGGTAGAAAAATATCAGTTTTTCAAAATGTCACACCTTATACAACCCTATGAAAAACCAAGCAACATGTAGAGACTACAGATAGAACCGGAGTGTATACAGGGCCCATAAGAACGGTCAGTCAATTTCAGAACCTGTTATTCACAGAAGTGTAGCACGTGTAGTCTACTGGAGCAGCACCGTGCAATGGCTTCTGCAGAGTTGACCCTTTTTAGTAAAAGAAATGCCACATGGTAAATGATGACGGCTCCTTTGAAAGGTCTCTTGAGACTTTACTTTCCTTTTCTGAGACTCTCCTCCTTGCCACTCGAGCTCAGATCCCTGACCCATAAAATCTGGGCAGATGACATGAGCCTCTGTAGGACTGTTCACCTCTCCCCCATTCCAGGCTTTCCTTGAAATTGCTGCAGATTAATACCTAAAACACTTTCACCCTACCAAGCCCTTGCTCAAAGTATTGCGTGGCTTCTTTACTGGCTCCAGGATGAAGTCCAAATTCCTCAGTCTAATATTCAGAGTCCTCCACAGTTTGGCTCCAGCTGGTCCTTCCACCCTTATCTACTATCAATTCCTTCTTTAGCTAAACTAGTCTCCTCACAGTCTCCCAAACTATCCTACCTTTGTTCAGATTGGTCCCTCATTTCCAATGCATTCCATCTCTTCTCAACCTATTCAAATTCTACCCATTTCCCAACACTCAGCTCAGATTCCATCTTCTTCTTGAAGCCTGGCCAGACCTCAGCAAGCTGAAGAGCTCTTTTTCCAAACTCTGAGAGCACTTTTGTTTGGATCAGTGGCTTCTAACCTTCTTGAGAATGAAGCCCTCTTTCTAACACCGAAATATTTCGGAACACGAATGACAGACTACTTTTAATCTGCTGATAGAGAAATCGCATAATGACAAAAAACCTACTGTGAATTTTCAGACATGAGAACGTGTATTTTAATGAAGATAACAGAATGTCCCCCTGTGAAAAAGAGTTAAACATACATGTGGCCTGTTAATTTCCTCATCCTACAGACAAAGCTTTTTACACAAAAGCATTTGCAGAACTCAATACTAGCTCTACAGCTCCCAGGGATCTCTCAGCCACACATGGAAAATTCCACCTTCATAACTCAACTGACATTAAGTGGGAGCTTTGAATTTGGTCTCAATTTTCAAAAAGTCTTGCCTCCCCCAACCAGACTGTGACTTCCTTAAGGCAGCAGTCATGTCATATACTTTTTTGTATTACTGCTAGATTCTGGAATAGTTCTTTGTACAAAAATAAGACAAAACAAAACAAAACAATAAATATTGTTTTTTGTTAACGTTTTCCTCCTAAGATACGTTAAGTATTGTAGCTTCACTTTTTTCACCAATATTTTATTATAACATTTTTCATACATATAGAAAAGTTAAGGGGTACCTGGGTGGCTTAGTCAGCTAAGCATCTGTCCCAGGATCCCAAAATCCAGCCCCATGTCCTCCTCCTCCCTGCTGGGCAGGAAGTCTGCTTCTCCCTATCCCCCTGCTCTTGTTCTCTCGCTCACTCAATCAAATAAATAAGAAAAATCTTAAAAAAAAAAAAAAAGTATATGGTGAATAGCCATAAACCAACCACCTAAATCTCATAATTAACATTACCATATTTACTTTTCCCTAACTACTTCTTACAAAACCAACTTATTTTTTACGCATTTCAAAATAAGTTGCATAAACAATATATAGTCCCTCAACACTTCACCATTTACATAATCAACTGGAGTTCATGTGTGTTTCTGATTCTTCTTTCTATTAAGATGTATACATAACTCAATATACAAACTTTAAATGTGTCATGTAATGACTTTTAACAGATACCTAGTTTCGATTTCAAAGTGGGATCTAACTATTTTGATATAACTAGTTTGTTATAATAATGGAAGCATGACCCAATAGTATGAAAAGGTTGCTCTAATATAAAAATTAAGGTAGTAATATTCTCATTTTATGACATAGGTGATATTTAACTAGAATTTTAGAACGGAAAAGGAATAATTTAAATAGAAGTTTATGTTTATTGAGCACCTATTATAATGTTGAGCATTGTGTTAAGTATTTTATAAGCAGTAGTTCTTTTGTTCCTCATGGTGAATTTATGAAATATTTATTACAACAGTCACATTTTAAAAGATGAGGAAACTGCAGCTTAAAGGTATCTAAACACTAGCCTAAGGTCACATAGCTAGTTTCAATTTTTTTTTTTTTTTGATTGCCATCTTCCATGAAAACTTTAAAAAGTGAAAACTCAAACATTTTCTAACTAGGGCTTTAACATCCTTAATCATTGTTCTGATGGAAATCTGAACAATCAGCAAACCGAACAGCCATAGGAAAAGTCCTAGAATACCAGGGCACTGAATAAAACTGTATCAGTGTATGTTGCAAATTAGCGGATGGTAAAATAAACTAGTGTATGAAGATTGGAAGCAGATGAGCTGGCTCGGACTCAGAACCTCAATCATATCAATCTGGAAAAATGGTTTACTTGCTTAAAACATAATCAACCTACCAAATTTACATCTCAGATCATGCTTTTCCCCCATGTTTTCCCATTCTTCACCAATTTGCAGGAGTACCCAGTACCCTACCCTTATTATGTATTAACTGAGCAAGTACTTGCTGAGCAGCCCAGGTACTCAGGGTACCTGTAACAGCCGTTAGACAGTGTGAAGGACCTCAGAGGAAGAGAAAATATCCCTCCTTCCATGGAGACACAGTAGCCAGTCCCAGCAGATTTTTAAAATATAATATTTCTAACTACTTAATAACAGCTTCTGTTTCTTGAGTGTGTAGTAGATGCTAGGAAGTATGCTTAGTATTTTATTTTACTTTTTATTTTTTTCTTTTAAGACTTATTTGAGAGAGAAAAAGAGCAGGAGGAGGACAGGGAGGGAGAAGAGAGAATCTTCAGCCAGACTCCCTGTGGAGCACTGAGCTCAATGCAGGGCTCTATCCCAGATCACTAACTGAGCTGAAACCAACAGTCAGAGGCTCCACTGACCACATCACCCAGGCACCACAATGCTCAGGATCTTAAATAGACATTGCCATAATACCACGATAATACTGCAACCTCCATTTCATAATGGAGAAATAACAAGGTTCAGAGATCATAGATGATGATGATCCCGGTAATAATAATAATAACCAATGACTATTAATCACTTCCTAGGAGTCACATTGTTTTCAAAGTGCTTTATACCAATTCATGTAACCATCCTTGCAACCCTACAGATAGGTGCTATTTTTATCTTCATTTTACAGACCAGGAAGCAGAGGCAGAGGAGTTAAGTAATCATTCAGCACCACACTAGCTAACTGGTGTATGGCAGAGCCCTTCTCAAAACCCGCATGTTACATTGTTAGTAAATAGCTAACCTGCAATTTTTTTTTTAGCCAGGGTTAGTCTGACTGCAAAATCCACATTCTCCCCATCATACAATACTGCCTTTCTATATTTTTAATATTATGCCTTCTCCACTTTCTTTAAGGCAAACATCAGATGTAAATTTGTACTGAAATAACATCTAAGTACAGTACATGATTTCAGACAAAAATGTCCTCATAGCTTTTCACCTGGAATCTTTTCTCACCACCCACCATACCTTGAATACAGCTGCAGAGGACCACTGGAGTCAATTTTTGAAACACAGACTCTACCATCTCACTCTCCTGGTTGTCAGCCTCTAGGTTGTTCAGCTCCATGGGATTGAATCCAAACCCCTGAACCTCGTACATAAGGCCTTTCCTCATCTGCTTTGGGCCACTCTCTTAGCCCCGTTGTTTTTGACTCTGCACATGTCCCTCTCCAAACATCTCTCTCTCTCACACACACACACGCACACACACACACACACACACACACACAATACCCCTGAGATTAGGGTTATCTTTGCCACAGCTCTGCAATTCATGTTCTTTCTTCCTTTCTGGCTTGACACCCAGTGTTTTTCCACTTCTTTTTCAAGACCCAATTTAAGTATTACCTGTGTGCAGAAACCATCCTCGAACACCCCAGTCATAATTAGGTCCCCATTTCTCTGCATAATATAGCCCTTGTTATAAAGTATAGTGGTCATCTGATTATAGGTCTGCAAATCACAGTAGACCATAAACTTCTCCTTGGCAATTTGATATCTGGTAAATTTCTAGACACAAATCACCACGTATTCCTTGAATGAATGAACAATGCAATGCTGAATATACAGTGTGATACATATTCTATTTTTATAGATACATACATGCAGACTTTCTCACTATAGTATGTCCATATCCTTATTCTTGAAATTTTTCATCTTTTAGAATGTTCACCTCCAATCATGACTCCTTACCACCTTGTAAGGATACTAACCCTAAGTGTACTAACCACCTGATCTTTATATAATTCAGTCATTTCTTGGCCTGTGGGGAAGGAAGTTGCTTCATTATTCCTAAATACTATGACGTCCAATAGGAGTAGTTTCCATGAGTAAGTGAATTAATTAGTACAGGTCAAAGGCAAGTCAGTTATGTAGATCAAGTTCAAACTCAGCAGCCACGTTGACTGTGGATGTCTGGGAGGATGACCTATATAACGATAATAGAAATTGGTCTGTGAAGTCATCCTTTTCAAAATTTTAAAAACAGGCTTTAGATACTTACTGGATCTGTTCATGCCTTTAAATAAAATGAATGGTTCTCTTCTCTTGTAATCACTTGCCTGCATTATTTGCTTCATCATCTGGGGCATTCATTCAACAAATATTTGTTGACTGCTTAATCACTGCCAGGACTTCCGCTAGACGCTGAGGACACAGCAGTGAACAGGTCTATCCTTGCCTTTAGGGAACCTAGAGACTCTACTACGCAAAACACATACAAACAGATGTTGCCCTTCCTTCACTGAAGCATATGCTTAGACAGCGTAACATAAAAATTTCTTAAGGCAGATAAATTATGTCAGTAAGAACCAAGTTATTTGGCTATGGGGGAATCCACGTTTAGAGTGTAAAGAAGGTGGGTTTTGAAATCATTCTCACATGAGAATCTCTTCTCCAGAACAGTTACTATGCTGTGTAAACTCTTTTAAAATGAGGTACATAAAATGCGAATAAAATATGGTATGCAGAGGGTAGAACGATGTGCTCCATAAACAGTAAGAACTTAGTCGATCATTTCAGTCCTTAGCTTGTTAATGAGTATTCTTTCCACTCACAATTGCCCTGAACAGTAACAGAGGCAATGATAAAATAGGTAAGCATTTTAGATTTTGATTCATTGTATGTAAAAGAAAAGTTTCCAATTTACCTTAAAGGGTGTACAGAAACATATCACCTTGGGATGTGTTTGGTAGAGTTCATCTACCTTTTTTTGGTATAATGAGATATTGTAGGCACGAAGTGAAATTTAAAAAGCCAGCCAAACCAACAAATTACTATAAACATAACAAGATTTCACTTGTAAAAGGGGTCCTAAAACTTAACATAAGTCCTCAGCACAAATCCTCGATTATTTAGCAGTCGCTGAAGACAGCAATGTGTCAGATAACTTTGCCTACCCAAAGAATGGAAAATTTGTAATTATGTATTTTTCCTATTGTATTGTATATTTGGAGCCAAAAATGGAAAATGAGAAACTCTTGGACTTTACTCCAAGTCAGCAAAGTGGACACACAGAGACACACCTCTTTATCTCTATACAGCTCACTCCTGGGTGTCCTTGGCCATCGTAACAAATTAGGAATTACTTAAGGCAAAGAACCCATGAGTGAAGGATTAAGAATTAGCCAAATACTAGCACTCACTAAAGTTTCACACAACTCCCTGGAGGGAACCAGAAATGCTTCCCGGAAGACAGGACGTTCTAAAGGAGATAGAGATTTCTGATCATACCAAACTTCTGGCCCAGCCAGGGAAGGGAGGTCAGAGAAATGGGATTCTCTGAACTAATAGGCATTGGGAGTTAGGTGTAGATGGTTTCCAGAGAGCCATGAGTTTATCTAGAACCTGGCTCTGGCTCTCCAGACACTGTGAGCCTAGTTTCAGGCAATAAGCACTGGAGTTCCTATTCTTACTACGAAAGCTATTTATAGTAAATTCTAGTATATCTGCCCACCTGCAAGGCCCTACGCATACCCACCACCCCTTTATCCTCGGAATTCACTTCCTACACCTCCTGTTCGTTTCCCTCCACCCACACTGTCTGCACAGCAACTTGCCGCTCCTAGACAACAGCATGCATGCTCCCAAACCCTGGCTTTGGGAACTGCTGTTTCTATGGGGCCCCCAAAAAATGCTACTGAAGCTGCTTCTCTGAGTTCTACTTGGGCAATACAACCTGGTTCTCTAAGTCAAGGGAAATGTGACCAAATTTATCACCCACCCACCCAAACTTTCTGACATAGAAAATTGTGACCCTGAGCAGTAGCAAAACTAGAACTGCTTTTTTAAATTTCACAGTAACACTGCTCCAATCCAAATGTGCATATAATAATGACTATTATAATGAAAAGCAGAGAGGACTTCCCATCTCTGTTTGATCCCAGAGAAGCCTAACAGAGAGAGATGGCTGATGGAATTATAATTAAGTCTAAGGCTTTGAAAACTAGTAAGAGACAATCCCTTAAAACTCAACCTATTGATACAATATGTTATGCACGGGTGACACCAGGAAGAAATCTCATACGCTCATGCACGTGAGAACTTAAAGACCAGAGTATAACTGCCCTGGGGATGTGTCCTCATAATGAAGTCATTTCATCATCAAAACCTCTGCCATAGGTCCTTTTACAGCTCTGGCGTTTGCTAGGGAATGGTCTTCTCCAGTTACAAAGGCATCCATGTGGCAGTGAAGGCACCAGTGTTTAGTATAAAAGTATCAGAAAAGATATTGTTAGGTGATGGGAATCACATGTTCTCTCCAAAGATGAATACGGTGATTTTTTTTTTAAAGATTTTATTTATTTGAGAGAGACAGAACACAAGTCGGAGGAAAGGGACAGAAGGAGAAGCAGACCCCCCCACCGAGTGGGAAGCCCGACATGGGGCTCAAACCCAGGACCCTGGGATCATAACCCGAGCTGAAGGCAGACGTTTAACTGACTGAGCCACCCAGGTGCCCCAAATATGGTGATTTTAAAACCCAGGGTCTGTACTCAGAACTTGACTCAAATACTAAAATCAGATATCAGTGGTGCCAATTACAAAGTCTGTGCCTTTAAACTTGGCATTGAAGTTTCTAAGACTCAATTTTCAGTGTGTAAAACAACAGCAATAGTACTGTTGAACTGCCTATTTTCTAGACACGGTATGGGAGTTAATAGATACAGAGCACTTAGTAAATTCCAAGTGTGCTCCTGGTTTTACTTATCCTCCTCACAGCCAGCCTGGGATAAGTTCTGCTATTATCCCCATTTTACAGATGAGGAGACTGAGTCTAATGGAAGCTAACACAGCTAGTAAATCGAGGAGCTGGGATTCAGATCCAGCCTCTTAACCATTATGCTGGTAGATCAGGAATTTTCTGATGATTAATGAAATAAATCATGGAGAATGGTCAGCATTATGACTAACAGTAAGTTATTTATAAACAGTAGCCATTATTATTAATTAGTAACAGGCATGTGGAAACTCTTCTCATACACAATATATAGGCAAATACCGAATCCAAAAAATATTTCCTTTATCCTTTCATGGCCTTTGCTTAAGAACAATTTTTAAGAGACCAATTATGTGGCTACAGGCAAATTTAAAAGATGTCAGTTAGAAATCCTTTTACTCACAATGTCCTCTAATCTTCCAGAAAGTAAATCATGTGCAGAATGTAAACAATAATAAAATTAGATTATCATGTTTCTATTGACAACAGAATATTTGACCACAAATATACAAATATAGCCTTGAAAAAGCAGCCTCAAACCATAATTTTATACACATTCACTCCAGTTTATATATTTCTTGTAAATAAGGTTTTCTCAAAAATATCACTCCAGTTTATATATTTCTTATAAATAAGGTTTTCTCAAAAATACTCTAGTTGGATATAACTGTATTTTACTAAATTCACATTACAGTGAGAAAAACAAATCCAGATAATTTGTTAGTGTCCTAAGCTTTGTAGAAATGATAAAACAACTTTAAAATAGCTTCTGATAATATAAATTTGTAAAATTGAATTAACCTATCATCTTAAAATATGCAATACAAAATTAAATAAATTTTAAAACGCAGAAAATTTAGCCACCTAATTCAAGATTGTATCTCTTATCATCTTGGAAATCTGATATACCAATCCAAAATTACTATTTGAATTACCATCAGAATTCCTGAAACCCTATTTGTAGTGAGGAGTCCAACTACATCTGGTTTTATGTCACTTAAATGCAAATTCATCTGCTGGAAGACAAGTTTAAGCTTCTTTCTGAGTTTGGATCTAAATTTACAATAGAGAAAACGCAGAATTAGAGCTCTTACTTCCATTTGCTCACACCTCTTTTTTGCCCTTTCCTACTCCTCATCCCCAGACAACCAAAAACAAACACTCAAACTAGCAATATATGAACTGACCAATCTTAGACTCCCATAGACATAAGACAACCAGAAAAAAACAAAGATGGAAAGAATCACTGCTTTTCAAACAAGGCCTTAATCAGGTACGTAAATAAAAATCCTTTCACTGCTATAACACTGAGTCCTTCCATAGGAAGGTTTCCCAACTACTTCTCACACTTACACAACACAGACATCAACACACAGACTCTACTGAACAGAGGCTTGAACATAAATCCACACATTAGAAATCCTCTCAGATTCAGCGCTTTAATATGGATATAGGGAAGCAACACCAGCAAGAACCGTAGGTCTTAAATATTATGATTTTACAATCTCTCTAATAAGAAGTTTCTATTCTTTCCTGTCTTGGAAGACTAACTACCTCTCCTCAAAATAGGCAAAACGGTTAAAAGAAAGCCACAATTGCTGTTTTCATAACTACCCATTAGTCTCCTCCAAAGCAAGCCTTAAGTGTTTAATAGTAACTAAAATATTTATTAATGCATTTGGAAACCTATCACTTCCACCAGTGCTTTTTTCTTTGCAACGCAAACATTCATGCATGCTACTATTTTGTATTTTTACCTATCTATGCTTTCTATCTCAAAGAATTTATAAAGTGTGTGAAACCAACAGTTAACTACAATAACGATTCACAGAGAGGTTGGACTAGAATATAAAACACGAGTGGCTGAAATTTTTGAAATATGAAACATTCAAACAACTATTCTAACTGAAGAACATTTCCTCTAGGAAATAAAAAAGCACAGTATTGGAGACTGGAGCTCAGGGTCTTTCTGTCTTTATCCCTTAGATGAACCATGAAAATAGGCACTAGTCTGTGAATACTGAACCTACAAACATTGAGTCTTATGATAATTTGGCAGCCGTCTTAAGAAGAAACTTAATATTCTCCGCCTCTCCATTCCATTCCCTTCTTGTTTGTTCTTCAGATGAAGTTATGGTTTTTGATACAGGAGATTTTCATGTTTTCTTAGCCTCATTATAGGGACAAGTGGTGGCAGGAAGTAAAAAAATGGCTGAGAGAGAGAGAAGACAACCTATAGAAACGTGGGCAAAGCCAACAACTGTGTAAACTAAATGGAAGTTTTGTTGACCTCGTTAAAGAAGCTCATTTCAACGAAGCTGAAGTAGAGTCAACTAAATATAAATCATGGCCAAGAGCCTGGGTGGCTCAGTGGGTTAAGCCTCTGCCCTTGGCTCAGGTCATGATCTCAGGGTCCTGGGATCGAGGCCCGCACCGGGTTCTCTGCTCAGCAGGAAGCCTACTTTCTCCTCTTTCTCTCTGCCTGCCTCTCTGCCTACTTGTGATCTCTCTGTCAAATAAATAAATAAAATCTTTTAAAAAATATATAAATCATGGTATATGTAGCTAGAGATACTTGTTATGGAGTTAGGGGAGATGACGGCTATTTCAAACGCGCTCCTAAATTTTAATGAATTTCTTGTTTTGCATTCTAATTCATGGGTGAACCGTGTTGGTTTCGAAATCAATAAGATTTTCAAAGAAGTACGAGGAAAATCCATAATGACTATATCCCAGGGAGGCTTGCCAGACACTCTAAGTTCACTAATTTTAAGCTTCACTCCTCTAGTGGCGACTGGGGGCAGTGAAATAAACACATTACGGAACATGTAAGCAGCATGATGAATTGATTCACAAACTTAATAATAACACAGAACTTTCTTATATAATTTGCATCTAAAAAGGCATGTAATGTGGATCATGAAGGAAATTTGGATCCATATTTCCAAACTATGTACTAAAATAAAACTGGGTATCCCCAACGTCTTGACCAAATTTCCCTTTACCCTTTGGATAATTTATATTGATATCTTCTAACTTCCCTCTCTACCATTACCCTTGCAAAGTACACCCAGGAATGATGGCTACAAACAAAGCAAGATGAGTAACTGCATTTGTCTGAAAAATTCATTCCCAAGACCTGAGATCATTTTTTTTGATAAGTAAGTAGTTTCTAACTATTTGCCAGATTGCCTGGCTGAGCGGATTCCACAGTTATCTAAAATATTGTATTCTTTTGAACTATTTTGGTTATGCAAAAATTGTATAAGATACATATTCTTGAATATGGACCTGACAACAAGCCATTAAATGTAAACTTTTAGAAATAATCCAACCACTCCACATGCCTTTAAAAAACAAGCCACACATCATTCACACAAGGCCTTCCTAGGGGGCAGTCCCCAACACATAGTCTGTTTCAATATTATGTGGTCCTTATTCTGTAGGAGACGATTTGCCAGGAAATGATGACAGTATGAAACCGCCTTATCCCCATTTCATTTCTTCATACGTAAATCAACTATTATTATTTTGTAATTACTGCTACTCCTATATATTATGGTTCCATGCAAAATGTATGCTTAGTGTAAAAATGATTTAACTAGTCTTCTTTATTTTTAAGTTCCTTTAAATGATTTTCTTCTTTGGACTTCTCAGCGAGGAGAACGACTACAGAAGGTTTGCACCCATGGCCCCCTTCGACCCTCCTGTCAGCAGCTACCTGCGTGAGAACACTGGCGCGGGGCCCATCAGCCTAGGGAGCTGCGCATGCCCCTGACACAGGGCAGCAGCCAGGCTTCTACCTGAAGCCAGATTCCAAAGGAAAGAATAAAGGACTCCTTGATTTTTTTTATTGGCTCTATAAAATCTACTTAGATACCAGAACTGCTTTCCTAAAAACCATTCCAATTTCTTTTTGATCACCTATCAAAATGGAAAGAGTTTCATATGAAAAGCCACCTTATCCAGAGATTTTTTTTTTTTTTTTTTTGCTGGATCAGCAAAGTTTCTACTTTGGTAGAAAATGACAGTGACCATTTTTCATAAACACTGGTAATGAATGTAGTTACTCAAAGAGTCAAAACAGACTATTTACATGTTAAAAATAATCACTGTCAGTATAAAAATGAAGATGTCTAATATCAGAAACAACTTACTTTGTATTTTTCCTATTATCTGAAATTTCATAATATTACTAATTTCAAAAGGCCTCACCAGTACACATTGGAATATCGCAAACAATTATATGGCATTTAGTTTTGTTTATTTTTTAAGAACTGTGACAAAAGATCACCATGGTGATGGGAAAATGATGGTTAAGGGTTTTGTTTATGGATAGGAGTCTAACATGGATAATTCCTTGAACTTCTAGTGAAACTTATGCTCTGAGGCTTAGTAAGGAGTATACACAAGTATCTGTGAAGAAATTTTTCAATAGGCTAAATTAGAAATAAATACAATATAATATGTAACATATCTTTCCATATGCTGAAGTTCTAAAATTACACATAGTACCTAAAGAAATGTGCATAACAGCTAACAATACATAGGGATAGCCTTGCTTACATATTTAGACTTAGGAGTGTATGGACTAAAATAGATATCTGCATAAAATTTACATATTCATATGTATCATTATACAAGATAATTGTAACAGTACTATGTTTAATGTATACTATTCAATCTTTAAGAAAGTAAATAAATTTCATGTATCTCCCAAAGAAGGCTGTATATTTGTAAACAAGTTTGTTTTCTTTTACCTATTTATATTTTCATGGTCATAGCCACAAGAACATCAAGCACACAATTTTATTGGTATTTAGAAACAATCCAGTCCAATGTTACAGTTAAGCAAATTTTACTGTATTTAGTAACAAGAGGGAAAGTAAAATAAAGGAAATATTTCCAAATTTTCATTGCTCATAGAGTAAAAACAATGCAAATTGATACTGTGCTCTGGAGAATGATCAACAAGGAGCTAAAAAACACTCAAAGGTTAGAAATGTTGTGCACACATGCGTATCATATGTATAGATACATACACACGCACTTGTACCAAATAAAACCAGCCTGTGTTAAAATAATTTAGTCCTCTGCACCTCCTGAGGATGAATACCCATTCACAAGTTAAATTACATAAAGGGGAACTAGAACGGCAGCTTCATGGGTTTGACAACTGAAATCATAACCACCTAATAACAAAGCATATACTGACGAAGAAACAAGGCGCAAGGTAAACAGGGAGAAGGCAGACACTCACCTTCGGTGCCATTGGGAGTCATGGAATTACTATTTCTATGAGAGTTATCGAGTTTGGGACCACTGGGGGGTTCACTACTACCACTCAGACGGCTATGCGGGCTGGTTAGATCCTGCATTTCCATAGACCTAAAGACAAGAAGCCTTCCGTGTGACAGATGTACCAAATTCATAACACTACTATTTAATGTGCTAACGACTTGACACCTCTGAAACCCATGCACACAAAAGTCCCTTTGTATCTATTTTCTTAGACTCCAGATAGTTCATCTTACATTTTAACTTCAGTCATGCTTTCATAACATGTGGTGCTCAAAGGTGTCATTTGCCTTACATATCCAACCAAACATTCACATGGCACTTTGAAAATCTTTTTTTTTTCTTACCCAGCTCATCAAATCACAATGAGACAATTGCATCTATTTTAATTTTCAAAGGAAGAAAAAATGTAGTCATACTTTTCTTTTTCTATTGAAAAAAAAAGAAGCATTATTTTTGTAAAAGATAATTACGTAAACGGGTATAATAGGAAAAAAAATCACTTCTCTATGGAATCTGTTCCATCTAATAAATTAGCACTAGGTACTCTCTTACAATTTACCACCCAATTGTAATTTAATGGGTCTCCAAACCAAATAAAACACTTGAAGCTTATAGTGTAGTGACAGGGAAAGAGATAGTCCTGATGCATGTGTTTACTCTGGCAAACTGCTTAATTGTTCCTCTGTTTCCCTTGAAACAAATGCAGCATTAAAACATTATGATGTCGGCTCACTTGTTTGCTTTGTGGATTACATACAGCGTGCCCAATTGAAAAGGGATAAGGCCAACATACAGTGAGTCCCTGCGAGCATTAGCATTTGGAATACCTCAGCTGTCACTTATTCAGGGAAACAACAATTCTACTTCAATGCTGCAATTTTGCATTCTTACCATTTTATAAAAACAGTTAAATTCTCCCCCAAAGTTCTCAGGCTCAGTAGTTACTTATTCTATAAGGTTATGGTATAGAAACCACTCCTCATGGTCACAGTTGCAGGATTAGCCATTTATATTTAATATTCTATTAATAGAAAGGAGGGGGCTTATTTCAAGTGACTCAAAGCACACCTAGATACCCTTCTGCAATTTTTTTTTTTTAAATCTTAGGCCCATTCGCTTTATTTTAAACTTCTGTGTTTTTCTTAAAAAAAAAAAAAAAAAAAAAAAGGGTGGTATTAATGTTCCACTGAAGTGAAAACTGTTTCTGCCCCCCAACCAGATCAATAAAAGCTAGTTATTTTAATTTAAAGGCTGCACTTCAACCTACTGTAAATAGTTTTTAAAACAGCTTAATATGAACCATGTAACTTCTAAAGTGAGTTTTTACTTGCCCAAATCTTCTAAATCCAAACTAGAAATGGCTTACAATCCAACTTTTCTCTCCTAATTCACATTACACATTCACAGTTTACCTAACACCAGAAACTATAGCCCATAATCATTTTCAAACCCAGGCTCCTATTCCCTTTCTACATACTTAAAATTTTTTACAAGCGTACACACACACAAATTGTTAAGTAATTTCCAACAGAGGCTGTTGCTATTAATAGAAATAATGAAGAAATACTAGACAAAAATAGATATGGGTCACAGAAAGGTAATCTCCAAAAATGTCAAATATCCTTACCTGCAACTTGAGGAAACAGCAACATCTGAACTGGTTTGAGATGTTTGCACCTGTGATCAGGGGTAAGAAATTAGAAGCTGTTGTTAACTCTGCTTCACTGTCAGCTCTTAATTATACAGAGCACATGGCTGAAAACGACAATGCTCTCTTTTAACCAAAAGAGAAAAAGGAGGATACTGCAGCAGTGAAAGGCATATTGTCTTTAAGTTGAGGTCTCCACTGTTGTTTCCTCCTGCAGGTCTACCCTCCTCCTCCCCTTGTCAGGGGGGAAGGCAGCCAAATGACGGGATAGTGATTCATCACTGGCCTATGACAGCTGCAAACGGGATTACCCCTCCCCCAATCAACATGCAAAGCAGCCTTGCCCAGGCAGCTTGGAAAAGGTACTGGTGGGGGGGGGGGGAATAGCTATTAGCAAAATGAGTGTGTTTCACAGCAGTTCAAGAATTAATCCTCCAGCATCCTCAGAAGATCTTTCATCTTTTGCTATCACCAGCTGAAACAGAGTTCCCGCCCACCCTTTTGACTCCTGACAGTTTCTTATCCTTATCATGATGGTTTTCTCCTACATTTACTATTTGCCATTTAACATTTACTGAAACGGCTTCTGGGCGACTTGCAGGTGATGCTGGACTGACCAAAATTGGCAAAGGCAAGTTTTCAGACCCCAAAATCACATCATGGAGCGATGTGCTCATTTACTCATGCAAGTTTGAGGAAAAAAAAAAAATCAGTGAATGCTTATTTGCCATTGCCTGCTGAAACAGAAAAAGCAGTTAGCTTTCCGCTTAATTTTCTGTCTTTCAAACCAACAAAGAGAATGGATGGCTTAATAATCAAGTCAATGTCCCAGTTAGCCAGTGTTTTGGTGCCTTTTGTCTCTGATAAATCAACTAAGTTAAAGTGCAGGCTTTGCTAGTCCCTGCCCTTCCTCCAGAGGCAGCGCAAGCTACCAGCAGGTGAGAAGCTCAGGTGAGGGTGGGCTGCTGGTTTGCAAGCTCGGGCTAACGCCTCCCAGGAAAGAGCATTCTGAAAAATGCTTAAAATGGCTCAGAACTCCAAATCTTTGATGTGCATTTTCATTCAACCTGAACTGACATCAATTAGGGCTACAGAACAAAGATGAGAACCGAAGCATCTCAAATGGCATCAAAGTGATCCAACCGAGTATCTGCTATTGAGTCCTGTTATTTTTTAATTATGATTTATGAAATTAAGAAATTCTACCTTTCTGGCAAGAACAGCTCATTGTTAGAGTCTAAATATCTTGGTGGAAGGCTCTGTGAAATTTCTAGGTCTGTGTTTTTAGAATAAGTGTAGGACGAAAAATAATTAAGAGACGCCTGAGTATTAAGTGAAAATGCAATTTTAATGCCTGTGGATATGTCATTTTGTGATAGCAGGCGTCCGCAGTTTTTGCTTAATGTTCTCACGCAAGATTAAATGTTTTCCTTTAGAAACTACAGCAATCTACCTCAAGGATAAATTTCCTTTTTTTCCCCCTTTTCCTGCTTTTATACACCTGGAATAAATTATAGGTGAGAACTAACTCAGTTTTAAGAACTCTCTTGGCCCAATTATGGGAAAGAGTATGTAAAACGCACTTTCTGTTAAACGTTAAAATGCATTCCTATTTTAACATTGGCTAGATAGTATAATGTTGGAAATATAATTTTAGTTTCATTGTATACTTTGCAAGTTTGATTATACTTATATTTGTGGCTTAGCCTATCATTAATTAAACCTCAAAGTCAAACTTAAAATGAACTTCAAAATAAGGTCTTCAAACTTCAAAATAAAGCTTAAAAAAATAAGAATTATTCTAACACGTTTTCTCACTGAAAAAAATGCATTTGCACATTTTTTTTTAACGCTGGCCTCAATCTCTACTGTACTTTCATACACTACAATTTTTGAAAGCCCATATCCATGATCTTCATTTCATTAAGTATACTTCAGATATATTCTTTTGTGTCTCAAGGATTATTTAAACCATGTGTTGTGTGTTACTGTATTTAAAAATGACTCTTTAATCAAAATAACTTTAAAACAACTAATCCTCACTTAGGCTGGTCAGCTGAATCCACATCGTGGTCCAGGAAAAATAAATCTACTCTCAAGAATGCGAATGCAGACAACAATTAGACACAGATGTGAGCAAAATTAGTTACAGTTTACAAAATGCTACACTTCACATGCTTTTAGTTTTTTATGTGTAGTACAAGATTACAGTCCAGTAAGGAAACATACTCTTAATAATGACTTATCTGAAAAGAACACCTATTTCTGATTGGTGCTGATTTTCTCTTATGTTTGACACGATCTTTGGAAGTTTCTGTGTTTTAAAGGTCTAAAAGCAAAAGGTGTTTCAAAAATCATTAACTAGGCATATTCCCATTCAAAAAGAGAAAAAAAATTATTTCATGGTTTTCAGAAAAATCCCATTAAGACATTCAGTAAGCTCACATTTTCTGCTTCACATCCATAAACTTAATATGTTTCTTGTATTCTTCTAATCTGGTATTTTTAATTCAAATGTTCCTATGAGTACAAAAATATTTCCCATAACATCACAAATAGTCATCTTCTATTACAATGGAGTCACTTCATTTTAATGCTTTTTAAAACTCTTTGTATAGAATACCCACAGCAACATACTGAGAATTGCAAAAATACAAAGAGGGAAAAAAAAAAGATAGTAGAATTTAAATTCAAGAATTCTAAACTAGTAACTTTGACTTCTGATTAGTTAATGAGGTCTTTTAAGTTTGCCTTTTTTCTAATTAAATTTCTAATTCTTCACAGATGGAACTTTTGTTGATGTTCAATTTGTCTCTCTCATTTTGTTAAACCTCACATAGTACTTCGCCAATCCATTGAATAGCCACATTAAATCTGTTAATACCATGCTCTTCAACCCCAGAAATTATTTCCAGAAGGCAAACTTGCTTTGAGAGATCATCAAACAAGACTTAAGGTACACATTTTATCACATTTTCCCTACCACAGAGCTCAGGATACCGAGCAAAATTCATGACTTTTGCACTGTTTATTATACTTTGCTAAATTACAAATCAAAAGCATCTGACAGAAGATCATGTATGAAGCCAAAAAGTTAATAATGTTCTGTGAAAAGTAAACTGTAAATGGAAAGAGATTCTAAATCTCAGCAGCACAGAGCAAATAAAATGTAGGTACTTGTCTAAATTATGGGTTTTCCATAGGCTTTTTTGCTTGCTAGAAGCAATTTTTATAAAATGACTATAATTTAAAACTTTTTTCCCCCCCAAAACTAAAAAGAAATTTTCAAAGTGAAAGTACTGAACTTATCTAAATAAATAGAGTTGGCAGGCAAGCTGGTTTTGCCCAACCACAGATCAACCTGAGGACTCCCAAATTTGAAAGACAATGGCAATTTTCTAATCAGAATGTATTTTATAAGACTGAGCCTTAGGCATAAATCTGCTTTTTAATTAGAATATATTCCTGCTAAAATTTTCTCCTCAACCAGTATTTCTTACTATGGTGTCAATGCTATAATAAAAACCTGAACCTAAAATCGAAATGAAGTTCTAGGAAGAGATGTCTTTTAAATGCTAACACTTAATTCCTTCTTTATCAAAGACTCTCTAAAATGAATGCTCCAATACTATTACTGATTTCAACATAAGATGCTGTATTTCAAACTTTCTCGTTTGAAGAAAATGACAAAAATCGAGACCCCGTGAAAACAAAAACAAGCATTTAAACGACACTGGTGCCACTATAGTTTTAAAAGATTTGTTTTCAAAATTAGCATTCATTCAAAATGTTGAATGAAATACTTTTGCTATCTGATTAAATGGAAGGGATTTTATTCTCGCTGCAAGTGTTTCTGCTTTTCCCAATGTATTCTAATATGAATTTTCTCATTCAAGTGGAAATTTTCTTTTGAGAAAATCATTTATCATGTCTATGAAACTCACATAGCAGTTGACTTCCTTTTGGCACTCTAAAACTGAACAGTGGCTCAATTAGGCTTCTCTGTCTGTCACCGCGAAGAATTTTCAGGATTGAAAACCCATGGCTGTTTGCTCATTTACTGAACACTCTGGGCCTTAGGAGAACTCAAGCAGCAAGAAAGTCAAATATCAAATATTTGATAATGCAAAAAAACATGACTATTCATGAATACATGTCCTCAAACCTCCAAATGGTGGGTGAAAAAACTCACAGAAGCCTAAAACAAAACCTACTCTGAAAGACACATTTAAAAAAAAAAACAAAAAAAAAAAACACCCAAACCCCATAAAACTACACTTTGGGCTTAACTGCTGACTTTTTGTACCCCTTGTCATTTTAAGAAATGCAACATAAAAACACTTGTCTAAATTCAATGACAGGTCTGAATTTATTGAATTCCTGCAAAAGCTACTTAAATGTGTTCAAAAACTCCTCCCAAGAAATATAAGCCCACGAGTCATTAGCAATATACTGATTTTAAATGACAAATACTTTAAATGGTCATTCAAAAGTTTAAGAATCTTGTTTTTATATTTCCAGGTCCATTCAAGTCATATAAAGTGTCAATAATCGAAAAGTACATTAATTTAGCAAATGTTTATTATTTCACCTTTTGAAGATGAATCTGTTTAATATAATGTTTGGGAAAATTGTTTATTGAAGCCAAAGGATTTCCTCCCTTAAAAAGTGGTATCAATTGATTTTTGTTACCTATTGGTCCTTTCAAAATGTTAATTCCTTCCTCGTTTTCACCTATCAACCAAAGGTGCAGAGGAAAAGTTATCTGTGTTGCAATGCACATTATTTACACGCCTTTATTGCTTTATTCAATATCACAACAATATTGGAGGTCTGTGCAATTCAGGAGAGATATGAAGTAATCTCCCTACAAGAATATAGCCCTGTGTTATATTTATATCGATCACAACAACAGTAATTGCTAACAATTAATTTGTAATTATCTCTTAATGATGCTAATCGCTCAGCTAATTTGGGGGTTAAGAACTATACTTTTATGATGGCACCCTGTGGCTGGTCAAGCACTACGTACAAAGTGTCATAACCGTGCCCGTGCCCTAATGTTATTTTAAAACAAATCCAAACAATACTAAAAGCGCTCCTGTTATCTTGGGCTCTGCCCACAGGACAGCTGTTGTCAGTCGCTACAATTTTTCAAACAGTCAGCTCGTACTTACAGCGCTTACATCCGCTGCATCCACCAGTTTAATGGGCTCCTTCGAATTTTCTGGTTTAGCAGACCTCCATTCCTTATGCAGTTTGGCTCCTGGGTAAGGACGCGTGAGGGCTTTTAGGAGCTCCCAGCGGAGCCCGGCGCTGCTGGGAGCGGGGCGCCTCGGGAGGGGGAAGCCGGGCCGCGGGGACAGCCGCCTGGCCGCTGCTGCAGGCTGGGGCTGCCGAGCGACTGAGCGAAAACGCGTTCCCCAGAAAGCAAACCGCCACAGTGGACGGCAACAGGAAGGCTTAAAGTCGGAAGTGGCACTGGAGAGTTTCTACCTCGCCCCAAACTCGGAGCCATCAGCTCCTACCGTTCTGTTTAGGAACCGCTTTGTGCCCTGCGCTCTTTCCCCACCAAACAGCAGCAGCAGATAGCATCTGAGAACCCTAGACAAAGAAACAGCAGAATCTCATCCCTCGATTTGTTTGCGCAGCCTTGTAGGTCTGCCCGTGGAGCCTCGGGGCTTTTTTTGTTTTTGCAACGCAAACCACAGCTATTCTCTTGTTCTAACCTTATTGGTTTAAATGCAACAATTGAAAGGAGCCCTGCTCCGTCTGACTCAACCTTGCTGCTTAAAAAAAAATTTATTATGTAAATGAACGCGCCCCATGCTATCTGAATAAACAGCTGTGAGAATAAGTTCTCTGAGACACTGTCAACACATATCTCCTGCTACAGAAGCTACCAATTACGAGCTTTGGGGAGTAGTTACACGTTATCTTTTATACTTTTCCAAAACTTTTTTCAGGCCTTGAAACTTGGGGAGTCAACTCTTTTCATTTTTTTCCCCCCCCGATATGTACCAACTAGCAGGTCTGGGAAAAATTTAAAAAAAGAGAGAGAGAGAGAGCGCGAGCGAGAATGGCCATTTGTATATTAAGTAGGTAAAGAGAGAAAACAAGCAAACGTGTAAACTATTATCAGTTTAACAACGAGAGCCCGGATGATGTTTCTGCAGTGATTTCTAGAATAGCTAGTTTTACAGGAACAATTTTTTTTTGGGGGGGGGATATGAACCAGATAATATTTCGGTGTTAATATTTTACAGTCATTTTTGGGAAAAGATTTATTTTATCTAGAACTTTTTCTTTACACTTTGTTCTCTTAAAAACTTTTTAAACTAAATTCACAGTCTATATATAATCCATAACACTTATCTAGAGAGTCGAGCTATTCATATTAGGATGAAATTACAGCTTCAGTTTAAAATGCTTACTTACTATCATGTTTTAGGCAAATAATAACTGCGGTTATTAGCTCGATGACAACCGTTATATTGATTTCAAATATTTAAGGAAGGTATCACTGATGTGCCTATTATATTTTAATTTGCCAGCTCCATACCAAAGTTCAAAGGCAAATGTTTATTTTCATACTACTCACTTATCATAACCAGTCTTGTACTCTAAATCAAAATCCTTAAACCCATTGGATTTTCTTTCAAACTATTTCACCATTACTGAAAATGCTATTTTATGTATTCGATCATTTATTCATAATAAAAAGCATCTTTTTTTTTTTAAGGCTCTTGCTTTGGTATGAAAGAACATTTTTATAAAAATCACAGTAAATTCTTAAGATTTTATGATACCTTTCCAGATCATGAACTAATAAAACCCACACACACAGTCTTACCTTTTCTTTGCTAATTTGTAAATGAAAGCACCATTCCCATGCAACCAAAACGAAAAGCTTCTAATGAACAAAATTCAGTATGGACTTTCTCCCTCTCTCCCCCCTGAAAGCATGCCAATCTAAATTCCTCAGAAGAGAAAGCTTTGTCAAAACTAAGAGTCAGCTTAAACTGCAAACTCACCTAGGATTTCATTTTGTATGGTACCAGCAAGGAATCATGGGTGAGTCATCTGCCATGTTTGGGAAGCTGGGTCAAAAATCAGTTGATTGCTATTGGATCTGTTCATATATGCAGCAGAAATAGAATTACATTACCACCTACAGCACTTTCTCAAACAGAAGTATCAGTTATTCAATATACTAAAGTAAATATGCAGAAAATAAAATACAGCACATAATGGAGGTTTCTAGTGCTGTGAAATGTAATGTAATGTTACATTACTTTAATCTGTGATGTCAGGCACCCGCATAGTAACTGCTTTTGCTATCATATTTATGTCTAAGATTCATAAAATAAAAATCTGAGGTGCTGGTTGGTTCAACCCTGTTTGAAACCCTATGTTAAGCTATTGTACCCAAGCTTCCCATAGTTTGAAACTTATTCTAGATACGAAAGGCTAAAATATTACTTTTCTGATCCACGAGAGATTGTATTTGCAAATCCAGGAGACACAAACTCTATGAAGTTAGAACAGCAGGAATATCATGTAAAGCATCTGACTTTTATATATAAATTACTTGCCTATATTATAATCAAATTTATCATATTACATTAGTTTTTATATTGAAATTCAATTATTTTTATTTATACAGCCAAACAAGATACCATTAAAGAAATGATGCATGTAATTATGGGGAAAATTATGAAAAGCATGATGAAGGTAATATGACCACTAATATGATTCAGGTCATGCTTTATAATTATGTAACAAAGAGCTTAGTCATTGGCTAAAAGAAATATCCATGTGCATATACGCCAATTCTAAATGGTTTCCTTTTCCTAAAACAAAATTAGATGGATTAAAAACAATCACATGCTTATCCATAAATTTTGTCTGGTTACTACTCCTGATTATCAAATAGGCAATAATCACCATACAACTTACACCAAAAATAAGTTATTCTCTGATAAATAGCCAATATGTAAGCCATTGCTAATAGGATCCAGTTTGTAGTATACTGCTGACTTCCTATTTCTAAATTTTCACTAACTATAATTATATAACTTATCCATGTATTTTAAGGACAAAGGTGTCCCTTAAATAAAGTCATACACATTACAACAGCAATTAGAAACATTTGCTGAAAATGTACAAGAAGTAAAGACAGGTAATAGTAGAAAGCATTATCTCCTGGTATTTCCTGAAGAAATTTCAGCACAAACATATGAATAGGAGTATAGAGATTTCTAATATGCCTTTTCCTCACTAAAGCAAAAAACAAATATATAATTTTATCAGGAAAAGGAAAACACTTGAAATAGGCAACTGAAACAAAGTGTTTGAATACTGTCAAAGAGATAGTGTCTTTCATCCACTGTATCTCCAAACAGGTTCTATCTTATAGAACAAGCTGTTGCCTAGATATGTGCCCGGTTATAGAGAAGTCCGCAATTTTAAGAGAAGTTGTTAGTGCTTTCCAATTAACAGAATTTTAAATAAAGGCATGATTGCAAAAATAAACAAATGTCCATAATTTTAAAAGTCTAGGGCAGATATAAGGAATTTATTAGAACAATCAAAAAGGGGGGGGGGGCGCCTGGGTGGCTCAGTAGGTTAAAGCATCTGCCTTCGGCTCAGGTCATGATCCCAGGGTCCTGGGATTGAGCCCCGCATCGGGCTCTCTGCTCTGCAGGGAGCCTGCTTCCTCCTCTCTCTCTCTCTGTCTGCCTCTCTGTCTACTTGTGATCTCTGTCTGTCAAATAAATAAATAAAAATCTTTATTAAAAAAAAAGAACAATCAAAAAGGTAACTTTCAACTTTTTTAACACTACATAAGTAAACAGTTGATTAATCAAATAAAATATAAGAAAAGAACACAGAAAACAAGTGATTAAATGCAAATGTTCCTTTCCTTTATTCCTTCCAGTAACAATAATAAAGATTGTGAGTAATTGTGGAGTTCTCAATAAAAAATGTACTCAGAAGTTATTTCTCTTCTATTTGTAGGTACCTTTTAATAATTTTACAATTAAGCGTGCACACTATTACTTGGCCTGATGTCAACCATCTTTTACTTCTGTTTCTACCATTCTTAGCAGATTATTGCTCATGAATAATGGTATAGTAATTTGCAAAAACATAATTAGCATGTAAAGGACAGCATTTTCTCTTCAAAAGCAAAATCCTAATTATTCTTTCTTCCATATTGGTAGAATCAGTAATATCTGATCAATAAGATCAACGTTTTGTGATTCTCACGGTTTGAAGTGGAATAGCAGATAGAGTATTCCAAAATATTGCACTTCTGGTCCCCCTGCTTCCAAAGGACTCTCTCTTCTCGTGGTTCATGCCATGGCATTACATTTCTGGCTTTTTTATGGAACAATTGAAGCAGTGGATGGCTGACATTAAGATCTCTGCTGGCATTTGGAGTGGTCACTTTCATGACCTCCTCATTCCCCACTGGCACGAGACCTACAATGAGGGCCCTGCTCCCAGTAGCCTTCTGCTGAAACACAACCAAGGAAAACATCCTCTATTTATTTTAAGAATGATATTAAGTCTGCCAAACTGAATGTCTACCAGTATTTTGCTAAATGTTTTCCATTCAAACTCCAACATGAATAGCTTTTAACAGTAAATTTCAGGAGGCAATTACTAGCTATTCACTGTACCATGGAAAATTATTTTAATAAATATTATAGTCTTTACACCAACACAATTTGGAAATATAATCTATTTCCTGGCCCTCTAATAAGTACACTGGTTATTACATATGAATAATAACATTTATTGAGGTAGGGTGGGAAACTTACCATGTGTAGTAATGACTGTCTATAGGATTTTTTTTTACAAAATTATTATTCTAACAGAAACTTTGAGGAGCACTTATCAAAACAAATAACGATAACAAAGGCAGTGGTAGATTTTTAAGAAAAGAGAACGGGATGATAGAGGTACTTTATCTAAAAAAAATATGACAGATGCCAGATTTTCTATTTTAAAAGCAACGGATTATCCAAAATGGCAAACATAGTTACTTTTTCTCCCTTCTGCCAAAAATATGTAAATAATTGTCTTGGAAGCCTATGCTTAATCTCAGCCGTAAGCTCTTTTGCTTTCTCACACTTTAAAATGGATTCCTATTGACGTGAGGTAAGCTCGAAAACCCAGATTTGTCTCCTCTTCAAACTTTTTATTCTCAAAGCCATGGACAAAACCAATCTTGTCAGCACCTCCCAACACTTGTAAGAGGATCTGGAAATTTGTTTTGTGTTTTCCAGATTTCATGACAGCTGAGTTCACAGTTTTTAAATTCTTCAGAAATGATGACTATCTCACAGAACAGGGAAGGAAATTCATATTTATTGAGTGCTTACTACATGCCAGGCACTGTGCAAGGCGTTTTACATACATTCTTCATTTACATGACAATTTATCTGTAGGAATCCTGAGTTCTAAAAAATATGTCCCCTCCCCCTAACTATTTGTTCAAGAATGTGCCTCTTTTTTCTGACACAATCGAAGTTACCACTAAACAGTAGAATGGAGCACTGGAACATCAATGTGTCCTGGGCTGTATCTTCCTTTTGGAGCAAGAGGACACCCACTAAAGTTAATAAATCCAGAAAGGTGTGTAACATGTTGAAATGATATATATTGAAATGGTATATTCACTACAGAATAGGCACAATCACTATATAATATAGGATTATTCACAGACATATATTGTAAGTTAGTGTGCAGGTTCGAGAATAAAAAATACATTAAATGATCAATAGGGATAAAAACGTAATGAGTCCTTAAACCTGAAATGGTCAAATCAGAGATACATTTTTTCTCATTATTTATCAAAAAAAGGTGAGTTATCTTTCTAAAATAAGGATTATTTTTCTTCATAATAAAAAAGAGACACTAAGGCTCTGAGTCTACCACAAGCAAATTATATGGACAACTTGTTTTACAGTTCTACCCATTTCTTCCCTTTTGTATTCTTAATTTCAGTTATCCAACGTGATATGCTTTGATCTTAATAGCTATTACATCATAAACACTTGATTCGTTCATGAGGAAATAATTACATTCAAAATGTACTCCAAGTGTCCTTATGCATTTGAAGGGATAGTTTAAGTATCCAGAATCAAGAAGCTCTCTTATTATTACAAAGGAATTGCCAGGAAGGGACAAAATAAAAAACCCCAACTTAATAACCTAGAGAATTTTTTTCCTCCTTCAAGCAGCATTAACTTTTCCCCCCTCCAGTCTCCCAAATCGGAAAAAAAAGAGTAACCTCTCAAGCTGTTTTAGACAGAAGGTCAGAATTCAAAGGATCGGTAACCTAATCCATGGTGTGCAGCAATCACACTGCTATTGGAAACACAACCAGAAGAACCCTTTTTCTAGATGTTTTTATGAAGCAATGTCAATAGGTATACAATCTGGAGGTTTCTCTCTACTGTAAAGATTCATACCTGCAGGCGATCAAGTTGCCTTGGGTCCTTGAGTTTTGCTTTAGAATGCTGTTGAGTTAGGGAAAAATAGATTTTGCATTATATGCTAAGGAAAACAACAGCTCCACTTTGAACATTCAAAGAGGGCACCTTTCCAGGACCAAAATGGAAATAAAGATGAAAGTTTTCTAGTCTTTAGACGTTCATAAATAATCAGAATTCTTACTTCAGATGGTTTAATATTGGGAGCATTATACTGATTTTTAAAAATCTATAGCTCATATTCTTTCCAAAAAAAAAAAAAAAAAAAATGGACGTCTGAGAGCGTCCACAGTTTCTTTCGAGGACTCAGTTTTAACATCATCAGAGATCTGGTTTACCTGAATTACAGAGTAAAACAAAGTCAAGATCTGGGGTTTTCTGAATTAGTGTATTTTAAATACGTATGATTCTTAAAAAACAATACCCCGGTTGATAGGGAGTTATAGACTGGTGGCTCGTTTCTTTAATCAATACAAGGAAAAACAACTAGTTTACCAAGAGGTCAGAGAGCCAGTAGGGGAGACCTCTACTGTGCAGTTATCATTGACAAGCTCTGCTGAAAGATCCGCAAAACTCCCATTAGCTCTGGCCTCCTGGGAGAGCTGTTCACTTTCCTTCCTGCCCTTGCCTGAGAGCACAGATCTTCCTCACCAGCAGAGAGTGGATGAGAGGGGTAAGGAGGAGGCAAAGGAGGGACAGAACAAAAACAAAGCAAAAAACAAGAAGTTACTCAAGACAATAATCAGAAAACCAGTTCAAGGATCTGAGCTTTTTTTTTAAAAGAACGAGTGTTGATGACTTAGAAATTCTAAAGGAAAAATATCATGTTTTTAGACATGCAGATTTTATATGTTTTAAATTTACAGTACCCTTACTGGTATATATGTCTCTTTTGGGAGGCAC
This sequence comes from Enhydra lutris kenyoni, assembly GCF_002288905.1. Classification (NCBI taxonomy): domain Eukaryota; kingdom Metazoa; phylum Chordata; class Mammalia; order Carnivora; family Mustelidae; genus Enhydra; species Enhydra lutris. The sequence continues at coordinate 11,747,121 of NW_019154133.1, read as the reverse complement.
TTCATTTGATAAATATAAAAATGAAAAAAATATATAAAAGTCCTAACTCACCACAAATAAATGCTAAAAATCATTTATTTTTAAATAAAATCAAAGACCATTTAAAAGAACGACCCACATCACTAAGATCTTTATTTACAGTTTTCTAAAATCATGTCTATTCCCAACCAATGAATGGCTTAGTTTGAAAATAAATAAATAAATAAATTAAAAAAAAGATATTTTAAAGGAGATATTTCACATTAAGACATTCTTGAAGCAGCATATACCACATCTTTCTATACTTTTGGATTTTGTGTCTATCACTGTTCAAAGTTTAAATGCTATCCTCTTCCTTAAATTTGTGGAACTACCAAAATTTACCTATAATCATTAGACTAAAAAAAAAAAAAAATGCAATAGAGGGTCAAGTTCTAAAGCTGGCCTTAGCATAGGTTTTCTCTGTGCCCTTTGTTATCACAATATGAAGACTCTATTTATAATCTGTAACAGGCTACCTATAAAGCGGATGCAAGAATTGGGGCACCTGGGTGGCTCAGTTGTTAAGCATCTGCCTTTGGCTCAGGTCATGATCCCAGGGTCCTGGGATGGAGCTCAGCACTGGGGAGTCTGCTTCTCCCTCTCCCTTAGCCCCTCCCCCCAGCTCATGGGTTCCTTTTCTCTCAAATAGATAAATAAAATATTAAAAAAAAAATGTTTACTGCAAAGGTAAAGCTCTCATATATAGTAAAATAGCAACAGAAGACTGATTTTCAAATCAGTTTAATTAAGCAAGTGTAGAATGAGTGCCCAGTCAGGACATGGCAAGTTTCTAACATTAGCACAGCTTGGTACACATGGTAGGTGCTCAGTAAACGTTATGTAAATTAATTAATGCATGCACATTTGGCTACTTGACAGAATGGGACCCTGGTTTGTGAAAGAAAAGTTATTTCCCTGAATTTCTTTTGCTTCTATGTTTTTATATTCCTTACACATTGTTGTATTTGTCTTCCATTGGAAACTCTAAAGGGGACCGGCTAAGACATTATCATCATAGGGAAGTTAATCTCATTCTCATGTTCAAAACATATTTAAAACACTTTATAGAACCAGATTGAATAATTGAAACTGTGCCAGGAATTTGCCATCCTGACAACAGGAAATAACCAAATTCTAAGGAAATCAAAAAATTAGAAGAGACCTGAAATCACTGTACCCACATGGTCTATGTTTTTCAGTGGGACAAGAAAATGAAATAAAAAGTTAAGCTTCATTTAAAAAGAAGCTGTCATCGGCATATTTAGTTTTACCTATCATATTCCTTCCAAAAAACTCTTTACTCCAAAGCAGTTGATATTTCCCTTTTGAATTCTTAAAGGAAAAATGCAGGAAATTTAATAAAATAGTTTAAGGGGATACACAATAGAATGAAAATATTTAAAGAAACCCTACATCCTCACGTTTCAGAAATACTTCATTATAGAAACAGCCACAACCTCATCATTTCAATATTCTGCAGCTTGGAGGCTATGCAGAAATTTAACTAACCAAGTTAGTTAGTGGGTCTGTCAGCCTGTCAGTCACTCCACAAATATTTATCATGCATCTAGTATGTTTCAGGTACTGTGGGCACTAGGAGATGAAGCAGTAAATGAGCAGACAGAATTCTCACTTATCATGTGTGCCTAAAAGTATGTAAATAAAAGACAACCAATTGGACACACACATTTATTTTTGCTTTTTTCTAAAAACCCCACTAAAACAACAGTAAGTGGATTTTTTTAAATGGATTTTTTTAAAGCACAAAGCCCAAAGAAAGAAGAGGGCAGTTATCGAGAAAATGGTAAAATAAATAAATAAATAAATAAATAAATAAGAAGTAAAAAAATAGACCATTAGTAACTGGCTTAGCAGATCCGAGAAAGCTGCATCCAAAGTCGGCAGGGAGGAAAGCTGAAAAGCAATCCAATTTACACCAACAAAGCCCCTGACATCTCAGGAATTGGAGGTACCAAGTACTTTTGGAAGTAGAAATAAAAAGAAATACAAAAAAAAGGAGGACAAATCAGTGTAAGAAGCAGTTAGAATCACTCTTAGATGCCACTCCACATAGTTAGACAAACAATATGTTCAGGGAGGGGCACCAAACCAAAAACAGGTGGATTCTGTTTGCAGAATCCTGAATGCTGGGACACACTGAATTCTGGGACAACTGCCCCTGTTTCCTCCCACCAGACATTTCTCTATTCTAATTCCTAGAATAATGGCAGCTCTATCTAGGTTATCCAGGTAGTAGATAAGAAGAGTCTTCACTAAGAATTCTAACTAGCCCAAGAGGAAAGATTTTAGATACTTACACATGGAGGTCGCTCAAAGAAAAGACCCAGCCCAACTGCCCTACCCTAAAAACCATGGCCTATCAGTCCCCAGACAATAGTCAATTCTAAGGTACTTCACTTGTACATATGAGCCAATAGTCAAGGGTTATCTGTGTCTGAGGAAACCCTCTTGCAAGAAATGTAGAAACAAAATGAACAGAGAAAAGCAATTTGAGGAAACAGAGGTCAGGCAAAAGCTAGAAAAACAAAAACAAAAAAAAATCTCATTAACATCTACAGAGAAATAAAATAGTAAACAAGACAGGAAAGTAACAAGAATGATTTTTTTTAAAAAGAGAAAAACATCTAACAACAAGAAAGAGCCCTTAAAAATAAAAGGCAGAATAGCAGAAATTCAATAAGTTTTGAAAAAATAAAATTGAGGAAATTTTACAGAGAATAGAGCAAAAGACATGGAAAATACAAGAGAAGAACAGAAAATACAATAAGAAAATGAAGAAATATAAGAAAAATATGGTGGTCCAACAACAAAATAACTGGAGTTCCAGAAGGAAAGCAGAGAAAAGGAAGGGTAAAATTTAAATAAATAATTCTAAAATGTTCCAAAGGGCATTAGTTTTCAGATGGAAAGAGCTCAATGAATACTCAAAAAAATAGATTAAAAAAAAAAAAAAGGATAATGGACATTGTTGGGAAGTTTCAAAACCCTTGGCAAAAGGGTAGCCCCTAAAGTATCCAAAGAGAAAAAAACATATCCACAGATAAAACAGATCACATGACTTCAGACTTCTTAATTGAAACCTATATTTCTAGAAGGTAATAGAACAATGGTGTCAAATTTCTTAAGGAAAATAAATTCTCAACTTAGAATTTTATATCTTAAAAAACTATAACAAGTAGAAGTATTTAAGATATTTAAATCAAGTTGAGGATATCTGCAGACATGTCAGGTTTACACTTGATCTTAGCCAAAAGGCCAAGAAGCAAAGACATGTCAGGTTTAAAAAGGTTATTTCCAAAATATCTTTTTTCAGGGAGCTAACAGAAGATATGTCCTATAGAAATTTGAGAGCAAACCTCCTTCATGAAATAATTCAACCAAACAGGAAAGAGAAGAATCTAATCACTAGTGTTCATAATAAAGAGAATTTCTAGGATGATAGCTCTGCACCAGGCGTGGCTGTCCAAACGAGAAGAGGTCAGAAAACACCAGAAAAGTTTTTGAGATGAAAAGACTGATGGAACAGTTGATACATCTGAACATATGGAAAGAAGAGTTAAGCAATCAGGGGAGGGTATGAAATTGAATTATCAAAAGAAATTGTAGAATGCTATGTGCAGATGCTATAAAGAGCATACATATAGAAGGAGTGACACAAATGCCCCAAATCAGGAAATATCCATATTGGAAGGATGGCAGGACTGACTGTTATTGTGTGTATGTGTTGGGGTAGGAGTGAGATGAAAGAGGAACAAATATTCATCTTCCATAGTGGCAAATTAATAAGTAACACCTGAAAATGGGGGGAAAAATCAACAAGGGAAAATATAGCAAGATTCAGCTGAAAAGTTAGCAGTGGTTTTATCTGGGAAAGGCAAAGAAAGATTAAGGTTAGGTAGGAGAATCTCCGTTCCACAATAATTTTTATGGGCTTGTTTGACTTTCAAATTGATGTGCATATAATGTTAATTAAAATAAAAACAAAAAAACATTTTCTGCTGTATATACTACTTGTTGACAAGTACTAAAAAATATTTCAGATAAAATTTAGTAGAGAGGGTTATAGGGAAAGGAGTGGGTGCTGTGTTTACTTGTCAAGGAAAGCCTCTTTGAGGAGGTGCACTTGAGTTGAGGCATAGATAATAAAAAGGTAGTAGACCACAAGAGCTATTAAGAGAAGAACAAAGCCAGTAGAAGAAAGGAAATAATAAAGATTAGAACAAAAGTAGAGACTAAAAAAGCCCAATAGAACACATAAATGAAACCAGGAGCTAGTTCTTTGAAAAAGATAAAACAAAATTGATAAAACTTTAACCAGACTTACCAAAAAAAAAGGAGACAGAGGACTCAAAAAATAAAATCAGAAATGAAGAGGAAATAAAAACCAACACCACTGAAACACAGGTGTTTATAAGAGAATATTATGAAAAATTATATGCCAACAAATTGGACAGCCTAGAAAATATGGATAAATTCCTAGAAACATAACCTTTCAAAACTGAATAAGGAAGAACTAGAAAATTTGAACAGACCAATTACCAGTGACAAAATTGAATCAGTGATTAAAAAAAACTTCCAATGAACACAAGTCCAGGGCCAGATGGCTCACAGGTCAGTTCTACCAAACATTGAGAGAAGAGTTAATACCTATTCTTCTCAAGCCAACCCAAAAAATAAAAATGGAAGGAGAGCGCTCAAATTCATTCCACAAAGCCAGCACTATATTCTGATACCCAAACCAGATAAAGACAATACCAAAAAAAAAAGAATTCCAGGCTAGTATATCTGATGAACATAGACACAAAAATCCTCAACAAAATATCAGCAAACCAAATCTAACAATACATTAAAAAAAACCATTCACCATTATCAAGTGGGGTTCATTCCTGGGATATAAGTTTGGTTCAATATTCACAAATCAATGTGATACATCACATTAACAACAGAATGGATAAAAAACATATGATCACCTTAATACATGCAGAAAAAGCATTCGACAAAATACAACATCCATTCATGATAAAAACTCTCAACAAACTAGGTTTAGAGGGAACATACCTCAACATAATAATGGCTATGTGTGAAAATCCCACAGCTACCATCAGACTCAATGGTGAAAAACAGAGCTTTTCCTTTAAGATCAGGAACAAGAAAAGGATGTTCGCTCTCATCATTTTTATTCAACATAGTACTGAAAGTCCTAACTATGCTCATCAGAAAAGAAAAAGTAATAAAAGACATCCAAACTGTTAAGGAAGAGTAAAATGTTCACTTTTACAGATGATGTTATACTATGTATAGAAAATCCTAAAGATGCCACCAAAAAACTACTAAAACTGATAAATGAATTCAGTAAAGTCACAGGATACAAAGTTAATATATACAAGTGTGTGCATTTCTAAATACTGATAATGAAGTAGCAGAAAGAGAAATTAAGAAAATAGTCCCATTTACACTGGCACAAAAAAAAAAAAAAATGATAAAATACCTAGGAATGAACTTAACCAGGAAGGTAGAACACCTGTACTCCAAAAACTGTAACACATTGATGAGAAGAGTAGATGACAGAAACAAATAGAAAAATAATCCATGCTCATGAATTAAGGGAACAAATATTGTTAAAATGTCCATTCTACTTAAAGCAACCTCCAGAGTTAATGCAATCCCTATGAAAATACCAATAGCATTATTTTTGTAGAACTAGAAAAAATAATCCTAAAATTTGCAGAATGCTGAATCAGGAATCACAATTCCTGATTTCAAGTTATACTACAAAGCTGTACTAGTTAAAACAGTATGGTACTGGCACAAGAATAAACACATAGATCAATGGAACAGAACAAAGAACCCAGAAAGAAATCCATTATTATATAACCAATTAATCTATAACAAAGGAGGCAAGAATATGCAATGGAGAAAAGATGGTCTCTTCAGTAAATGTTGGGGAAATTGGACAGCTGCAGGCAAAAGAATGAAACTGGACCACTTTCTTACACCATATACAAAAATAAACTCAAAGTGGGTTAAGGACCTATATGTGAGACCTGAAACCATAAAAATTCGAGAAGAGAGCACAGGTAATAATTTCTCTGACATTGGCTATAACAATATTTTTCTAGATATGTCTCCTCAGGCAAGGGAAACAAACACAAAAATAAACTATTGGGACTATGTTAAAATAAAGAGCATCTGCACAGTGAAGAAAACCATCAACAAAACAAAAAGACAACTTACTAAATAGGAGAGAGCATTTGCAAATGATTTTTCCAAAGAAGACATACAGGTTGCTAACAAACATATGAAATGATGCTCAATATCCCTAATCACCAGGGAAATGCAAATCAAAATCACAATGAGATGTCACCTCACACCTGTCAGAATGGCTGAACTAAAAAACACAGGAAACAAGTGTTGGCAAGGATGTGGAGAAAGGGGAGCCCTCATGCACTGTTGGTGGGAATGCAAACTGGTGCAGCCACTGTGGAAAACAGCATGGAAGTTCCTCAAAAAATTAAAAATAGAATTAGCTTGATCCAATAATCCCACTACTGAGTATTTACCCAAAGAAAATAAAACAAATACACTAATTCAAAAATATACAACCACCCCTATGTTTACTGCAGATTTATTTACAGTAGGCAAACTGGAAGCAGCCTATGTGCCCACTGATAGATGCATTTTATATATATATATATATATATATATATATATATATATATATATCTCACACATCTTTTTTTTTTTAAGATTTTATTTATTTATTTGACAGACAGAGATCACAAGTAGGCAGAGAGGCAGGCAGAGGGAGAGGAGGAAGCAGGCTCCCGCTGAGCAGAGAGCCTGATGCGGGGCTCAATCCCAGGACCCTGGGATCATCACCTGAGCCGAAGACAGAGGCTTTATCCCACTGAGCCACCCAGGTGCCCCTCATACATCTCCTATATATATATAATATATACATAAATATGTACATATATCTCACATCTTCTTTATCCATTTATCTGTATATACATAGATATTCATATCTATACATATACAGTATTACTCAACCATAGAAGAATGAAATCTTCCCATTTGCAACAACACGGGAACCTAGAGGATATTATGCTAAGTGAAATAATTCATCAGAGCACAACAAATACCATATGATTTCAACTTATATGTGGAATTTAAGAGCAGGAACAAACAAATTAAAGAGAGACAACCCTGACTCTTGAATATAAAGAACAAACTAGTTACCAGTAACAAGGATGGGTGAAATAGATAAAGCGGATTCAGAGTACACTAACATGAGGAACACCAATAGCAATGTATAGAATTGTTGAATCATTATACTGTACAACTGAAACTAACATAACATTGTGTGTTAATGATAGCTGAACAAAAATAAAGTGAAATAGAACGAATTTTAAAACTCAAGAAGAAAAAGAAGTGATAGACTTGTAAAAATTTGAGAGGGAGGGGATGCGGTCCACTGAAAAAGAACAGCAAGTTCAAAGGGAACAAGCTTGGCAAGCAGACGGGAAGAAAAAAGAATTGTGGAGGATAGTGGTGAATAAGACGGAAAGAACAGGACCCAGGCTGGTTGTGGAGCATGGGGTACTGTAGGCCAGTTAAAGAGCTGAGATTTTATTCTTAGTACAATATAAAGTTACTAGCGATCCTGTTTGTTTGTTTTGTGTTGTTTTATTTTATAATTTATTTTTGATCAGAACAATGATGCTGTCTGATTTACATTTAAGAACGATCCCTCTGGCTGCCATGTGGAGGATGGCCAACAGGAAAGCAAGAACAGAGGCAGGGAGGCAAATGGGCTGAGCAATAGTCTAGGTAAGAAGTGGGGGTAATCTAGACTAGGGTTTTATCTGGGGAGATGATGACATATAGTCAGATTTAGGGCATATTTTTGAATTAGACCCAACAGGACTGGCAGATTGGATGTGGGTTTGAGGCAAAGAAAGAAATTAAAGATGACTCCAGTCTCTCCGCATAAACAATAAACATCGCTGATTTGACTTTCATCTCCATTCATTTCTTCTTTCTGCTTTCTTGCTCATACAATAACATGACATAAACACAAAGAGTCTGAATAATTACAATCTAAATAACTGAAAGTTAACTAAAAGTCTTTTCATTACTATCTAGTCAAACTATCTAACACATCCCCTCCCCACCCACTTACACGTCACCAGCCTCCTTTGTCACCCCGGTATGCTATGCTCAGTCCTGTCGCTACACATTTGTTCATGTTTCTGCATACTCTCCAGCGTGATATAAATGTCTTTATTCCTCTTTTCTTTTCAGCCTACCTCTCATCTGCTGCTGGCTTCTATCTCAACATGGTAGGCTGTTACTTTGGTGGCTCCCACCGAACCATGCCTCTCAAAAAGACTAATTCTGGGCTTGGCAAATGGAACATTAATAAGGATGATGCAAGCAGAGAATTGTGCTTGCTCCCTGGGGCTTATCCTTGAGGGACGCTTGCTCTTTAGATGTAGCCACCATTAAGTAAGTCCAAGGTAGCCATGTGGTAGACGAGAAGTCCCAGTCTACCAATCATCCCACCAAAGCCATCTTGGATATTCTAGCTCCATCCACTTTTTTTCTTCTTCTTCTTTTTTTAAATAAGTGTAATCTTAATCTTCTTTGCCTATTTCACCCATCCCCCACCCCTCTGGTAACCATCAGTTTGTTCTCTATAGATAAGTCTATTTTTTGATTTGTCTCTTTTACCTTTTGTTCATTTGTTTTGTTTCTTAAATTCCACATGAGTGAAATCATATTTTTCTTTCTCTAATTGACTCCTTTCACTTAGCATTATGCATTTTAGTCCATCCATATTGTTGCAAATGGCCACATTTATTTCTACGGTTGACTAATATTCCACTGTGTTATATACATCAATATTCATTCATCTACCAATGAACATGTAGTCTTCCTTCCATAACTCAGCTATTGTAAATAATTTTGCAAATAAACATAGCAGTGCCTATATCATTTTGAATTAGTGTTTTTGTATTCTTTAGGTAAATAGCCCGTAGTGGAATTATTAGATCATATGATAACTCCATTTCTAATTTTTTGAGGAACCTCCATACTGTTTCCCACAGTGGTAACACCAGTTTGCATTCCTATCAACAGTGCATGAGGTTCCTTTTTCTCCTCATCCTTGTCATCACTTGTTTCTTTTTTTATTTTAGCTATTTTGACAGGTGTGAGGTGATATCCCATAGTTTTGACTTGCATTTCCCTGATTATTAGTGATGTTGAGCATCTTTTCATATGTCTGTTGGCCTTCTGTATGTCTTCTTTGGAGAAGTGTCTGTACAAGTTTTCTGCCCATTTTCAAATGGGATTATTTGTTTTTGGGGTGTTGAGTTGTATAAGTTCTTTATATATTTTGGATATTATTACTTTATCAGAATGTCATTTGCAAATATCTTCTCCCATTTGGTAGGTTGTCTTATAGTTTTATTGATGGTTTCTTTTGCAGAAGCTTTTTATTTTGATCTAGACACAATCATTTATTTTGGCTTTTGTTTCCTTTGCCTGAAGAGACATATCTAGAAAAATGTTGCTACAGTCAATGTCAAAGAGATTACTGCCTGTGATCTCTTCTTGAATTTTTACCGTTTCAGGTCTCATGTTTAGGTGTTTCATCCATCTTGAGTTTATTTTTGTATATGGGGTAAGAACGTAGTCCAGTTTCATTCTTTTGCATGTTGCTGTCCAGTTTTTCCAACACCATTTGTGGAAGACACTGTCTTTTCTCCACTGCATATTCTTGCCTCTTTTTTCATAGATTAAGCGACCATATAATTGTGGGGTTTTTATGGGTTCTCCTTTCTGTTCCATTGATTTATGTGTCTGGTTTTGTGCCATTGGCATACTGTTTTGATTATTATACTGTTGTAGTACATCTTGAAATATCAGATTGCTATACATCCAGCTTTGTTCATTTCTGAGATTGCCTTGGCTATTCAGGGTCTTTTGTGGTTTCATACCAATTTTAGGACTATTTGTTCTAGTTCTGTGAAAAATGCTGTTGATATTTTAATAGCAATTGAGAGAGATTACAAGCAGTACCAACAGAAGGGCTACCAATTTGAACCTAGCCAGTCCACTGTATCATGAGCAGTCCACAATATCATGACGGTCTGTAATATAGCAATAAATACCCATCACCACACTGAAGTTCCTCTTGCAAAGGTTACCAGTCATACACAGATTGCCAAAAGTAATGCACACATTTTTGTCTTTATCTTAGCTGTCTCGATTGTAGCATCTTTTTTATGGTAAAATATACATAACATAAAATTTGTGATTTTCACTATTTTCAGGTGTACAATTCAGTGGAATTAATTACATTAGCAGTGTTGTACAACCATTACCACCAACCATCTCCAGGATATTTTCATTTTCCCAAACTGAAACTGTACCAATGAAATACTTATTCTCCATTTCTCCCTTTCCCCCAGGCCCTGACAACCACCATTTCACTTTCTATTTCTATGAGTTAGACTTTTCTAGGCATCTCTTATAAGTGGAATCATGAAATAATTTTCTTTTTACATGATGAGTGTTGAATCTTAACTTAGTCTTGATTATAACTTCTCACACTGCCGCACATTTCCTCCTTGAAATGTTCTCCCCAAGGTCTTGCTCATGACTCCCTTTTGGCACTTCGTGCCTCATTTTTTTTTTTTTTTAAGATTTTATTTATTTATTTGACAGACATAGATCACAAGTACACAGAGAGGCAGGCAGGGGGAGTGGTGTGGGGGAAGCAGGCTCCCCACTGAGCAGAGAGCCCAATGCGGGGCTCTATCCCAGGACCCTTAGACCATGACCTGAGCCAAAGACAGAGGCTTAACTCACTGAGCCACTCAGGCACCCCTCCCCCTCGTTTGTTTCATTCTTTCATCTTGGGTAGATTTTTGAAGGCTGGTCTTTCTCTACTGACTCCAGTTCCTCTTAGAGTCCATGTTCTCTCTGGCAAAACAACGGTGACCTCATTCTCTTCTATGCTTCAATTAGTATGTATAAATGCATTGATAATGCAAGCACTATCTCTGATAATACTGAGTTATTTTTAGAGACCTGAAATAGGCCCTGAAAAATTTTCCCTTCTCAGCAATTATGTTTTCCTTCATCTCCCCAAAGCCTTTCTCCCATTAAGATTACTTTGAGGCTAGGGAGGATGGAAGATATGATGTCCCCTTAGGACAAGAAGGGAAAGAGAAAAGCCTTCCAGTTCTGGGCACTGATTGTTAGAAATGGAAATTTATGCAATTAATTAAGTCTAATCAGACTTAAAAAGAGGTGGCTCCAAGAAGGGGGACCAAGCCTAAAACATGGACTCAGGTTTGAATTTTAGAATGTGGAACTAGGTCCCATGCCTCAACTAAAATCATCAAATGGTCAATAAACAAGAACCAGTAACCTTGCCTGGCATTCCCTTAGGACCTGGTAAGATTATCATAATTCTAGGAATTTACAAAAATCCATTTAAAAAAATAAAGATGTGTGTAGAGGTTATATTTTGCAATGAAAACATGTTAAGAAATGAATGAAGAAACTAGAAATTTTTACTATCAACACTTTAAAGTTTGAAGGCTAATGAGATGATGCATTTTATAATCATTAGGCTGCTCTTTATATTCTTTGTTGACTTTTTAGATTTTGGAAACCTTTACCACATCTTAAAATCATAGACCAGAGGCCATAATTTGAAGTGGCTAAGGGAATTTGATTAATTAAGTGCACTTAATGTTTAAAGAAGATTCAATTGGTTAAATCTGTGAGTTAATTAAACCAAACAAATAAGTGAAAGTAATTTTTCTTATTTTGTGACAAATAACCAGATTTAAAAGTAAAATAAGGTCTGTAAGCTTTGGGATAAACCACTATATTAAAACACAAGGGACTATGTAAATTCCTTTTTACATACAAAAGCCTTCCTCAGGCATGAGAACCCACCCAAGTATGGCAGACTGAAGGCAGCCAAGAATTCGTGTGTCTTCAACGGGGACAGGAAAGTGCTAAGAAACTTGATGAGCTAAGTAGAGGCTTTTGTGACAATAAGGAGGTCACAGATGGGTGACTGAGCCTGGAGGCCACTATGAGAATGAAGGACTTGAAGAGAAGGAACCAGCATGATGCTGGACAGGAGGACCACATGGGCCAGCCATGCCTGGGCCCTCTACCAGGCAGGGTTCATGGCAATTAAGTGGACAAGGACATCTTTGTACGGGCTATAGACAACACCCATCACAGCTTGCATATGAGAGATGCAATAGCTACATCTTCCCCAAGAACAGGATGGCATAAGTGCACCCCCAGGTACAGATCACCCCAGGGAGAAGCAAAGATGTGCCAGAGAATCCAAACTATTTACTGGGACTGAAAGGACCTGGAAGGACCACCTGTTTACCTAAGAGATTTGTGACATTGAAATAGAACATTTAAGGATCTTTGCTGCTGTTGTTGCTAGTTTTTGTTTTGCAATCAAGTTATGGAAGGATGCAATCAGTTACGGAAGATAACATCAACTTTGAATTCACATCTGAGTCATGGGTAAACTGTTAATAGCACTGCCCCTAGCAGAGGACATCTTCTAAGCTCCAAACTCAATCTACCCACAGTACTGCTCACACTGCCAGAGGTCTTCATAAAATATACACTTCATCATATCTCTTATTGCAAAATTCTTCATAAATTTTAAGGTGAAGTTCAAATTTACCAGTTTATCCCAGCAGCCATGGATGGTCTGGCACAAGCCGACTTCTCCAGCTGGGGGTCCTCACTTGCTGCATACCCCTGCTTCCTTCTACCCATTCTGAGACATGAGTAGGTCCCAAACCTGAACTTTGGGTTCACAACTCTGTGTTGTTTCCTGTGCCTGGAATTTCTAGGCCCTACCATCTCTCAGAATTCAGCTCAGCCCATCACCCTGGTCATCCTTTTCTCATAATCCTACCCCTCTTCCGTGTAATGAGCTAACTTTCCCATAAACGTTCCAAAAGCAATATGCACCAAGGTAAACTCATATTCTTAGCCTGAAAACTTCTCTACTTCTCTAATTGGGGATGCAAAAAATAGAGTTTGTTACATGGAATATAAAGGGTTTTTGACTCCTCCTTTCTCCATATTCAAATCTAATGCCAGGTTCAGCTCAGGCCTCCTCTACTTAGCCACCTCATTCTCCTTGTGTCTTGCCCTAATTCTATAGCTCAGACAGCCTCTCAGAGGATGGTCCTCTTCAATTCACACTGAAACCAGCATGAACTTCATAGGCAAAGATTCTGATAATTTCACTGTGAGGCTTCAAGTTCTTTACCAGCTAACAACACTCCATTATCAAAGATTAAAGACCAAACCCATAGAACAGCATGCGAAGCCCTCCATACTCTAGATGTCATCCACCTTTCCAGTTTGCTCCCCAGGACCACCTGTTGCCCTTTATGCTCTAGCTCTCAACTCTCTGTAGTTTCCTTGGACACAGGTGCTTTTCCTCAAGACACCCTTATTCATGCTGTCCCTGCCATTGGAAATGTCTTTGAAACTTTCAGTTAGATACCAAAGTAAAAGAAAGCAAATTAGGGCCATAGTATACCTTCAGATAAATTTCAGCAGGAACAAAAACAGAAGGAAAGAGCTGTCTGTGCATTAACCATCAACCCCACTTTACCCCCAGTCTACAAGATTGTTCAATCTTCTCCATGCCAATGTGATATGAAACTTCCCTTAACTTCTTGTGCTATTTTACACTTGCCTGGTTGTTGGGTACAAAATGTGGGAGAAAGAGAGAAGAGAGAGGGTCAGGTTGAGGCCTGGGACGAGGCACACCCGAACAATGACTTGCAAGCAACAGGACTGACAGGTTTGGATTTTTGGAAAGACAGCAAAAAACTGGAATTCATGTTTATCAAGGATAAGGTAAAGATCTTTTATTAAATTTTACCTTATGGTATCATCTCTAGAGCCAAGGTTCTACACTTGTGAGTACCAACTGTGCAGACACATACGAATACTTTGGTTGTAAAACTGCTTTGAATATTTCTTCCATTCTGGTTTTCTTAGAAGAATGCAAAGATACCCCAACAACCCCCTCCCACACACACAGAGACTCACACTTGTACATACACACGCTGCCCCCACTGCACGTGCTCTGGTGTGCAGACACCATTTACAACTGTCTCCCTCCATGTGTCCCTTGGGGATTTAATGGTATTTTAGTTAACAGGTTGATTCTAGGCTCTTACAATATAAAAAGCACTTTGTATACACAACATGGGCACAGATCCAGAGTAATGCCTTTAAAGCCTGGGGCACTTTAAAATTTGTTTTACATCAGGCTAATCATGTCATGAATCTGCATTTTCATTATACATCACAACGATCCTTATTTTTACTAATGACATTCAAGATGAGAAGAAACAGAATGCATATATTAAGACTACCATCTGATCTTCCATTTGTTAGAGTAAAACTAGACATCTTAGTAGAAGCACAGATGAATTACATAATATTTATGAAGGGATCTTATAATAAAAATGAAGAAATCAAAACCAGATGAAAGTAGATAAAAGCTTAATTTTCATAATTAAAATTATATTATATTGAATTGAAGTAGTACTTATACAGTGGAAACAAATTACTGTGTAGAATATTGAATTACTTTGCATTTCAAGTTGCTAAAATATACACAAATTTGTTACATAAAAAAAAAATATTTCAAGGTTCCCTACCTCAACAGACATAAATTAAATTAAAAAGATCAAGTATCCCAACTATCCCAATGGTTAAAGTTATATCAGAGGTAAAGTATCTACCTTAAATTTTAAATATATTAAATTTAATTTTATATTCACTTCACATGTATTTCAGCACACAGTATTATTTTATGCTAGGAAGATTCTTTTTAATTCTTTAAAGTTGCAATTTATGATGTTGAATCATGATATTATGCACCTGAAACTAATATAACATTGTATGTTAATTATACTTCCATTTAAAAAATTCACTGTATCTCAGAGATAGCAAGTACAATTTTAAGTGTTTTCCACATTCACAATCTCTAGATCTTTAAGAAATGCATCCAATTTCCCAACCTCACTAAGAGATGAGCCTAGAATCCTGATGATACACTATCTGACATGGTAATTGGTTCTTTTCATGTTGCTTACATTATCAGTCTGCATAGATTTTAAATCGGTATGTCTGTTCTCCATCAAAACATTTTTGGGAAGGTTTATTTAAAGAGCTTAACCTTTCCATGTAGATTTCTTCTTTTCTAAGCTTTGTAAGATTCAGAGTGTGGCTGATTATCCTCCCCCAGATCCCACTGCCCATTCACAATGGGATTTCTCATCTTTTAGGACTAACTTCAGGTGGGACCTAAGGTGGGTTTCCCTCTCTGACCAAAGCCAGGCTGGGGCCCCTCCCTGGGATTTCATTTGTTTCCACAAATATCTAGGTCAGGAATATTTCACCATGCTGTTCTGGTAGATAATTTATCTCCTCTCCTAGAATAGAAGTTTCCTGAAAGCAACAACTATGTTCTGCTTTTACTTCCTCAAGGTCCTCGCATAGTCATCTTTGCTTGGTAAGTGTCTGCTGATGAATAAAGACATGAAAGAATCAATAAAAACACCAGCATCCATCTTTTCCCACTAGTATCATTCTTCACACAGTGCTTTTGTGTCTTAGAAAGGTGAAGAGCAGAATCAGCATTGAACCCTTCTCTCAGGCAATGCCAATTCTCCTGGAGGGAGAAATGCAACTTACTCTTGAATCCAAGTTTTGAGCATCAAGGCCCATTGACAATAGTGCTTTGATCAGATCATTAATAGTCCTCAGAATGACATGCTCACTGATGCAGTAATTTTTAAGTAGGCACTATATACCTCTATACCAAACTGTGGCAAATACACCCTCATAGATTTAAAATATTAAAATACAATGCAAAAGATCTTTCTAACTTAGTAACTGAAGAATGAAGTGAATAGCTTTCTAGATGTAATGTTAGCACTTTTTTTTTTTTTTTAAGATTGCATTTATTTATTTATTTGAGAGAGAGAACATGAGTGGGGAGAGGGGCAGAGGGAGAGGGAAAAGCAGACTCCATGCTGATCAGGGAGCATGATGCTGGGATCATGACCTGAGCTGAAGGCAGGTTCTTAACTGACTGAACCACCAGGTGCCCCAGCACTTGATTTCCAATATAGAAGTAAATTAAGAATTATTTAACTAAAGTGAGTGATGAGAAACATATTCAGGAGCATCTAGGATGCTCAAATGGATGAGGCCAGGCCTCAGTATGACCGAATACCCTCCAACCCTAAAAGAATAACTGTGGATCTCACACTAGCCATCATAGGAAACAGGAAAAATTTAGGTACAGAGGAAGACAAGAGCTTAGAAAATAAGCAGGAAAAACATTACACCTACTAAAATAGCTACTTATTAAATAGCAAAATCTGGAGTTTTTATATGCTTTCTAAAAAATTCATAGAGCATTTCCCCCCATATAGTCTCACTGACATCCCACAACAATCCTGAGATTAGAAAGATCAGGAATAATTTGAATCTCCCTGATGGCTAGTGATGATGAACATTTTTTCATGTGTCTGATAGCCATTTGCATGTCTTCATTGGAGAAGTGTCTGTTCATGTCTTCTGCCCATTTTTTGACATGATTATCTGTTTTGTGTGTGTTGAGTTTGAGAAGTTCTTTATAGATCAACCTGGATATCAACCTTTTTCTGTACTGTCATTTGCAAATATCTTCTCCCATTTCATGGGTTGCCTCTTTGTTTTGAGATACCACCTCAAACCAGTTAGAATGGCCAAAATTAGCAAGACAGGAAACAACATGTGTTAGAGAGGATGTGGAGAAAGGGGAACCCTCTTACACTGTTGGTGGGAATGCAAGCTGGTGCAGCCACTTTGGAGAACAGTGTGGAGATTCCTTAAGAAATTAAAAAATAGAGCTTCCCTATGACACTGCAATTGCACTATTGGGTATTTACCCCAAAGATACAGATGTAGTGAAAAGAAGGGCCATCTGTAACCCAGTGTTTATAGCAGCAATGGCCACGGTTGCCAAACTGTGGAAAGAACCAAGATACCCTTCAATGGACAAATGGATAGGGAAGATGTGGTCCATATACACTCTGGAGTATTATGCTTCCATCAGAAAGGATGAATACCCAACTTTTGGATCAACATGGATGGGACTGGAAGAGATTATCCTGAGTGAAATAAGTCAAGCAGAGAGAATCAATTATCATATAGTTTCACTTATTTGTGGAGCATAACAAATAACATGGAGGACACAGGGAGATGGAGAGGAGAAGGGAGTTGAGGGAAATTGGAAGTGTAGATGAACCATGAGAGACTATGGACTCTGAAAAACAATCTGAGGGTTTTGAAGGGGCGGGGGGGGTGGGAGGTTGGGGGGGCCAGGTGGTGCGTATTATGGAGGGCACGTATTGCATGTAGCACTGGGTGTGGTGCATAAACAATGAATTGTGTTATGCTGAAAAGAAATAAATTTAAAAAAAAAGAAAGAAAGATAAGGAATATAACTGTTCTACAGATGAGGAAACTGAGGATCAGGGAGGATAAGGACAATGTGATAGTGTCAGAAGCGAAACTTAACCCAAAGGCTTTACTTTTAATCCAGTCTCTTCAAAATGTAGCACTATAACTTTTCCTTAATTTTCCTCCACTTAAAAAGAAATGCTTCTAAGTGACTATAGTGGAGCTGGAATTTAGAAAATTTTGAAGCTCAGCTATAATTGAATAATATCTATCTGGGTCATATTAGCTGTGTGTTTTACTTCTGATTGCATAAATATTCATAGAGAAACACCTATGAGGAATATTCAAAGTACGAACAGCGTGGCTCTCATTAACACTAATAGAGATCAAATGGATAAATTCCCATTTGATGCTTTGAAAATCTATCCCCAACTTTTCACCATTTAGGTGGCTATGAAGTACATTGCTACTTGTTTTTGTTTTGCAGTAAAAAATTACTTTCACACCACTTAGAAAGATGTTTCTATTTTTCAGTGATGCTAATTCTCTCAATTAGGTCAAACTATCCAGTCATAACTTTTTACCACCTTCTGAATTTCTGAACCTCACAAATCTAGAAACTCCCAAGCATCTAAGATTAGCACTGTCTCCAAGACACAGGTCAACAGCTATGAGATGTCTGGAAAACCAAAATGCCTTCAGGAACCAGTATGTGTGAAAGAAAAGTGGATAGGGGGCCCCACAGTATGATAGAAACTCTCCTGAATGGGTCACTTGCTGTTCAACTCTAATGGGTTGTCAAGCAGGAATATGCTTTCACAATTACTGGATGTTCTAAGTTTTGAGGAAAGCCAGAAATCTGTATTTTTTCATTTGAAAGTTCTGATCTTTAAATGTTATAATTAAAGAGATCTGCCTGGGTGGCTCCATGGGCTGTGTCTGTCTTTGGCTCAGGTCATGATCCCAGGGTCCTGGGATGGAGTCCCACATTGGGCTCCTTGCTTAATGCAGAGACTTCTTCTTCTCCCTCTCCCTGCCACTCCCCCTGTTTGTGTTCTCACTCCCCGTCTTTGTCAAATAAATAAAATCTTTAAAATAAATAAATAAATATTATAATTAAAGATAATTTTTGAAACAGTATATTGACCAGCATTGTTTAGAACAAACAGTATTTGTGGTCCATGAGTTTACAATTGCTGATTTGAGTTTCCTATTCTAACAAGCAGAATGGTTGATACAAAGAAACTAAGCTTTATACCATTGGTTCAGATTTCAGTAGGGAAGACTGTTTTCCTCCACTGGTTACAATCCAATTCTTAGATAAATTTAGAAAAAAAATAGGATGGTATCAACATAATTCGAATGCTAGGGAGCTACAGAATGAATATGAAGGAAGATATTGCTTGCTTGGAGGAAGAAGCCAAGGATAAAAAAATTTTTAAAAGGAAGATATGTAACCTTCTTCTATTTCATGATAATCTGATATAAGGATTCAAAAAATAACTGTAAACAGAAATTTTCATTCTAAATCAGACTATTTAGTATCATCTTCCTAATGGCTTTGTGAAATGATTCTTAACATGGAACTTATTGGATAGATGGGGTTTAGTGCAATTCATGTCAACAAATATTTTATAATCCCTTGTGTGGGCAAGATTTTGCCATGTGCTGAGAACACAGATAAATGAGGGATGATCCCCGTCCTTGTAGAGCTCATGATCTCTGAGGAAAGCAAAACACATAATGTGATAGATTTATTTCAAGGCTGCTAGGGAGGTAGGAAAATATTTGGGGGCAATAGAGGAGAGGAAGAATCATGGTCAGCAACTACTTAATGCAGGTGATGTTAGAACTTAAATATTGAAGAATGAATGGAAGTTCTTCAGGTAAACTAGGAAAGACAAATGAAAGAGCATTTGCAAAGGGATGCAAGCCAGAAATAACATGGCATCTTCATCAATGTAGAGTAAGCCATTGACAACATTTAAGAAAAGAAAATATTGCAATCTATTTTAGATAGATAACCTCGTAGGCTGTGAAGGATAGAATTAAGAGAGATAAATAAGGGATTGACACACCTCTTATGAGACTATAATTGTGGTCCACTTGAGTCATAAGAACTTAAAAAAAAGAGATAAGAAACTTTGAAAGAAAAGGGAAAGATGTGAAAAAGATTGGAAAGGTAAGTTGTTGCAACTACAGGATTTATATAGTGATAGAGCTGAGGAGAAGCAATGTCAATAATTCACAAATTTCTGCCTTTAGGTCACAGTGTAGATAGCGGTAGTGTCCAAAAAGACCAAGAATAAAGAAGAGAAACAGGTTTCAGGGAAGGTGATGCTCTAACTTAGAGGTGCCTATGGGATATTCAAGTGGAGATTTTCAGTAGTCTGAATCTTGGAGATAAGATGTGAGCTGAAAATATACCTTACAAGGTTCTTAGAAAGTAGCTGGTGGTTAAAGCATGAGAGTAGTAGAGAACATTTAGGGTGAGTGTATAATGAGAAGAACAGAGGCTGAACATAGGAGCCTAGGGCAACACCATAACTTAATACAGACAAGAAATCAACAGAAAAGCACAAGACCTGATAAAATATGTGATGAGACTTCAAGAAGGGAATAAGCAGTACTGTACAACGAGCCCATGCCAATAACTGCTAAACATGTACACACTGTTATAACCCCTCACAGTTAGTTATCATTGTATGGTACACATCTTGGAGTCAAGAAATCTAAGTAAAAAAAGTAAAATCTTTTTTAAAAAAACTTTTTTAAAAAACTAAGTAAAAAAGTAAAATCCCCCCAAAAGTAAAATCTTGTTCTGGGTCCACTCTGGAATTAAAACACCTGCAATTCAAAACTAGTCCTGCCATATTTCAAAGTCTGAATAATTTTACTTCATCATGATGCCAGGGATCCTCAAAGTCATACAGCAATGTGATCAAGTAAGTCAAGGACTGAAAAGTGTCCCTAGAATTTATAATAGGAAGTTCACTGGGAATTACAGCTAGAAACTCTATATTTCTGGAATTATTGGCAAGTCAGGAAATGGAGTTAGCAAATGCTAAATGTTAACAAATGTAAAGAACCTTGGCTATGATGGTAAGAAAACGAAAGCAGAGGTAGGCATGGGTTGCATTGTCTATGAAGGATTTTCAAGGTATTCATTATAATGATGGCTAATCTATAGTTTAACACAGAGACAGAAAGAGAGCAGATGAATCTTTCTGGAACTATGACTCTACTGATCATCTCCAGCTACCTAAAGTCTCAGCTACTAAGGACTAGAAACTAGAGAGGATGATAATACTATTCAGTTTTCTAATTAATACCACATCAAACAAACAAACACAGAGCTCCTTTGATACCCTATGATGCTGAAGCTCTATCACACATTTGGAAAGCAGAAGTGAGCAAGTCTTTCTTGGCACAGTAACTCAGATCGGAGAAAGTATATTTTAATAAGCATGAGAATCATAGTCAAAATCAGCTTGGCAATGAATTGAATTTTATGCCAAGTCTTATGCAGACTGGTCCTGGTTATCAAACATCATGCTGGCAACTTCACAGCATCCAGCTAGTTCCAAGGGATTTGGGAAGCCAGCCAGTTCCGACACACAAGTCCTTCTGTCGACTAAAACACGTAGAGTACTCTTCTGGGCTCCTCTCACCCCTCTGCACTAGGATGCCTGCCAATCTCCTTCATCTCAGGATTCTACCAAGACAATCAAGCAACAAACACAACGCCCAAAAAACAAAAAAAGAAAAAAGAGAGAGAGAAAAACAACAAAATCTCTCCTATCTCCCCTTGCCCCTTGTTATGGGGGAAAAAAATTTCTTCAGGAAACTCTCATGATCTTTTCATTATTTTTATTCTAACAGCATTTACCATTGGTATACAGGGCTTACTTGTTTATCATTTTCATTAGTATTTTAATATATTATAAATATTTTAAAATACAACAAACTGTATTTAATTCTATTGTTAAATCTCTGCTTTAGAGTAAAGAATGTCAGGATATGGGGAGGAGTCAAGATGGCGGAGAAGTAGCAGGCTGAGACTACTTCAGGTAGCGGGAGATCAGCTAGATAGCTTATCTAAAGATTGCAAACACCTACAAATCCAACGGGAGATCGAAGAGAAGAAGAACAGCAACTCTAGAAACAGAAAATCAACCACTTTCTGAAAGGTAGGACGGGCGGAGAAGTGAATCCAAAGCGACGGGAAGATAGACCGCGGGGGGAGGGGCCGGCTCCCGGCAAGCGGCGGAGCAACGGAGCACAAAATCGGGACTTTTAAAAGTCTGTTCTGCTGAGGGACATCGCTCCAGAGGCTTAACCGGGGCGAAGCCCACGCAGGGTCAGCGTGGCCTCAGGTCCCACAGGGTCACAGAAGGATCAGGGGTGTCTGAGTGTCGCAGAGCTTACAAGTATTAGAACAGGGAAGCCGGCTACAGAGACAGAGCCGAGGAGTGACTCTCAGCTCGGGGTTACCTTGAACCGGTCGCAGGCTCGGTCAGCTCGGAGCGCGGCCGGAGGCAGGGTGACGGGAGTAAATCGGCGCTGTTCTCTGAGGGCGCACTGAGGAGTGGGGCCCCGGGCTCTCGGCTCCTCCGGGCCAGAGACTGGGAGGCCGCCATCTTCAATCCCGCCCTCCAGAACTCTACGGAAAGCGCTCAGGGAACAAAAGCTCCCGAAAGCAAACCCGAGCGGATTACTCAGACCGGCCCCTGGTAAGGGCGGTGCAACTCCGCCTGGGGCAAAGACACTTGAGAATCACTACAACAGGCCCCTCCCCAAGAAGATCAACAAGAAGCCCAGCCAGGATCAAGTTCACCTACCAAGGAGGACAGTTTCAATACCAAGGAGAGCAGCGTAATTCCAAAGGAGGAGAAAGCAAAGCATGGAACTCATGGCTTTCTCCCCATGATTCTTTAGCCTTGCAGTTAATTTAATTTTTTTTCTTTTTCAATTTATTTTTCTTCTTCTGCTAAATTTTTTTAACTTTTAACCTTTTCTTTTTTAACGTTTTTTAACTAGTTTATCTAATATATATATATTTTTTTCCTTTTTATAT